>NC_142438.1:13724642-14038214 GCF_059453495.1 Arachis ipaensis
CTGGATGGTCTTGATTAGGACTTCTCATCATGTAGGCATTATTAGATGATGAGGTAGTATAGTTGTAGATACTAACCGTAGCAAGAAAACAAAAAGATACAGTAAACCCTGTGAAAATTGTAAAGATAAATGTAGAATTTCATGAAGATTTCACCATGACGTTAAGATCAATAAAGATATTGTGCAGTGAATCACGTCTCAAACAATATGATCGAAAGCATTAGGAATGCCTTTATGTGCAGCTAAATCCCCTTGTTCTTCTAAACTAAAATTGTTCAACCCTAATATACTCCTGTAACAACTATTTTATACACAGATCCCACCATTTGCGTTCAACATTATCATGCTATCTTCAAGTGTATGTTCCCCGAAATATATTCATATTCAGTTCAACTCAACTCACTGAACATTGCATTTAAATAATTCAAGTTATACTAGATTAAAAAAGTCAATTAAAAAAAGGGTATATTCACATTCAAGATTCATGGAGAGAAACAGGGTTCATGTGACGGGATTTTTCCTTTTTAAACATAATTAGCTTAGTACAATGCAAATCATCCTTCAATAGTTTTGTTAACATTGAAATTGTTCACCACTGTAGAAGTTCCTTGGTCCAAAAGAAACATCTTTAACAAGTTTCATATCCAGCAAAGGCTAAAGGGAAAAACTTCCATCTTGAATGTACATTAATAGTCCCTTGAAAACTTCACCATCTCGTCCTGCAATTAAAAAACATGAATTTTTAACAAAACTCAAATAAAAATGGACAAGAAAACTACATAAAATCCATAAGCGATTTGTCTCTTCCCAGCACAAAATTATATTGTAACATAATCATTCTAGGTAGTACAGGGGTTCCACATAATTCTTCCCTATTCCCCACACTGAAATGCCAGAATTATGCCCACTTTGAAGAACTTAAGAGCCAATTCTCAAGACACCACAAAAGAACTACCAAGAGACTATTAGTATTTACGTTTGAAGTGCCATATAGAAGCGGAGAGTCATGAGAAGCAATTTCTCAATATTCACAAAGATGCATTCTCAGAATATGGCAACATCTCATATAGAAGGAAAAAGCCAACTCACAGTCCTCGCCATAAATGTTGTCTGGACTTAACCACATTTGCTAGGTGGAAAAGGCAGATACCATAAAAAGAAAAGATAACATAATACTAGAATGGTAGAGCCTAGCAAAATATAGCAAGAGATGCCAAACTTGTGATATAAGTATTCTTCTTTAACATATTATAAGTTACTTAAGTTGAACCTCTTCAGACTCCAATTTCCTAGAACAAGTTACTGACAAAACATCAGGTACACCACACAGTCAAATGATATGATCTAATTCAGAACCTGCAGCAACTTTGCAGTTTTGAGAGTGATGATATTGAAATGGGGCCAATCAGACAATCATTGCCCGGTACTAATGGATAATATTCTAATATCCGAAAGATTCCCAAGATCAAGGAGTAAACAAGTATCAGTGATTGCATAGAATTATACATATTTTCAAGAAGAGGAAAAAAAAAAAAAGAAACAACATACAGACCTCAAATGACTTCTTCAAGTGATCAAGTTCCCTGTCCAGATCATTAATAGCCTGGTTATATGCCTGCATTGGGTCTGACCGGCCAGTGGTATGTATCTGCAAAAGCAACAGCAACAGCACAACAGGTAATGCTAATTATTTCTAGATGTTGCACATAAAAATAGAAATTTGAGACACTCCCAAGTTCCAAGTGCCGATTAGAAACAAAAATACCACAAAAGCATATACCTATGGAAGTGTGAACTTTGAATATTAAAAGATTAAATGCTTCAAAACCATCACTAAGTTAGTAAACAAGCTAGGGTAAGTTGTAACTTTTGACTCTTAGGATGTAATTTTGAGTGGAGCTCTTGCAAATGTAGGGAATGAAAGAAAGGATTTGAAGAGCAAAGCAGAATCCTTTAACTCTTCAAGCCTTTCTTCCACCTCCCTTCCCCTTCAAAATCCGACATCAGAAACACACGCTTTTAGTACCAAACTACATCGTATCACTTGTGAATGAAATTGTTGTGAAGCCAATTTCAATCACATTTTATTATGATCTATACATTTACCAAAAACTTTGTAATTAGTAATTAGTGAAGGGAAAAAATATGGAAGATTGGAAACCCACCCTCACAATAATTTTGTACTGGAGAGGGTGAGGCAGCTTGTATCCAGCAAACAACACGTTTTCGTCTCGATGCAGCTGCCTGAAAATACAAGCATCCAAAAAAGCGAACGATTTAGGTTTAGGGTTTATACAGCTAAAATCAAATTAAAACTGAAGGGAAAAAAAAAGCGCACATGCGAATAATATTGCCAATAGTGTGTTCCTCTCTCTCGATAGTGACAGAGGCGGCATTGATGATCTTCGTGTCCCTCTCATACGACACCCTGAAATCAAGTTTTGACAATTAGAAATTTAGAACTGTAAAACGAGAGAGAGAGAGAGAGAAAGAGAGAGATGAGGCATACTTTTTGGTGCCTTCGGGGACGACAAAGCGTTCGTAACGGTCAGGGGCGTTCATGGCGAAGCTCTTCTACTCGCTGAGTTTCTGAGTGTAGCTCTTAATCAATTGGTTAATTAATGGGCTTAAGGACAATTTTGGTCTCTCACTTAGAGGTTTTTGTCTTTTTTCCACAATAAAGTGGTTGTGAAAGTTTCAATTTATTTTAAAATTGTTTTTTGTGCCAAAAAATAAATTTTAAAGACAAAGTTGCCCCTAGTAGTTACTATCCCTTCATTACATTCCCACGAAATCATTTCACCTTCCCCAAGCAAGCAGTGTTTGAAAAAAGGATTGTTGAGTGAAACGTCCGTGTGAAACCGTACGAAAGCGTTTCTGCGAGGACTGTCTAATCAAGTGGTTGAAGGGTGTTCGGTGTTGGTAGCTCGAGCGAGGTTCCTGAATAACTTCCTGCATTCGTGACTTGGCTTCGTTGTTACAGATAGCCCTTGTCGAGATAATCTTTTTATCCATGCAATATTGCCTTTATTGATGGAGGTAACGGGTGTAGGGTTTAATCTAAGCCGTGCGAATCTCTGTGTAATGATAGGGTTTGCATTGATTGTTTTTGTTCTCTTTGTTATTTGGTTTAGTAACGTCCTGTCTTGAATAATAGAGTTGTTCGGAAAGAAGATGACGCTCTTTAACATGAGGTGCACCATAGGGGTGCATTCAGATATGAGAACGGTTTGTGCTCAAGTACTTGAAGGGTCAAGCTACAGTCGTGAAAGACATTGACGGTGATTGGTGGAGTGTGTTTGAGGCATACGAGGAGCTGAGGCAGTTTGGATACTTGAAGTTCACCATCGCAGCGTTATGGTACAAAGACGCAACTGCAAATGATTCCAAGAGTCACTTGAAGTTGTTGAAAGGTGACTCAGAGGCAATTGAGATGTGTAGCATAGCAGGGAAGAGGGGCTTCGTTGATTTGTTTGTGGTGCATGAGGTTGGGGATGCCGAGAGGTTTTCGGAGGTTGGTTATCTTGACGTGGGGGGAGATTCTGGGGGCGTCAACAGTGAAGAACTAATAGAGGATAAATGCCGGTTAAGAATTGATCAAAGGATTTTCCAATTCAATATCGCAAAATATAGTCCCAACCGACAAAGTATCCTCAAATCAAAGTCACAAGAGGATGTTACAAAAATAAATTCAATAACCGGGAGTAGAATCTTGGGTCGTTCTTCCAAGGACTTGCACTAGAATGCACATTGTTGGTTAGAAATTTTGGAGTTTTTGGGTTGCTTAAGAAGAAGTAAATTGACAAGTATATAGAACCAACAACCAACTAACAATTAAAGTGATATAACTAGAAATATCAAACAAGCATTATCTAACTAACAAGCAAGCATCAAAATAACTACAACTAAAAGCATATAAGAATAAGAGATATGAATTGAGAATGAGGAAACTAGAAATTCCAAACTAGTAAAAGCGAGTAACAATCAATCAATATAAAGGTCTTGTCTAGGGGAGAGAATTGGTGTTCCTATCCCTATTGTCATTATCAATTGTGATGAGAATTGTCTATTGCTTCCACTTAGTTATCCTCTAGCAAATGAAGAAAAGTCAAGTGGATACAATTAACTTGAGTTCACAAGTCCTAGTCAACTCCTAGTGAAAGACTAGCTTTAGTGAAGTTCAAGCTAACAAGCAACTTCCAATACTCAATCAACCATAAACTTTGACAATTCAAGAGTTTCCAATACTCAACCCGAAAGCCAAGAGTAGAAATCTACCCCATAATCATAAAAGACATTTTCACAAACACCTTGTGTGCACTAAAAGAAAACATTATAAAATTTAGAAATAAATCCAAATCAAAGCTACCCACTAACAATAATTGCTAATAATAAACCAAATGACGACAATGAACATGAAAGAAAACTCAATGCATTAATAAAAAGTAATTCCAACAAGATCCAAATTCAAACTCAAAATTACTAAAGTGGTAAGAGTGCTAAGTGAAATTAAGGAGTAGAAACTACAATTAAAGCAACAAGAACTGAAATTAAAAAGGATCTAATCCAAAAATTTAAGTGAAAGTGAACAAAGAAAAATAAACCTTAGAGAGAAGTAAGAGTTTCTCTCTCTAGAATTCAAAAACTATCTAAAACTAAGCTAATGGAATGTGTTTCCTATCCTCCTTCACTCCCAGCCTCTAATCTGCAGACTGGGCTCAAAACTGGGCCAGAATTGAGCTCTGAAATCGCCCCCAACGTGTTCTCTTTAGTGAGGCACGTGCCACTTGTCACGCGTACGCGTCTGCCATGCGTACGCATCGGTCGACTTCTGCACCAGGTCACGCGTACGCATCAGTCACACGCACGCGTCGGTACCAACTTCTCAATTCCTCTATTTCTTGTGTTTCTTCCACTTTTGCATACTTTTTTTTCCATCCTCTAAGTCATTCCTATCCTATAAACCCTGAAATCACTTAACACACCTATCATGGCATCGAATGACAATAAGAGAGGATTATGAATTAGCATTTTTAAGGTCGAAGAAGCATGTTTTGAACCATAACACACAATTAGGAAGAAATATTAAAAACATGCAATTTACATGAATAAGTGTGACAAGAACTGACAAAATTCACTCAATTCAATCCAAAATAAACCATAAAATTGTGGTTTATCAAAAACCTAAAGGTGGTGGCCTGGAGGTAGTGGTATTTAAAGGGGACCAAGAAAAGACTAATGGAGTTGGCGATGCGGTTGAAACCGAATGTCAGAATAAGGATGTTGGAGAAGAGTTAAGCTAGGAGGGACAGATTGGGTCCGGTGACCATTATAGTAGTAGCGAAGACAGTGATGACCTAACATACTTGTCATCCAATGAAAAGGGGGTTAGTGCCAAAGACATCCACTTCACTGACAGTGAGGAGGTTTATGACTATGAAAGTGGATTTGGTGAAGAAAATTCTGTGCCAAAGGACTCTAATGCGGAGAAGGGTAAAAGGGTTGTGACAAGTGATTTGGACGATGAGGAAGCAGCCGACAGTGATCACTTGGAGCAGGATCATATGATTGGAGGACAAGACTTGAGGGGTGATTATACAGAGGAGGATGCTTATTGTGAGGGGCAGAAGTTTCGAGTGTATAAACCTGAAAAGGACATGGGAAAGTACAAATGGAAGGTGGGCACATTATATGAATCTCGGCAAGAGTTTAAGGACACGGTGGCAGCCTTTGCAGTCCAAACAGCCAGGAATATTAAATTCAAGAAGTGTGACTTGGTGAGGGTCCAAGCTGTATGTCAGAAAAACTTCCCCTTTTGGTTATATGCACACAAGGTTGGTGAGGAATCCACATGGAAACTAAGAAGCATGAATCTGCAACATACCTACATGCAGACACACAGGGTTGGAATTATGCACTCCAAATGGCCGGGCACTCAGTTTAAGAAGAAAGTGGAATCCGACCGAAGGATCAAGGTAAAGGATTTGGTAGCAAAGGCACACAAAAAGTGGAATCTAACCGTTACTAAGTCAATGACAGCTAAGACAAAACAAGAAGTTTTGAGCCAGATCCAGGGAGCATTCAGGGAGCAGTACAGGAGGATTAACGATTACTGTGGAGAGCTTTTAAGAATAAATCCAGGATCAACGGTGATTCTAAAAGTGATTTGATCACCAGATTTTGCTTAAGAGAGACAGAATCCAAACTTGATGAACTATTGTGTTTTCTAAAGACTGTATGTATGTTTTGATGCATGCAAGAAAAGTTTCCAGCACTGCAGAAGGTTTATTGGGTTAGACGGATGCTTCTTGAAAATCCCCCAAGGAGGACAACTGTTGACTGTAATTGGAAGAGACCCAAATGACCACATTCTTCCAATTGCGTATGCAATTGTGGAGACGGAGACAAAGGATTCTTGGGTCTGGTTTCTGCGTCATCTGTCCAAGGATTTGGGTCCACACAATATTGCAAAATGCACGTTTATATCTAATCAGCAGAAGGTAGTTTTACGTATTACACTATGCTTTTGTGCTAACTAAACATTTATAAACGTACTAATCGAATGAAATCTCACCTTCTGCTAATAGGGTCTGTTGCCGGCGTTTGAAGAGGTCATTCCAGAGGTGGACAACAGGTTCTGTGTCAGGCATCTCTACAACAATTTCAGGAAGAAATTTTTGGGCTTGGAGCTGAAGAACAGAATGTGGAGGTGTGCTAAGGCAAGTCACTGGCAGAGTTGGGAGAAGGAAATGAAATCTCTGCGAGGTCTGAATGAGGGAGCATTTCGACATTTGAATGGCATTCCACCTAGGTTCTGGTCCAGGTCCAGGTTTACTTTTCTTTCAAAATGTGACACCCTTGTTAATAATATGAGTGAAAGTTTCAATGCTGTCATAGTAGAGGCAAGAGAAAAACCTATTATGACCATGTTAGAGGATATTAGGGTGTATATGATGACTAGATGGGCTGCCAATAAGGATAGGGTTCTGAATTATCAGGGAAACATCATGCCAATGATTAGGAAGAAAATAGAGAAATGGGCAAGCTTAGCTAGAGATTGGAGGCCATATTGGTCAGGGGCTAGTAAGTATGAGGTTATGTGTGGACTGGATAAATTTGTTGTGGATCTGGTTGCTGGTGAGTGTTCTTGCAGGAAGTGACAAATGAGTGGGATTCCTTGTCCTCATGCCATCAGCTGGATCACCTTCAATGGCCTTAATTTCGAGTCCTACGTGGATGATTGCTACAAGAAGGAAGCCTACCTGACGTGCTATCAGGAGGTCATACATCCTGTTGATGGTCCAGACCTATGGGAGAGGACTCAGTACGACGATGTCATGCCACCTCCATATAGGAGGCCAAGCCACAGACCTGTGAAGAAGAGGAAGCAAGGGCCTGCAGATGAAGACAACAGAAGCCAGAATCATCTGTCACGGAGGGGTCAAGTCCAAAGGTGCTCCAACTGTGGTGCAGTAGGACATAAGAAGGGTGGCTGCACCAAGCCTAAGAAGAAGGTTTGTAACATTATGTTCTAGGGTTTACTTACTCTAATGCTTTCTATAAATTTAACTACTTGGATATGTCTATAACTGTCTCTGTAATTTACATTTCCTTGATAGGCCCCAGCCTCAACAAAAAGAAGGAAGAAGGATACATCTAAGCTGGTCTCTGGTCAAATAGTTCAGACAGGGAAGAAGAGGAAGACTGCACTATCACTACCCCACCTACCAGCAACTCAGCCCAGGAAATCAAACCCAAGGCCCAAGAAACCAGCAGTTTGGCCCAACAAACCAGCACCTCAGCCTAAGAAAGCTTCCACTCAGCCCAACACCCAAGCCCAACCCAAGAACAAGGCTGCAGCAGCAGCAACCTTCACCAGCAACAAACAATTCCTGAGCCAGCCACTTGAGAGGAAGAGACATTTTTCTGTCATACAAAGTGGTGCACCACATGTTCCTCTGCATAAGCTGAAGCTGATAGCCAAATTACCTCCATCTGAGTGGGGGAATCTTTAGGATTTGCATGTCATCTCTTTAGTTAATTATGTCTTAGTAGTATGGAAACAATGTTTGTATTTTAGTACTATCTCTTTAGTTTCAGAACATTGCTTTATAGAACCTGGTTTCATGATTGTATTTTGGTATTAGGTGACTCAGCACACTGTAGTTGAGTACTGCTTCTCTATTTTTTGTTACACTGCCAGAACATCCACTGTATTTTGGTATTAGGCCTGTGGAGACCAACAGTTAATTTGTGTTTGTTTTAACTTCTCATCAAATGAAGTTTGCCAATAGTTAATGACTGAATTTTTAGTTACTGTGATTCATGCTTTTAGGATTGCAAATTACCACAGGTTCACCATTAACCAAAGTCACATTTTCTGCAACATTTAACAACACTTTGCTTCATTAATTCAAATAGGTTCACACATGCTAAACCCTTAAACCATTGTAACATCACAAATTACCCTCAAACTTTACCCCTACATCACAACAAATCTCATAAAATTCCCTACCTAATCATCTATAACTATTGGGTTAAGAAATTAACTAATATCAATTAGTTTTTAATTGTGTTTGATAAAGTGATGCAGGCCAAAGAAATAAAATAGTTGCAGCAGCCCAAACAGATAGAAAAATAACCAAGTCTCTCAGTGGGATCTCAAACACTCAAAGCCCAAAGGAATATTGCAAAAATCAGCTGGACGGAATGGAAACATGTCCAATCCAAGCCCAAGTAGCATTCATCAAGCTGAAACTTTCCCAATACACCTCATAAGTTTGCTTCGGTCAGAACCTCAGAGAAAAAGAGAGAGAAAGCTTTGTTCTTCCTCGTGCTCATTTCATCAAAGAAGAAAGAAAGAGAAAGGTTAAGCAAAAAGCAAATGCCTAATCGCCAAAATCAAGCTGTGTTAAGCTAAGTCAGAAGATAAAGGTGATTTATTTCCATTTGCATGCATGTTAATTTCTTCACTCCTTCGCCAACTTTCTAAGATACCATTTTTGGTTAAATGAAGAAATAAGTATTTGATCTCTGCTGCTGTAAATCAATGGTTCACAAAGTTTCTTGGAGGCAAAGCACACTTTTAATGGTTCAGATCTAGGATTACCATTGAACAAATTTTTTATTGCTTCCCTGAGACCTTCGATCAAGTAAGAGGGTCAGATTCAAAATTTCTAATTTAGGAATTAATTGAGAAGAGTGAAATGGTATGTTGGTAGCACACGGCTCGAAGAGTTGACTTGGAAGAGAGCAACTCAGCAACATGCAAGGAGATACAAAAGAAGATTTTTCATCTTTCAGAAAGCAAGGAGATACAAAAGAAGATTTTTCATCTTTCAGAAAGCAAGGAGAGAGAACTAGTATTTTGAGGTTTATGTTCTAAGTAGAGTTCTCTGAAGAAGTTCATCAACTTGGACAGTGCTTACTAGTCAAAGGAGCATTTCGCCAAAATGAGGAACTAAATCAGAGGTAGTTGAAGCATTAATCTCCTTCATGTTTTACAGATTGTAATATTCTTTTCAATGTTTATCTTTCTGTAATTTCTTGAGGTAAAAGGCAGAATGAGAGAGCTCAAGTAAAAGCCTAAGAGTGGAAAGAGGCAGAGAGAAACACTTGAGTGAAAAGCCTAGAGTGATTTCAAATTTCTTTAGGTTGATTATGTGTCTTGTATCTTGTACCTGTGAGGTACCCCTTTCTTAGTTGGATGAGCAATAAGAGTGAAGAGTTAGGTATTAGCATAACCAAGTCAAGTTAGGTTAGAACTTGAGAGTGAAAGAATTGTGTCAATCCTGTGGAATTGGTGTATGTAATACTTTAACTATAGTGGAAATTCCACTACTATTGTGGTGGAGACTGGATGTAGGTTGCATTGCACAAGGCAACTGAACCAGGATACATGATGGTGTCAGCTTCTCTCTTCCCTGCTCTGTTCTGTTTTTTGATATTCATGAGACAAAATAAAATTGTCTCATAAATTTTCCGCTGTTGATTTCAAACAGATTCAGACTGAAAGTTTGTTTGAAAGGGTTATTTAATTAAAGTAAAAGAAGGTCATAGATTCAACCCCCCTCCTACCTTCTCTAAGCCTTCTACAACCTTCAATAACCTAGGTGCATTCCATATGGATGCTTTAACTTATATTGATTCTGCAGCAATAAAAACAAAACCCCACCCAACCAGCAATACATAAAGCAGCAACAATCCTAAGCTTCGTTTCCACCTCCTTCAATCTTGCTTTTAATTTTATAATCTTCCTCTGGTTCTTGCAATCCCAACCTCCTGCTGAGCACCTCCAAGTTCCGGATCTATCCATCAGAAGAAATCACAGCCATCCTAAACCTGATAGAAGCCACATAGTAGTATCAAAAACCCCCCAAATTCTCAGATCCAGAATTACAAAAGAGGAACAACACCGTACCTCATAGTATACGCATCCCCAGAATCTTTGAAGTTCGCAGAATCAGCCTCTCGCCATGTCTGCAGAGCAACTCCTTCGCAGGTGAACAAAATCGTGAAGCTCTTGAACTCTGGGAAGCCATGGACGATGTCTCCTGAACCATAACGCTGCTGCTCTCCGTTGAGCTTCAGCAGAAGACGCTGACGTTGAACACCCCAGACACTACACCTTTATTCACTTTCATTATTTATATATTTATTCTTTTCTTTATTATTTTTATTATTATTGATATTTATTAATATTATCATTTTCCCTTAAAACGGTTGTAACGGACGCTAACGACCTGAGGAATAAAATCATCTGAGGGACGATTTTAAAACAAACTGGAACCTTCGGGATCATTTTGTTGCAAAAAAAGGTCGGAGACGAAATAAATTTTTGGCCTCTACGTTGGGGACCAAAATCATACTTAACCCTAATTAATGCTAATAGACCATTAGTAAAATATTAAACCAGAGATAAAGGTAATTCATTGTTAGCCTTCGAGATTTTTATCACGATATCACGCCATTTTAAGTAATTAATTCATATAATTTGAGCATAATTTTTTATTTTTATATTATGTTATAAAATTTTATTATATTTTAATTTTTTTTATAATAATCTATCTTTATATAATGTTATAGTATTTTTTTAATTTTAATTTTTTATATTCTTTTATTTTTTATTTTTATTTTTATTTAAATTATACTATTATTTTTAATATTAATATTTAATTTTTAATAGGTATAAATTTAATTAAAATCTAATTTCTTATCTTCTCCTTTCATATTCATTACTCATTCTTATATTTACTATATAAATCAATCGGTTCAACGACATATTTTTAAATATTTTTGGCAACTAAGTCCAACTAAGTTGGGGAAGTGCTATGGTGCTTATGGAAGATTCCTTCAGCAGGTGAGGAAAAATGTTGGCAAAATGTGGAGACGACACATATGAGATCTTGGGAACTATGAGCAGACAAATTCTATCCAAACGCAGAGACTATAGGAGTTGTAGGGTAATAGAATTAGATTAATTCTGAAAACATAATTGTAATTATATTTTTGGGCCTTGTTAGTGTGAAGTTGCGGCCCCTTTTTTGGAAGTGTGTCAATAATATGAGTTTTTGGGCTTCGAAAAAAATTGAGGATTCAAAAATAATAACAGTAAAAATTGTATGGGTTGAAACGGCCATTACTTATAATAATAGCATTGAATATTATATTAGGAGTAATAATAAGCATCTACAACTTTAGTATTTTTTCATAAAAACATATTTTTAATTTTATTTTTATATTAAAATAAACATGTTTTTTACTAACTAACTCATTAGTTTATATTTATTATATTATCACTATATGTATGTATCGAAAAATAATATTAATAAATATTATATAATGTTAAAAAACACTATATTGTTATTAATAAAAATATTTGATTTTTTTATTTATACATATTTAATTACATTTATATTAATAATCATGACTAATAAAAAAAATACTTAATTTAAATATAAGTGAGTCTAAAATTAAAATAATCAGTAACATGAATTATTACATATATTGATACAACATATATTTGATCTTCCTTATTTAATTATTCCACAACAATATATATAATTTAGTATAATTATATATATTCATCCAACATATATCAAGCAAATTTCAAATGATTAATTTAATGTATGAAAATGATAACTACTGTAATATGATTAAGAAAATTATTCATAATTTTATTCTCCACCTTTTTATGTTATTAAGATATTAAATAATAATTTTAATATTATTGTTTATCGAAGTTCAAAAATAATATATTGCATTTATTTTTTCTTGTATAATATTAAAAACAAGTTTTTACATCATTCATTTTTTTAAATCTCATTTCACTATTTGAATTTTAGAATAGTGTATTCAACTATCATCTCTTTTTTTTTTTTTTTACCATTTGTTATTAAAAAAAGACAAACAACTTACTAATAACAAATGATTAAAAAAAAAAAAGATGATACTTGAATACACTATCCTGAAATTCAAACAGTGAAATGAGATTAAAAAAATGAATGATGTAAAAACTTGTTTTTAATATTATACAAAAAAATAAATGCAATATATTATTTTTGAACTTCGATAAACAATAATATTAAAATGATTATTTAATATCTTAATAACATAAAAAGGTGAAGAATAAAATTATGAATAATTTTCTTAATCATATTATAGCAGTTGTCATTTTCATACATTAAATTAATCATTTGAGATTTGCTTGATATATGTTGGATGAATATATGTAATTATACTAAATTATATATATTGTTGTGGAATAATTAAATAAGGAAGATCAAATATATGTTGTATCAATATATGTAATAATTCCTGTTACTGATTATTTTAATTTTAGACTCACTTATATTTAAATTAAGTATTTTTTTATTAGTCATGATTATTAATATAAATGTAATTAAATATGTATAAATAAAAAAATCAAATATTTTTATTAATAATAATATAATGTTTTTTAAAATTATATAATATTTATTAATATTATTTTTTGATAAATACATATAGTATATGATAGTATAATAAATATAAACTAATGAGTTAGTTAGTAAAAAATTTGTTTATTTTAATATAAAAATAAAATTAAAAATATGTTTTTATGAAAAAATACTAAAGTTTTAGATGCTTATTAATACTCCTAATACAATATCCAATGCTATTATTATAAGTAATGCCCGTTTCAACCCATGCAATTTTTATTGTTATTATTTTTGAATTCTCAATTTTTTTTGAAGTCCAAAAGCACATATCATTGTCACACTTCCAAAAAGGGCCGCAACTTCACACTAACAGGGCCCAATTATATAATTACAATTATATTTTCAGAATTAATCTAATTCTATTACCCTACAACTCCTATAGCCTCTGCTTTTGGACAGAATTTGTCTCCTCATAGTTCCCAAGATCTCACATGTGTTGTCTCTATATTTTGCCAACATTTTTCCTCACCTGCCGAAGGAATCTTCCATAAGCACCATAGCACTTTTCACTAAGTTGGCCCAAACTCAACAAAAATCACTCTCATCACACTAATGTGTATCACACGCACGTTTCAATAACACAACTTCTTCGTCTTCATCTTTTTCTTCTATTTTTCCGTTTTCTCCTCCTCCTTCTTCTTTCAAATTCATGCACATAGGTTCTTCTTCTCTTTTGTTATTGTAATCATCGATAACACCAACATTTTGAATTGAATTTGAATTTATATAATGGACAATATTCGGTTCATTTAGTAATATACAGTAGTTTCGCTTTGACAATATTTTTGGTTCATTCTAGACGCAGGTGTTTCTGAATTCGAATGTATATAATGGACAAATGTTTTGTTCATTTAGTATTATATAATGATTTTGCTTTGATAATATTTTCGGTTCATTCTAAATGTAGGTGTTTCTGAATTCGAATTTGTAGAATAGACAAATGTTCGGTTTATTTGGTATTTTACAATTGTTTTGCTTTAATAATATTTTCGGTTCATTGCAGTTCAGGTGTATTATCGATTAATAATTTGTCCCAATGGTTGGAATGACTTTTAAGACAAACTGAATGGAATGGAATGAAATCTAATACAATTGAATAAAGTGATAACAAATAATTTAAATTTTTTTTTTGCTAAAAAAAGACTCAATCACTAACAAAAATACATCGAATTCATTTCTGAATCTAAATGACTCTCAATTAAACTAAGAAATAAACCAAAATTACTTAAGGAATAAAAAATTTGGTCAATACTTATCAGCAGCATCAAGTGAACCCCAATTAACACACAAATGAACCAAAATAAATTAAGAAATAAACTGAAATTATTTAATAATGGTAGCAGAAAAAATCAGAACTAATAAAGATGTTCGCAAAATGTTGGTATTATGGTAAGAAGAATTTGCGTGTGCGAATTTGGAAGAAGAAGAAGAAGAAGAAAGAGGAGGAGAAGAAGAACGGAAGAAGAAGAACCTATGTGAATTTGGAAAAAGAAGAAGAAAGACGAGGAGGAGGAGAAGTATTTGAAGAAAGCACGTGATTTGAAAAGTTGTTATAACAATTTGGTTAGACTTAGTTAAGTATTTTACTTGGATGTAGAGCTTTATTCATATTTACTTCACATATTTTTTTTTCTCTTCTCACATAATTTCATACTTTTCTCTTTCTCCCTCTCCATTCTTACTAATTTTTTGCCCAACTAGAATTTGGTTCACGACTATATTTTTTTTTTAAATTTGCTAAATATATGTATTAGGTGATCATGTGATTGTATTAATTAATTTTCTATTTCTTTGTGTAATTGTATTCATAAGTTATATAATATCTTTGTCATCTATATATTACTTTTTTTTCAACAATTTATATTTTCTTAATATTATTTAATTATAATAATATTGTTGAAAATACATGTTATCATGATTCATGAAAAATAAAATTAGAAAATTGAATATTATTTTTAATTATCAAAATATTAATAATATTCATACTTGTATTTTATCTAATAATTTCATCATTGTACCAAAGTATTTAAATATAACATAAAAAAAGATAAAATCAACAAAAGTAACTATTTAAAAAATAAAAATAAAAAATAATTATATAAAATCAGGTGAATAAACTACAATTGAATATTTTTATTACATATAGTCTAATTTATGTATAATTTTATGTTTTATAATGATTAAATTTTGAGTTAATTTTTTATTTTAAATTGTTATTTATTATCAACCGTTATAAAATTTAAATTAATTTTAATATGCTACTAAACAAAATTTTAAACTTTTTAATCAATTAAATTTAATTCATATTATTATTTAATTAAATTACAAAATAACGATTAAGCATAATTATTATCTATATTAAAATGATATATTTTTTATTATATTTTTTTGTTGAATAATAATATTATTAAATCATATATAAATTGCCAAATTAAATAAATGTATTGTATAATATTTTTTACAAATTAATTTTTTGTTGTAAAATAACTAAATAAATAAATAAGGAAGAGATAACAAATATAAAATATAGAAATATAATTTGATAACACTCGTAGTAATTTTCACTAGAATTACTATATCAATATAATAGATATAATTATGTATTGAATAATATTAAAATAAAGTATATAAGAAAGAGAATAGTAAGAGAGAGAGAAGAATGTTATATTCTTATTGTTGTTGCGATTCTTCTGAGGCTTTAGCCTCCTATTTATAGATACAAAAGGTCAAACATTCAAAACTTCATTTAATATCATTTTGGCTTGAGAGCTTCATTTCTCAAAGGAAAAATGGGCATCCACGTCCTTTTGAACTTATCACTACACTCCCCCTTGGATGACCATTTAGGATTATGCCTCATTAAAATCTTACTAAAGAAAAATCCAGTAAAAAAAAAAACCTTAGTGAAGGAAAAGAATACAATATCCTTTGTGATGGGAACTGCCTCATTAAAAACCTTGTCAAGAAAAACCCAGTGGGAAAAAACCTGACCAAGGAAAAAAGAGTACAGTCTCCCCCTCTTGTCAACATCATTTAATGTCTCGAAATCTGCACATCCCAATCTTATGTACCAATCTTTCAAAGGAGGATTTTGGGAGTGACTTTGTAAATAAATTTGCCAGATTGTCACTTGAGCGGATCTGTTGGACATCAATTGTCCCTTGATTTTGAAGATCATGAGTGAAGAAGAATTTGGGAGAAATATGCTTTGTTCTATCACCTTTGATATATCCGCCTTTAAGTTGAGCAATGCATGTTGTATTATCTTCAAACAGGACAGTTGGAGCTATCTTATGATCAATCAGTCCACATGATGACATAATATATTGGATCAAACTCCGGAGCCAAAAACACTCGCGACTTGCTTCATGAATCGCTAGTATTTCGGCATGATTAGAGGATGTTGCAGCAATCGTCTGTTTCGTGGACCTCCATGATATAACTGTTCCACCATATGTAAACAGGTATCCTGTTTGAGATCTCCCTTTATGTGGATCAGACAAGTATCCGGCATCTGCATAGCCAACTAGTTGTGACTTGGATCCATAGGGATAAAACAATCTCATATCAACCGTCCCATGAAGATATCGAAAGATTTGCTTGATTCTGCTCCAATGTCTTCTGGTTGGAGAGGAACTATACCTTGCTAGTAAGTTCACAGCAAATGACATATCGGGTTGTGTATTATTAGCAAGATACATTAGCGCTCCAATGGCACTAAGATATGGTACTTCAAGACCAAGGATATCTTCATTTTCTTCCTTAGGACGGAATTGATCCTTTTTCACATCCAAAGACCTTACGATCATTGGGGTATTTAATAGATGTGACTTATCCATATAAAATCTCTTCAAGATCTTTTCTGTGTATGTTGTTTGATGAATAAAGATCCCACTTTTTATATGCTCGATCTGCAGGGCGAGACAAAACTTAGTCTTTCCAAGATCTTTCATCTCAAACTCTTCTTTTAGAGTTTTTATAATTGTTAGAATCTCTTCAGGAGTTCCAATGATATTTAAATCATCAATGTACACAGCAATAATAATGAATTCAGATGCAGTTTTCTTTATGAAAACACAAGGGCAAATATCATCATTCTTGAATCCGTTTTTGGCCAGATACTCAGTAAGACGATTATACCACATTCGTCCAGATTGCTTTAGACCATATAAAGATCTTTGCAATTTGACTGAGTATAACCCTTGTGAATATTCGTTGGATGGTTTAGATATCTTTAGTCCTTCACGGACTTTCATATAGATATCCCGATCTAATGAATCGTATAAATAGGTTGTTACCACATCCATTAAGTGCATATGCAGTTTATGATATGCAGATCAACTGACCAAATAACGCAATGTTATCGCATCCACTACAGGGAAATACGTTTCTTCATAATCTATACCGGGTCTTTGTGAAAAACCTTGTGCCACAAGTCGGGCTTTATAGCGCACAACTTCATTTTTCTCATTTCGTTTTCTCACAAATACCCATCGGTATCCAACAGGTTTTACATCTTCTGGTGTACAGACTACAGGTCCAAAGACTTCACGTTTTACAAGTGAGTCTAATTCAGCCTTCATGGCTGCTTCCCATTTTGGCCAATCATTTCTTTGTCGACATTCTTCAACTGATCTTGGCTCAAGATCCTTACTTTCATACATGATATTTAATGCCATATTATATGCAAATATTTCATTGACAATTGTCTTATTTCGGTCCCATTTCTCTCCTGTAAAGACATAATTTATCGAGATCTCGTTATTTTCACAATTTTCAGGTATCTGAACGTCTTCTGGCGTTAAAACTATATCAGAATTTTGGACAACTGCATGTGTCTCTACTATGTCTTTTTCAACAGGAATAGTATTTACCTCTTTTCTCTTTCGAGGATTTTTGTCTTTGGAACCGACAGGCCTGCCACGCTTCTGGCGTGTATTTGCTTCGGTGACAATTTGTCCAACTGAGACATCAATTCGAATTGGAGCATTTTCCGCTAGTATATAAGATTTGGTTATCCTCTTTGTATCGGAAAATGCATCAGGTAATTCATTTGTTATTCTTTGCAAATGTATAATCTTTTGAACTTCTAGTTCACATTGCCTTGATCAAGGATCTAAATGCATCAACGATAATGCATTCCAATTAAGTTCCTTTTCAGGAAGCTTATTCTCTCCCCCTAATGTTGGAAATTTTGATTCATCAAAATGACAATTCGCAAACCGAGCTTTAAATACATCTCTAGTTTGTATTTCAAGATACCTCACTATAGAGGGAGAATCATATCCAACATATATCCCCAATTTTCTTTGGGGTCCCATTTTGGTGCGATTAGGTGGTGCAATGGGAACATGTATCGCACACCCAAATATTCTTAAATGGGAGACATTTGGCTGCTGGCCAAAAGCTAATTGCATAGGAAAGAACTGATGGTAACTCGTTGGCCTCAATCGAATAAGTGCTGCGGCATGTAAAATAGCATGCCCCAAACCGAAGTTGGGAGATTTATTCTCATAAGTAAGGGTCTAGCAATTAATTGGAAGCGCTTAATAAGTAATTCTGCTAATCCATTTTGTATGTGAACATAAGCTACTGGATGTTCAACACTTATTCCATTAGCCATACAATAAGCATCAAAAGCTTGGGAAGTAAATTCACTAGCATTATCAAGATGAATTGCTTTGATTGGATTTTCTGAAAATTGTGCTTTTAATCAAATAATTTGAGCTAGTAATCTCGCAAATGCCAGGTTGCGAGAAGATAATAAGCATACATGTGACCATCACGAAAATGTGTCTATCAGGACCATAAAATATCTAAAAGATCCACATGGTGGATGAATGGGTCCACATATATCACCTTGAATCCTTTCTAGGAATTCAGGAGACTCAAATCCAATATTTACTGGTGATGGCCTTAAAATTAACTTCCCTTGAGAACATGCAGCACAACAAAATTCATTAGTTTTAAAAATCTTCTGGTTCTTTAGTGAATGTCCATGAGAGTTTTCAATAATTCTCCTCATCATGGTTGTTTCCGGATGACCCAATCGGTCGTGCCAAGTTATGAATTCATTAGGGCTAGTAAACTTCTGGTTTACAATAGCATGTGATTCAATTGCACTAATCTTGGTATAATACAACCTAGATGAAAGTGAAGGTAATTTTTCTAATATAACTTTCTTATTTGAATCATGAGTTGTGATACATAAATACTCATGATTTTTCTCATTCATTGTCTCAACATGGTATCTATTTCAGCGAATATCTTTGAAACTCAACAAGTTCCTCAGGGACTTGGTAGATAATAGTGCATTATTTATTATAAATTTTGTTCCTCCAGGAAACAAAATTATAGCTCTTCCAGAACCTTCTATCACATTACCTGAGCCAATAATAGTATTAACATATTCCTCTTTTGGCACAAGATGGGTAAAATATATATCACTTTTGATAATGGTGTGCGAACTTGCACTATCCGCAAGGCATACATCTTCATTACATATCCTTGCCATTCTCTTCAAAGACAAATAATAATAACATGAGTAGTATGCATAGTTAAATTGAATACTTGATCGGAATTATTTTTCTAAGAAATTCTGTACATAAAAATAATGTCATATACTAAAATTTCATTTTAAAACATGACACATTTAATGATTTCAAAATTTATAAACATTAATATTTCATTATTTATATACATCCTATTTGAAACTTAAATACATAGAAAATAAAACTTAACAATAAGTTCTTTACATTATTTATTTACATAAATACTTAACAATCTCACACATTAAACTATTCCATCATTGATCAAATGACCAATATTTCCTTCAGGGTCCTCAAAGAAATCAGATACATCATAATGAGTGGTGGAATTTTTAGCATCATTTGAAACAAAATTTGTTTCCTTTCCTTTGTCATCCTTTTTCAAAGATGCCTGGTAAAGATCAACTAGGTGCCTTGGGGTACGACAGGTACGTGACCAATGGCCCTTTCCACTACAATGAAAACACTTATTCTCTGTTGATTTACTCTGCCCGATATTTCTTTCTTTATCCCATTTCTAGTGAGATCCTCTCTTTTGAATATAATTCCTTTTCCTTCCATAATTTTTCTTGTTATTAAAATCTTGCCATTTACCTCTTCTGGGGTAATTTGTCGCATTTACTTCAGGAAATGGGGCGGCGCCAGTTGGGCGCATTTCATGATTTTTCAAGAGCAACTCATTGTTGCGTTCAGCAACAAGAAGGCAAGAAATTAACTCAGAATATCTTTTAAACCCTTTTTCTCGATACTGCTGCTGCAGGAGCACATTCGAGACATGGAAGGTTGAGAAAGTTTTCTCTAACATATCATGATCAGTTATTTTTTCTCCACATAATTTCATTCGTGAGGTGATTCGAAACATTGCAGAATTATATTCATTTATAGATTTAAAATCTTGTAGACGCAAGTGCGTCCATTCATATCGAGCTTGAAGAAGTATCACCGTTTTTTTTATGATTGTACCTTTCTTCAAGGTCTTTCCAAAGATCTGCAGGATCTTTTAATGTGAGATATTCATTTTTCAATCCTTCGTCAAGACGACGACGAAGAAAAATTATGACTTTGGCTTTATCCTTCTGGGATGCATTATTTTCAGCCTTAATGGTATCTCCAAGATCCATTGAATCAAGATGAATTTTAACATCTAGTATCCATGATAAATAATTGTTTCCAGATATATCAAGAGCATTGAATTCAAGATGAGAGAGCTTCAACATAATAAAAATTTGTTACCTGAATCTTCTAAAAATTTGATCAGAGTCTCGTGCTGATAACGTGTTGTAAAATAACTAAATAAATAAATAAGGAAGAGATAACAAATATAAAATATAGAAATATAATTTGATAACACTCGTAGTAATTTTCACTAGAATTACTATATCAATATAATATATATAATTATGTATTGAATAATATTAAAATAAAGTATATAAGAAAGAGAATAGTAAGAGAGAGAAGAATGTTATATTCTTATTGTTGTTGTGATTATCCTAAGGCTTTAGCCTCCTATTTATAGATACAAAAGGTCAAACATTCAAAACTTCATTTAATATCATTTTGGCTTGGGAGCTTCATTTTTCATAAGAAAAATGGGCATCCACGTTCTTTTGAACTTATCACAACATTTTTAAGTTTAATATTAATTTATATATGATCTAACATATTTTTAAGCAATATATATATATAGCATTTTAAATTTATACCATATAATATAATTAATTTAGCTCTTTGTGCCGGTCTTAATCTAGTTAATAATGAATAAAAAAAAGGTTTAATTACTTTACAGGTCCCTATAGTTTTACCGAATTTTCAATTAGGTCCCTATACTTTTTTTCTTTTCAATTTAGTCCCTGTTAACGTTAAATATAAAAAAAAATATTAGTGAATTATGAAATTACTTATATACCCTTAGGGACCTAATTGAAAAGAAAAAAAAGTATAAGGACCTAATTGAAAATTCGGTGAAGTTATAAATATTCAACTAAAGATATTACTATAATCCCTATTCAATGATTCTACGACATGAAAAATATTCCTATAATCCGTTTTATTTTGTCACTATCATTCTTTTGCTTATTGATATACAAATTGTACCAAAAATACCTTCTCTTTCTTCTTGACTTTTAAAATACATCTTAAGAACATACAAAAAAAAGTAATAGATAAAATGAAACAGAAATAGTAGTAATAAGTATATATAAAATTCAGTTTCTATCATTCAAGTATTCATTATGATCATGTAACATTTTACATCTGTGTGGATTCATGGAATATAATTTGTCTTTATCATATCATGGTACACCATAAAAACCACAAGACTATAATTTGTGTTATTGAAATTTGAAATCTAAAAACAAAAATCATAAAAAACGTAATTTCAGTGTAATACAGATAATTTAAAAATTAGTTATTGTGTTGCAGCCTCCCATTCTCTGAACCAGCATAGGAATCAATAATAACAAAGGATAACAATAACATTGATAACTGTCTGTTTCTGAACCGAGAAGGATTTTGAAAGAACAATGTCTGTAACTGGTGCCGAACCAATGTCTAGATTGAAAAAAGAAAAAAAAGGATTAATCATCACACAAATTGAACCATTATATAAAAAATGATCATTTTAAAGGTTATATCAAAAATTGACCATAATGGAGTGGGGCAACGTTTTGATAATACCAATAAAAACCATTTGATACATGAATCAAGAAAGGAAAGATTCCCTTAAACAAGAAATTATTAATTTCAAAGCATTAGATACAAAACAAATTTAAAAGCAAAATCCAAAGAAAATTTATTATGCTGTGTTTTTGTTTTTGCTTGTTTAGAATCACAAGCTACTTAATCAAAGTTTCTGTAGACCCATTTGAAAGTCGTTAGCTCAAGCAATGGTGCTTGATTTGAAGTTCAAATAGTTTAAAACATAGTTATTTTTCAGTGAGAAATTTAAACGATTTGCAAGGATCTTCTTAAAAGAGACAAAATTGAAAATTCTGAAGCCATGTTTAGAAGTACATTCTAAACTCTATTTCATAACTTCCTTCACCTCTATAAATATCCGGAGGCAGGGAACATAATAAATTAATAGCAGACGATTAAATTATTCCATGTGATTAACCTTCCCAGAATCATTAGGATTCTCAGCATAGATTAGATGCGGAGGTGGGAGGAGATTCACATCCAAAGGCTCATAAACTCCATGTCCCAGTTTATCCATATTTTCCTTGCTGAAATCCTATAAAAGCACTCAAACAAAGTCAAATGACTTATTAGCATTCATTCATCATTCTACAACAAGATTTAATAACATATATACATACATGAGCACCATCAGAAAATAACATTAAAACAAAAAAGGTGGTTTTATGAGATGGATGAAGCATACCTTCTTCAAGAAACAAAATAATTAAACAGGAGGTATTAAACAAGAAGATAATCAAACAGGAGGTATTAAACAGAAACAAAATAATTAAACAAATTCAACAAATGTTCATTCAAAAAAATTCAACAAACTCACATCCAAACAAGAAAGAAACAGGAACAGAGAGAATCAAACATGAACAGAAATAGAAGTTGAAACAAAGAATCAAACAAACTCACATCAAATTCAATGGGGACGGCGCAGCAACGGGATGCCAGCGAAAGGGACGGCGATGACAAAAGCGTGTGAATAAGCGAAGGGAATGGCGATCACGAACGTGAGCGAAAGGGAGGCGAAGGGAATGGCGATGGAGGACCAGCGTGGCATTCTGCGAGTAGTGGAGCACACCAGGGTTACGATAAGTGATGGCAGACGACCAGCGACGGATGCCAAGCGGAGGAAACGCGGCGACAGGGAAGCTCAGCGAAGAGTGCGGTGCAATGTGAAGGGGTATTTTGGAATTTTAAAAAAATTAAAGTTTCTTTAATTTGGTTTTTAATTTTAACAAAGAGAATATTCGTTTTTTTAATGGAATATTCTGTTATTTTAAACATTTTTGTTATGGTAAGGATTAAATTGAAAATAAAATTATAGTATAGAAACCCAATTAAAAAGAAAAAAAGTATAGGGACCTAATTAAAATTTTGGTGAAACTATAGAGACCAACAGAGTAATTAAACCTAAAAAAAAAAACAAAGGACAAGTGAGGCGTTAAACACTTAAACTTCTTAGTTCTTACATGATGAATATTGCGTAATTGTGCTTGGTGGTCTGCGACAACTACCGCAGAAGTGGCGGTGGTGGTGGCTGAATTAGAAGTTGGGGGTGTGAACAACATAAATAAAAAAGTTTAATTGTTGGGAAGGTTTTTATAATTTTATTGAATTTTTAATTAAATTTTTATACATTTTTTTTTAATTGAGTCCTCTTATTATTTAATTTTTTTAATTAAGTCACTAACGTTATAAAAATATATGAAATAACAGAATATTTTATTAAAAAATTAAATATTCTAAAATTCAAAATATTAGACTTACCTGAGGATACTTGAATATTTTTTAAATTTCAAAATTACCCTTATCACATTTGTTATAAAATTTGTGAATCTTTGTGTTCATGTATCTATATCTCTATTTGTTTAAGACAATAGCCAAATACACCCTTGAGTAATCTAAAGTAGTTATAATATAATTTAAATATGTAAAAAAATTACATTAACTACAGAAAAATTTAAACCGTGAATTATGCAAAAATTGAAACTAAGACTATTGATATTCTTTATACCAATTTGATCATTTATTCTATAGTTCAAAGAATTAGATTTGATATTATACACACATTTGTTGACTAATATACAAGAGGCTAACTTGGTGATTTAAAAATCTTTTCAAGTTACAAGTAAAAAACTTTTCTCTGCATCCATGAATTTTTTACATGGTTGTTAACCAAGTAATTTCCTTCATACGCGCGTCCTCCACTCCTCACTCGTTTGTCATACACGCGCTACATATAACGTGCTGCAACGTAAACCTCCTCCTCCTTCTTCTTCTTCTTCTCTACTCGTGTTCTTCCTTATTGATCTGCATTGCCTTCGTCGTTCTCCTCTGGTCGCGTTCATCTTCTCGTTTTTTTATTTCGATCTAGTTACGTTGCATTTATCTTCTTCCTATTCTCCTTCGTTTTCTTCTTCGATCTGCACTTCTGAATCGAAACAACAAATGACTCAACTTTAAATCAGGAGAGCGATTTGGATTACTCTTCTGAAACGAATCAAACTGACAAAGTTTGGATTATTCAATTTTGAATCGAATTGAATGGAATGCAATTGCTAATTTGAATTGAATTAAATGGACAGAGGTGTACTGAATTAAATTGAATTGAATTGATAATATGTAAATTGTAGGCAGAGTTATTTGAATTTGATTTTATATAATGGATTATGTTTCGTTCACTCAGTACTATACAATTATTTCACCATGAGTACTGTGTTCGGTTCATTCTGTAAAAAGTTGTTTGAATTTGATTTTATATAATGGATACAATTGTATTGTGTTCGGTTCACCATGAGTACTGTGTTCGGTTCACCATGAGTACTGTGTTTGCTTCACCATAAGTACTGTGTTCGGTTCATTCTGCACTATTCAAAACTCTTCTTCCTCACCTTCTACTACTTCTTCACCAGAGAGAGGAGGAAAAGACAAAAAAATACAGCAGCAACAACAACAAAAGAATGACAATAGGGTTTCAGGGTTTAGGGTTTTAGGGTTTATAGGTTCAGGGTTCAGTGTACAGGGGTTCAGTGTGTTTCAAACTTTCGGTTTGCTCCTTGTATTAATTTCGGTTCACCGTGTTCATGGTTGAGGATTTAGGGTTTAGGGGTCTAGGGTTTAGGGTTCAGAGTTTTAGGGTTTACGGTAGGATTTAGGGTTTAGGGTTCAGGGTTTAGCATACAGGGTTCGTTCACTCAGTACTATACAATTGTATTGTGTTCGGTTCACCATGAGTATTATGTTTGGTTCACTATGAATACTGTGTTTGCTTCACCATGAGTAATGTGTTCGGTTCATTCTACACTATTCAAAATTATTCTTCCTCACCTTCTACTACTTCTTCACCAGAGAGAGAAGGAAGAAAAGACAAAAAAATACAGCAGCAACAACAACAAAAGAATGACGATAAAGAGAAAACGTGTGAAGAAGAAGAAACGCGAAAAAGGAGGAGAAGGAGGAACGCGAAAAAGAAGGCTAAAAAGAAGACGCTATGTGTAAATGAGCATGAAAAGAAGCGTTGGATAAGAGCGATTTCGTGTATGTTGAACACGTGTATTTCACATTTCATTTAATGGTATTAGATTTTTTTGTGTTGGACCAACTTGGTTACTTGGTTACATAAATGTGTAGCATCCCCCTTAAGTAAAATACCCACATCAATATGTAGTTCCTGCTTATCCTTGTGGGTTCCGAACAAAATCTTTTAGCACAAGTCACAACCACCAAAATCTACCATGCACCTTAAGAAAATGACGATAATTTGAATTTCAGCATTCGAGAAAATAAATTCATATGATGAAGCCTGCAATCCAAATACTATTAGTAGCCCTAATCAAGTAATACATCATTACATCTAGTACTTCTCGGGCTCTAAGTTGCCCTACTATTCTAAAGGAATGGGTAACCTATACATCACGATACAGAACTACTTTGTGAAATTGGTACATCTCAACTCGGAGAAGAAAAAAAAATTAATTTGCCCAGAAAGGCAGGAACAACCTGCGACCCAAAGAAGGGCAGGGGCAGGTAAGCTAAATTCTGGCTAAAAAAATCTGAAAATTAGCTCCAATCGGAGAATGCTTCACCCAAAGATCAGCATCATTGAAAGAGGCTAGCAATACAAATTCAATAAGTAGAGGCCTCACAGATGAAATAATCTTCAAGTTAAAGGAACACCGCCACATGAGAGGATCACTAATAGTTGATAAAGATTTGCGATCATGTCTTTGACCTTTTCTGCTTTTGAGAAACAAAGCGAACTCCCTGCTTCCTGAGTTCCACGGTCTTGATCTTCCCATCATCTAAGGTAACGTACAATTTCGATGAGCCTTCAACTATATCAGTAACCTCTCCCTTATGCCTATACAAACATGCAGAAGGTAAGAAAATGTAGACTGTAGCCTATTACAAAGTCAATGCCTCATGACAAAGAAATGCGTTGAACTGTCGATGAAATCAAATTAAGTATGGACAAAGATGGTCCAAGTTTCATCCATTCAGTGAGCCAGTAATCAGATAAATAGTAGATAAAAGTGTTCAGATATGAAAGATAAACTAATTAGACACAAAGTAGAAGAGAACTTGACGGGCTGGTACAAAAGTATGCATCATTTTCGCTGGCATGCCATTATTTAATATTAGTTATTTACTAACCAAGAATTGTCCGATGTGTGATGAACTTCAACTCTTTTACCAATTGCATCATTGCCCAACTTCATCAATATCCAGTTAGCATCCATGATTTCATCCATTAGATTTCCCGTCTGTGATTGATTTACATCTCCAGCCTCATTAAATGATGCTTTCTC
The DNA here is from genome assembly GCF_059453495.1 of Arachis ipaensis. Lineage (NCBI taxonomy): Eukaryota > Viridiplantae > Streptophyta > Magnoliopsida > Fabales > Fabaceae > Arachis > Arachis ipaensis. The sequence goes on from NC_142438.1 coordinate 13,751,667, forward strand.
CTTGAAAGGTGAAGGTCTCTTCCTTTTTGACCTCTGGCCCTTGATTGTAGTCTTTTCTTCCTCTTGAATAATAGAATTTTTACTTTCTACACTAGGTTTCTTGAATTTAAATCTGAGTAGTGGTTTAGAATCTTTTGCCAAAGAATGTGAAGGTGTTTGATTATGATTGTTATCTGTCCCATCATATGCATCAGAAATGCCTTCTTTCGGCCTCCGATGATATGTTCTTTCACCTCTTGGTGTTGCTTCCACGTTTGCATCAGTACCACGTTTTCCCTGCAAGATGCGAGTTTGATCTAAAGGAACCTCACCTCTACCAGATGGTAGAGTGAATTTCTGAACTTCTGGCTTCAATTTCCCCAGTTTAATGAAATTTTCTTCTCTACCTGAAACCTTTAAATGTTTTGATTGGCCAGAGTCAACATTGCTTCCTGTAAGTCACATGAACCTCAATTACTATTCCTAGAAACTTGAGTTAATACTAGAAATATCTTCAAAACTCATATGCTAATACTTAGTACAGTGGAAGGTAATTGCAAAAATATTATGGACTTCAGGGATAGAAGAAGAGCAGGCAACACTATCTTTACCATCAACACGTCTAGCGGCTCCATCATGTCTATCTGATGCAAATCCTTTCCTTACTTGGCTTATATCTTCACTTCCTGAGAAGAAAATTTGAACAGGAGAAGTCACAAAACAAAGAAAAAGAAGGAAGAAGAGAGCTTCAAACTATTCAAGACCAAAAGCGCACACAATGCAATCACTGTTAATAACTGTATACATATCTCTTCCCTATTGATGTATATCAATGATTTTCTGGGGAGGAAAGGGTGACATTGATTAAGAAATCAGCCAAACACAATTTCAAATAACAAGTACCACAACCCCAATTTCACAAGTTAATACATTGTAAGTAGGGAGACAGAAATACAAACAAACAACAGAAATACAAACAATCAATCAAAAAAATAAATAAGACTTGATTGAGATGTATACCATTAACAGTAACCAGATCTTGATCCCTTTGGCAGCTTGAAGTATCAGAGCGGGGAGAATTAGCCACATTAATTTTCCGTGCACCCAAATTAATGACCAACTTCTTACCTTTGACACTCTCAGCCTTATCACCATCTTTTCCAATCTCATCTTCACTATTCAGTATATGTGCCTTATTATTTTTGATTCGGAAAACTCTGGGCTTCCTCTCTTCATCACTAACCATCACCTCATCAACAAACTTATGTTTCAAAATCCCTGTCTTGTTGATAGGACAAGATACTTCAGTTTGGCTCAGGCTTCCAGCAGCAGGGGATGAATAAACTTCAGGACCTTCATTTCTTTGGGATTGTATATCATCATTCTTATCATCATCCAAGCTATGTAAAGATTTTACATCGCTTTGTCCTTCAAAACTATAGTGCATGTCTGGTTTATTAGTCATAACCGACTGAGAGTCCTTTTTCTTAGAATTTTTGTTTGAAGATTTCTTTATATAATCCTTAAACTTCTTGGGTGAGTTATTCGATAAATTCTTTAAAGAGAATTTAAAGGAACGGCCAGATTCACTCTTTAATTTCAAAGGCTCGCTATCCTCATCATCTGAAAATGGTGAAATAGAAAATATTTCTTCCTGAGTTGGCAAACCAGCTGCAGCCCTCAAGCTGGCAATTAAATCTCTATCAGCAATATTTCTTCTCTTCCAAAGCTCTTGAACTGCATCCTCAAGTCCCTTGATCTGGAGCATACACATAAACAAATACATACAGCATGGTACAACGAACAAAATCAACATAGACTAATATCAAGAGGCTTGTTACATGGTTTCTGATATTGAAGGCATGATCCATACCTGATAACATTCCCCACGACAAGTAGGACATTTATACTGCAAATTCCGATCCACTTGAAATTGGTGATATTTCTCATCACTGTCAAAAACAAAAAACAAAATGAAATAAGCAAACTTTAAACAGGGAAAAATGATGACTAACCTCAAGGTCAAAATTAGTGGCTATGTGAAGACAATGTCAAGAGTCAACAATCTCTCAAGAAAAACAAGTAAAAAAAAAATTGACAATAGATTCCAAATATCACAATAAACTCAAAATATTAATCAACGAGGCAATAAAAGGAAATAGAATCATGAAGTTCACAATGGAAATGACACAAAAAATGGAATGCTAATCAAAATATATATTCTTGGTTGCAAATGAAAGCAGTTCACCTTCGAAATGCTGCAAAAGGTAAACTAACTAACCTAATATTATCACAGTGACAATGCACCCAACGCTGGCAAATATCACAGCAAACCATTGGTGTTGATTCTGAATCTCTGTAAACCTGCAAAATAAGACATACACAATGAATCTCAGATTTCCTTCAGAATCCAACACCTGAGAAAAAAAATAAAATAGCTGAGGATAATATGCATGCTAGCAGCTAGCAAAACATAATACTTGAGAAGACGAGATCTTGGGAACCTATACAATCCTGTACGACAGATGCAGATAACATTTCTATTATTTTGGTGTTGGGAGGAGGAAAAGGGGGGTTGGAGGGGGATACATGTTTATATCCTTCAACTATATTCAAAGATCAAAAAATCCTAAATAAAATATAAAATCTGCATATAAATTCCTTCTAACATTAGAAATACATCAAATAATTTCCTTTATAATCATTCTACAAGCTTGCTCCAATATTGTCCTGCTTTACTAACAATGCCCTAGAAGAACATAAAGGGAAAAGACTGGCACCTTCAAACAGACTGGACAGTAGTTGCCTTTCACAAACAATCTTCCGCATGCATCACAGCAGGTGTACCCTAGAAACCACCTATATAATTTATTTGGAAAATAGGAGAAGGTAAGTTCGTCTAATTAAGATTACTCAATCAGCAAGGGCAGGGGAGGAATTAAATATCATGTAATAAGTAAAAATTAAACTATTTTTAACTAGCCAATGTGACATATTGGTGGTATACATTCAGTACGGACAATCCATAATCCAATGCATGCTTAACAGAAGGGAGAGATGAATTATCAAAAAGATATTTATAATCTCCTTTGATTTTGTTAAACAGAATTATAATTGAACCCTTTTCTTTTATGCTTTTCGTTTTGGTAGTGGGGACAAGCAATTGTGATATTCTCTACAATTTCGAAATCTATTCAACAGGAAAAGTAAAACACTATTACATGGCACTTTCTATCATAAGGGCCTCACAATTAAATAGACATAAAGGTTGCATAACATCTAACAAAAAACATACAGGGCATATATAATTCATCCAATAAAATAAACACTGGAAACAATGTTTAGGATACAAACACTCTGGAATCATACCTCACACTCAGTCCATTTCCGGGAACATTGGATCCACAACTGTGACACCTTGTATGTTTTGGGCACAAATATGGCCCAGTACTAACATTCTGCATTACAAATAATTGTAAATGAAATAGTATGTTGAAAATCAATATTATACATGCTACCAAGTGATAGAGATCCTACCTTATGAGGAGGTTGCAGACAATAACAATGGTAAGCACCATCACACCTTTTGCAAAACATGAACTTACTTGGATCACCTGTCCTTCTGCAAGCCTAGATGGAAGCCAAGAATGGATAAGACATAAATATCTCTAACAATAGCCAAAAGCATACAAATTCATCATATATAATGAGTGTAAATACTTTTAGAATATTGAATGAAGTCAGACATCCCCAAGCATGTGATATAGCTGGTATAAAATATAACTTTTCTTTATTACAACAGAAAAAGAGAAAAAGAGTTTCACACTATGTAATAATCAAACAAATGTCTTATTTTTGTTTAATTTTTAAATTGAACATGCATGTCCATCTCCTATCCAATACCATAAAAATAACTAATAAGACAAGCAATGTGTTCTGAGGCATTGGGTACCCAAAAAAACATAATCAAGCAACTAAATGAGATATAATCCCTAGTGATATAACAATCTTTTTTGTTCTAGAGAGTGAATAGGTTAATATGGAGATACTTTTATGAAATAAAAGAGCTAGATTGAGAGTATAATCAATTAAGAGGCCGGTAATAATTTTCCCAAGAGGATTCAAGAAACTATTCTATGTAAGCTCAATACTATCACACACCATCCTATCCACCCAATACCTACCTCACAAATTCGGCAAGCCCTGCAGGTCCATGAGCTCCAATGAAACAAATCTGCAGAAAAAGACCCAACTAACGTAAAGATATGGCACTTAGACCACACTATATATTATATAGGAAAACAAACATACTTCCTTTACCTCTATTTTGTGCCCAACTTCTCAAGCAGTTCCTATGATACTTCTTGTTACAACTCTTACACGATAGCATCTTCTTTGCTCTCTCGCTTCCTTCGTTTTCAACACGATTACACATTCGACAAAAGACTTTGGCATTAGCTTGGCCCGGTTCTTCTCCAACAGGATTTCCAGGTGCATCCTGTTCATATAAGCCAATAGTACCAAACTCACAAACCAACTTCACTTGATCATGTAATACATAATACATCGAGGGAAAAAAAACCCTCACACAATAATATTACTCTAGCATCCAATACAGCAGCACATACATAAAAAATAAACATGAATAATCCTCAACTCGTTTTCCAACCTATGGTTCAAGCGCTCAGCTCAAGATTTGAAGCAACACCATGCCACCAAATTAGTCAACGAAAGCACACATACCAATTAACTCAGAAACCTAGACTACCTGAGTTCCATGATACACACGCAATTTCTCAACCAAAAAAAAAAAGAAAAAATACCAAACAGTAAAACACTGATTGGCGGACTCCTCGCAAGAAGAAGAAGAAGCCTCACCGCAACATCACCGGACTCCAACCGGCGAGCGTATTCCTCGGCGGCGATCATGGCGGCGGCGCCCTTCCGCTGCAGTGCCACGCGCTTTGCCTTCATCGATGCGGACTCCTCTTCCGCGGCAGGTACTCCTCCATCCGGCGTAGGATTCGGCGGCGGAGGAGGCGGTACGACCTTGGGAACTGCAACCTTGACGGTGGCCGTGTCCTTTCGATTGTCGGAGAGGAATTCGCCGAGCGCGGCAACGTCGTTGAGGAAGCCATTGGAAGCTTCAGTTCCATGAAGAGCTCGCGGAAACCCTAAGGCGCAGAAGCAGATTCTACGACTGCAAAAACCACCGAAAAACCAGAAAAAAGAAAAAACGAAGAGAGCGAAGAGAAAAGAAAACAAACGATAGATATGTAGTTAGTTTCTGAGTATATCGTAGTTGAAATTGCGAGGGAAAATATAATATAAGAGAAAATAAAAGAAAGAAAAAAGAAAAAAAGAAGAAAAAAAAGAGACAGTTAGAATAAGAATACCATGTAATTGGGCAAGCTACGTGAAATGCCATATGCTTTGGTGGATTTAGATTTCAATTTTTTCGTGTTTAGGGGATCGTTCACCCCACAAAACCCCTGAATTTTACGTCCTTCTTTTTATTAAAATAAAATAAATATTATTTTATAAGGGGAAAATAAAAGAGGGTTGGGAAATTTGAAAAAAAAAGAAAAAAATAATAATAATAAAGAGGGGTGGGGATTGAGAGGGTGAAGTGCTGTAACAATGCGTATTTGAGAGAGAGAAAGAGAGACAGAGAAAGAGAAGGATGGAACGAAAGATGAAATAGGAGGAGAGGGAGAATTCAATTGGATGCACCCTGACTTACAAAAGTCCATTAGATTTTGGGCTTTTTCTTATCCATAAACTTTTTTGGGATTTCCGTTGTGGATTTATTTTTGGTAAATGGGTTTTCTCACTCAGGTTTGTTTCGTGAACCAAAAAAACAAAAATTAGGAAGAATTGTTGGGGGAAAATTAGTGCCCAAGACCATTAAGAGACTTTAATTAATAAAAAAATCAATCATATTAAAATTATTAAAAAGGACCACATAGATATTATACTAAAAAAAGACCAATAAATAAGATTTGAAATGATAAAATTATCTTATTATTCTTTTTTTCTCTATGTTTCTTGCTCTATATTTTCTTCTCCTCTGTGCTTCTAAGTATAATATTTATTTAATTTTTTTATAATTTTAATATGATTAATCCTTTTTATTAATTAAAATCTCATAATCGTCCTTGGCACTAATTTTTTCTAAATTGAATTCAAAAACGTGAAAAATATAACTTATTCAATTTAAAAAACATAAAAGAGAAAAAACCTGAATATTAACCTATATTTTTTCAACTTTTTATTTGCATTCATATCATTTTGAGAACTTTTTTAAAGCATGTAATGAATTTTATTCTTTTAATTGATTATGATTTTAAAAAACACAAACACTTTTTTAAAATTTTTTATCAGCCTTAGAATTATTATTTTGCATTTTTTTTCTTTTATATGTTGTTATTTGCACTACTAGGGTGTATTGAGCTTTTTTGTTTAAATATAAAAAAAAAATATAAACGAACCAACTCAAGCAATTAGGGGTGTTCATGGATCAGATTCGATCCGCATATCCGCGGTATTTATCCAAATTCGATCCGAAAATTGTGAATATGAATCCGATCCGCAATTGGATCCGATTCACACACTAATAGGATCGGATTGCGAATTTTATGTAGGTATCTACATATCTGCGTATCCGCAAAACTAAAAAAAAATAAATAAGTAAATATTCTTTTATGTTTTATTTTAATTAATAATTATCATATATGTTGTATTATTTTAATTTATTATTAAAAAAAGTATATTTAATATTATTTTAAGCGTAAACATATTTAAAAGAATAAAAAAAATAAATTTTATTGATATTTTTAATAAAAATAAGTTCTTAAAAATATTTTTATGTTTTGCGGATATATTTGATATCCAATTTGATCTTATCTGTAAATGGGAAAATTGGATCAGATCAAATCCAACTATTTAAACTTAAAAATTACGAATATTAAATCCGATCCGATCCGCGTTTACCTCTACAAACAACTAAATCATGAACCAGAATATAAATTACATAAATTACGTAGATGAATACACATGGGCCGATAAGGTTAATAGAATTGTTAAAACATTTATAGTGGTGTGAATTTTTTATTCATTTGTAACAATTATATATTAATTGAATCTGTAAAGGAATTATGACCATAAATGCATAAGAAACAATCCATTTGATATATTGAAATTGTACAAAAGATTTAGATAAAATCACTCCTGGTCAAATTTAAAAAAAAAAAAAAGTAAATACATTTTTTGGTCCTAACCACTTGTCAGTAGAATATATTGCATTCCGATCATCACTAAATTTTAACTAAGTCTCCACCCATCGATATAAGTGAACCGATCAATCTTTGTGGTCGGTTACGAACAGATTACCTGTATGACGTGTTAGTTGGAAACTGAGTTGTCAAATATAAGTACCATGTGGCACTAAAAATTGTTGCAGGGACTAAATACTCCCTCCCTGTAATTGAAACGTCGTCGTCGCATGGGGTTCATAATCCCCCCTTTCCTTCGTAATACATTTATTTTAATCTCCTTCATGTCACTCATTCATAAAAAAGCCCTAACACTTTATCTTCCACCATTGTTTCTCTCCAAAACCTTTGCACGACGCTAGAACGAAAGTCTGGTAACGAGTCTGCGACGAACATGTGGAGGGTTTAGACTCGACTGCGTGACACGGCAGTGAAAGATTAGTTCCATTTTTTGGTTTTCACATTATGTTAGTTGAGAATGAAATTGTTTTCCATGCATGTTTATGAGGAATGAACTACTTCCTATTCGTTTTGATCAGTATGAGTAATGGATAAAGTGGTTAACGAATAAACACTATTTTTAATTAGGGTTCGGTAATGCTAGGTTTTGATAAACGAAGTAAGTATTTCGAGCAATGAAACTCGTATGTAGTGTTTTTAGTCATGAAATTCTTGGTGTCGTTGTTGTGCATTACGGTAAAACTCTAATGGTCCGAGTTAAAAATATTACAGATGTCTGTGTTTGTAATCCCTGTATTTAATCATGGCGTAAAGCTTGTAAGAGCTAATGGTAAGCTGCATTACTTAGGCGAGAAGGTAGAGAAGTTTCCTCCAATGGATGTTGACTTCGTAAACAAGAAGGACCTGGAGGAACAGTTCAAGGGTTTGGGGTACTTGGCATACAAACAATTTACTGGCACGACCCAACTGTTATTGAGTTCGAGGATGGTCTGCATGTGCTCCATGGTGACAAGGAGATCAATAATATGTGTGACTTTACTATGAGCCACAATATGAATGAGTTCCACCTTTATTTTGAGCATGGAGTGGATATTCCTGTTGTAACTAAAGATGATCCTATGGTGGAGGAAGTGGTTTCTGAAGATAAGGATGTGTTGGTGGTGACAGATTCTTCAAAGTCATCGGCCTCATCATCTTATTCCTACGAGAGTGATGAAGATGAAGCTTACAAGCCTCCTCCTCCTAGATATGAGACTGAGAGTGGTGAGGAGTCTGTAGAGGTACAAAAAAAAAGAAGAAAAATAGGAAGTCTTCGTCACCTAAGACTATAGCAAAGAGAAGGGCCTCCAAGAGATATACTGGTAAGAGAAGGATGAAACATGTTCTAAATAGAGAAATAGAAAGTGGGCCTAGCAGTGGAGATTCAGGGTTGGGTCAAGGCCAAGGTAGTGGAGGATGTCTTGGGCCGGATGGGGGTAATATGAAAAGCCCAAGTAGTGTTGGAGATGTGGAGCAAAAGGGGGTTCCAAATGATGCTGGTAAGGATGTCGTTGATGGTAGTGAGATTGTATATGAATATGAGTCTGAAGGTTGTATGACTCTCGTTTCATCAGATGATGAGAGGGCCCTACTGGTCCAGATTTTAATGAAGACAAAATATTTGGAGAGGTTCAGTTTGAGCTAGGTATGCAGTTTGCAACTATAGAACAATTTAAAAAAGCACTTAAGTATGTGTTTGTGCAAGATGGGAAGGATTTCATGTATATCAAGAATGAGCCGGGGAGAGTTAGAGCAACTTGTGCGGAGGAAGATTGTCCTTGGCTGATCTATGTGTCAAAATACTCAGTTACCAATTCTTTTGAGGTCAAGACATCGCACAGTGAGCACACATGTGGCTGAGATTATAGAAGCAACCTTGCTGATAGAAAATGGGTTGCTGATAAATTGGAATTGCGACTGAAAACACAACCAAAGTTGACAACTAGGGAGACAATGGATCATATGAAGGAAGATTATAATGTTCAGTTGAATGGAAAGATTATTACAAGAGAATTGAAGCAGGCTAAAAGGACTGACATGGGCAATGAAAGAGCACAATATGGGAAGATGAATGACTATTTGAATGAGATACACAAGAGCAATCCAGGGGCACAGCACATATGAATACTTTACCCCAACCACAAGGGCCAAACTTGTTTCAGAGAGTATACATCAGTTTCGATGCTTGTAAAAGAGGCTTTAGGGATGGGTGCAGACCACTTATCGGGTTGGGCGGATGTTTTTTGAAGGGATACTATGGAGGCCAACTTCTTTTTGCAGTGACACAAGATGCAAATAACCATGTATTTGTCATCGCATTTACTATAGCCAAGCCTGAAAACACTGACAATTAGAAATGATTTCTGAATTGCCTTTAAGAGGACTTCGAGGCAAGCATGCTCTTTTGGATGGCATCTGATGCCTGATCAACAAAAAGTAAGTTACATAGTGATTATTTAGCTTTCACTATTATAAGTTTGGTACTAATTTAATTCTGTCATCTAATGTTCTGCAGGGTCTTGTAAGGGCAGTCAAAGAGGTGATGCCAAATGCATATCATAAGAACTACGTGCTGCATATGTGAAAAAATTGTGAATAGATATTTAGGAATAAACAACTAAAGGGGTGTGTTTGGGAAGCCGCAAAAAGCACAACTCCAGTTCAGTTCAAGGCTGCCATTGATAGGTTGAAAACTGTGAGTAATGGAGCATGGAAATACATGAGTAAGTTTGAACCTAAGGTATGATTTAGGGCATTTTTTAGTCACTACCCTAAGAGTGCTGTTGTGACAAACACCATGAGTGAGTCTTGGAACACAGTTATAGTGGAGGTGATACGTGAGTATCTTCTCTATCTTTTTCTAGTGAATTTGCATTCAAATTGTTGAGTTTAATTAAGATTTAATTATCTTTAGCCACTATGAATGCTACTTTGAGTTGTTTTTAATTTCTGTTTATTTCAAGTAGCATTTGGATGGATTTGACAGAGTTTTGTAGCAGAAAAGAAAGAAAGCGAATGATGCTGTCAACCCCGACCTCCTTGCACTTAAATAGGAATAACTTGAGCTATAAAGGTCCACTTGACGTGATTCTAGTGGTATTAGAAAGCTAACTTCTAGATCTTTCCAACGATATATAATAGTATACTCTTTTTTTCCATTTTACTCTGCCCACTCCATGTTGAACTTGGTCCCTGCCAAGTTCAGCGTGGACTTGAAAACTCCCAGGGAAGCACACGCCACATCCCACGCTGAACTTGGGAAAAGTCAAGTTCAACGTGGACTCAAAGGGATGCGTATAAAACCATACTACCTTCTCTACGGTGAACTTGGAAAAAGCCAAGTTTAGCGTGGACCTCAACATCTCAAGTGATCTCCATATACGCCCAAGAGCTTGCACGAATGATTAAGTAATTTTGATTAAATATGTATTTTATTTTAAAATAAAAAAATATATTATTTTAGTTTTAGGAACTATATTTTACATTAATTAGGATTAGATATAAAAGGGAAAAGAATCAGCCCTTCGGGCTCTTCTCCTCTCTTTTACATCATTCCGCACTTCATAGTTTTTACGAATCCAAGTTTTCTCTCTGAACCATGAGCAACTAAACATCCACTGTTAAGGTTAGGAGCTCTATCTATTGTATGGATTGATACTATTATTTTTCTATTTTAATTCATGTACTGATTTATTATTCAAGAATTATTTTCGTTCTTTATTTTATGAATCCGGGTGGAACGGAAGTATGACCTTGATTCTAATTGAGTTCTTGTATAACTTTGAAAAGCTCTTTACTTGAACAACAACTTGAAAATATATTCTCCTAAATTTCTAATTATCTGGACTTAACAGGATACGTGACATATAATTCTCTTATATTTGGGTAATTAGAATTTTTGTGGCATATAAACTAGAATTGAACTTCACCCTCTAATTGGAATTAAGTGACCAAGAAATTGGGAGTTGATGAATTTTAGAGGAGACTAAAAAGGTCTAAGAAATTAGGGTTTAGTCACATATAGTTTGCCATGAATTAAATCTTGCATAATTAAAATAGTTAGTAAGAAAAGTCAATCCAGAAAATAGATATCTCTGAAGCCTTAACTATTTCTCCATATATTATTCACAACTTATTTACTGCTTGCTTTTTGATATTCTGAATTTACTGTTAATGCAATTGAGACCCAAACACTACTTTCTGTTTGTCTGACTAAGCAAATCACTTGACCATTGTTGCTTGATCCATCAATCCTCGTGGGATCGACCCTCATTCACCTGAGGTACTACTTGGTACGACCCGGTGCACTTGTCGGTTAGTTTGTGGTTATAAATTCCGCACCAGGAGGCTATGGAGAAACTGATTTTGACATTGTGTGAGGAGCTAATGGTTCATATTATGAAAAAAGTGGCCACACATAAAAGGATCTAGGGGCATATAAAGGAAGGTTGGTACCAATGTAGCAAATGAAGTTGAAAAAATGGATTAAGCCACGAAGCCATAAGTAGAATGCTCAATGGTGTGGTGACAATGACAAGGTTGTATTTGAGGTATCTAGAAATTCACAGAAGCTTGGGGTTAACCTCAAAAATCACACCTGCACCTGTAATTTATGGCAGCTCACAGGTTAGGTGTACACATCTCCAATATTTGATTCATATATTACATTTGAGTTATTGAGGTAATTAATCTAGATTATGTATTTTATGTCAGCAACATGTATGAGATTTATATATGTTAGTTGCAACATGTATATGCAGATCATTTATTTGAGACATTATGCTCTGCAGGTGTACCTTGTGTTCATGATGTTGCAACAATATCCAAAGTGAGAGTTAAATCAGCTGAGAATTTTGTGTTTCCATTTCTCATTATGGAGGCCATAAGGAAGACATACAACATTTGTATCAATCATGTAAACATTGAAGAGAACTGGAAACTAACTGACCAATTGAAGGCTGATCCACAAAAAATTGTAAGGCTTGCTGGTAGAGCAACTAAGAGGAGAAAGGAATCAGTTCCACCTCCAGCTCCAGCTGATGGCCACAAAGTTAGAAGGACCTTCCAAGTTACCTGCAGCAAATGCGGAGAAAAAGGGCACTATTTCAAAACATGTAAAGGAGCACCTAAAATCCCTAACTGGCAACCTAAAAGCAGGAAACATAAGAATGTATGTTTGAAAATTGCACCAGTTAATGAGGATGGGATCAATAATGAGGTTGTTGCTCCAAATGTTGATCCTGCACCAGTGGCTGCTCCTCCAGTTCAGGTTAACTAGAGTATAGAGAAATTGCCTTTATGTTCCATGGAATTCTAATTTAATGGTGACCAAAACATGTATTATTTTTCAGGGTGGAACTTCTGACCAAACTCACAACAACCCCAAGCCTTAGAAGCCTAAGCCTACTTTAAAAGAAATTAGGGTTATAACTGTGAACTGACATATGCTGTGTTTTTTGTTTTTTTTTTTTTTGTTTTTTTTTTGTTTAGTGCTATGCTTGACTGTTTGTGTTGTTAAATGTGATTGGTATGGAATGAGTGTTCACTGTTTTTTGTCATATTATTTTTTGCAACTGGAACAGACTAAGTCTAAGAAGCATAAGAAAAAGATGCCAAAGAGGCCACATGCTCCACAAGATGGACAAGAGAAAATTCCAATCACTCAATCTGCTCCTCCAGTGGTAAATGATATTCACTTTGGGCTACTGTATTATTGTTCAACTCATTTTTTTGTGAACTAACCACATCTTGTAGAGGTTGTTGCATAGCAATCTCAAACTGAACCTGCACCACCAATCTAGCCGAGTCCTGCACCACCAGCCCAGCCAAGTCAAAGATTCAGGCCTAAGAAGAAGTCTTTTAGGCTACCAGGTCATCTGAATCCATAGCCTCCCCTAAACTATGGTCTTAATCAGCCTGCACTACCAGTCCAGCCTTTTTCGGGTCAGCTTACAGCTACACTAAAAAACAATGAGGCCATCTCCAATGAAACAGTGGCAGCAGCAAGTGGAGGAACTTCCTCAAAATTATTGAAATTCATTCCAACACCAAATTTCAAGCCACCAAAGCAGACTTACTTAACTAGGATGGTTATACCATAAGACATCGCATTTGGTTATCTGTTTTTTATGTTGTTTCTGTTTTTGAGTTGCTAATCCAGAATTTGGGAAACTAGTACCAAGTAAGGACATGTTTTTTGGAAACTTTGCCTCACATAGTTTGTGAGTTTTACTTTGAAAACTTTGTCTAACATATTTTGTGAGTTACCATCTGAAAACTTTCCCTCACATGGTTTGTGAGTGACACATTGCAAACCTTGGAATTGTGAAATGACAATATATTATGTAAACCTTGGGTAATTAATTAATAATTAGTCAATAAATTAATTATTATTTAAAAAATTATAAAGTTAAATTTTATAGTTTAATGAGGCAGAAATAATTAAAATATGAATTTTGACACTAATTTTATAGGATTTGGCCCAAAATTGGATCAAACGGGTCGAATTGATTGAACCAGACCCAAGGTCCAACCCAACTCACTAACATATATGAGCTTCAGCACATCTTCCTCCCTCACCAATGAAAAACACGCTGAACACAAGTGAGAGGGGAGAAGAACATAGCAAACCCTAGTTCCAAATTCAAATCCACTTAATTTTTAATTCGGAGCTCCGATCGCCACAACGTTTTTGGCTATGTGACCGCCGCGTCGAGCTCTACAAAGCCCGCTAAATAATTTGGTAAGTACCTCACTATTTCTTGCTCATCCACTCTATCCCTAATTTCAAAAATTCAGGATTTGATTTTGAGAGATTATATGATTTTGGTGTTTAGGATCAAATTAGCATTGTAGACTTTCCGAGTCTTGTTCCAAATTTTCGTTGGTAAGGTGAAGAACCACTAACTTTTATGAATCATTAATAATTATGAGTCCTAAGTTAATTTTTAGTAATATTGTTGGTATTAGATTATATTGTGAGTCTTTGGATCAAATTGGTGGTGTTGCAAAGCGGGAACTTGAGTCTTGGTGACTGAGAGTTTGCGTTTGGTGAGGACTTGAAGCATTGGAGCTTGAGAAACGGTAAAATTGAAGTGTTTTGGGCTTTATCGAGGAATCATCCAAGGTATAGTTTTGGTTTCTCATAAATAACATATAATGTTTCATGAAAACTTAGGTTAGATGGCTATAGGATAAGTTGTATGATATAGAAAGTTGAGGATTAGTGACTTGTTGTTAGAATTTGTTGAGTGAGTGACTGAAATGTATGATGAATGATTGATGATAATTTATATTGAATAATGATGTTGATGAGAATGTGTGATGAATGATGATGATATTGAGTTAGGATGATGACATTTGAAATGAATAATGATTAAGTGTGGTTTGGGTTGAGAATGCTTAGAGGTATTAATGAGAGTTATGTATTGATGATGAATAATGTTTGTGAGTATTGGGGTTGTGATAGCTGTGAAATAATGGGTTATGTATTGAGGCTTTAGCAAAATTGAGGATTGGTGATTTTTGATAAAAACTTGATTTTTTTGACCAACTTTGTCGAGACATAACTCTGCTTCTAGATCCTCAATTTCTATCAAACTTTATTTAAATAAAAATTGGGTCCGTGAAGTTTATGCCATTCAAAGAACAGATGAAAAATCATTTAAAACAAGAAAGTTATGCACGTGAGAAGTTCAGAGCAAAAATCTGGTTTTCTGCAAACTTTACAGCTTTTGAGAAAAAAGGTAGTGTCACGTACGCGACTACACATGCGACGTAAGCTATGCTCACTGTTTTGCAATCTCGCGTACACGGGACAAGATCTGCATATGCGAAACCTAATTTTCTAAGCTCGCGTACGCGAGAGAACGCACGCGACGCGAGCACTCCTCCCTATTTTGAAACCTCGCGTATGCGGACATAGTCTCGCGTATGCGAGCCACTTGTTTTAGCCAAAAAATGAGATTTTTGAATGTGAAGTCACTCCTCTATATTTTCAAACCTCCTTTATACTCGTTTAAGGTCCGTTAGTAAGCTTTTAAGCCTTAGAATGAGGGTGAGTCCATTAAATACGAAGGAGGAGACATTTGAAAGGATTTTGTGAAGTGTTAACTAAAATAATGAAGGGTTGGTTGATTGAGGAAGTGCGTAATATTGAGACTATTATGAATGAAGGCTAATTTGATTGATTAATATAATAAATGAGATATGATCGAGGATGATTGATGATGAGCATGTTTATATTTTCTCTCTATTTGTAGAGTATGTCGGACACTATATCCCAAGAGTGTGACGAGCACTATATCCGAAGAGTGTGGGAGCACTTTACCTTGGAAAGTGTGTCGGGCATTATATCAAATGAGTGTGGCAGACACTATATCCTTAGAGCGTGGATCCCAAGAGTATGGAAACACTTTATCTCAGGAAATGCGACGGGAACTATATCCCATGAGTGTGACGGGCACTATATCCCGAGAGTTTGACGGACATTATATCTCAAGAGTGTGGAGGCATGTCAGAAAGACGATATCCGGGTTAGCTATCGGGTGTGTTAGGTTCTGGCGAAATAACCGACACGTGAGCTCAGGGCCAGTAGAAAAGGCATACATCATATGCATTTGTTTGTCTTGTTTGAGTTTGCATTACTTGAGTTTGCCTATTTGAATATCTATGCTTATTTGCTATATGTTCTACTTGCTGTAACTATATTTTATCTGTGTTTTCCTTGTCTGTATTGTATGTCTGTGCAACTGAGATCTCCCTTGTCTGACGGATGAGTGACGAGGGCTGTTCCACCAGAGTTTTGGAGGGTTGGAGAACAGTGAAAATTTAGGGGTTAAGTTAGATTTGGATTAAAGCCTAAATGCGTTAGATAACATACCTTGTTTATGGTTTTAAATTATAACTCTAAGGTTTAAATCTGAGTGTCGGAGTTCTAGGATCGTCTCTGGCTTTCCCGAGACCTTATATATTATGTATGTTAGCACCATTACCATACTAAGAACATCCGGTTCTCATCCTATACATATGTTGTCTTTTTCAGATGCAGGTCGAGAGGCACCTCGCTAGGCGTATGAAGTTTTTTGTCACAAGCGGAGTTGGGATATTGTCTTTTGAGTGTTCTTATGTATATGTATAGATTTCTCTTTTATATGTTTCACTTTTGTCCCTCTTAGAGACTTTTTTGGAGAATTAGGAGTTTACTTTATGTATTTTGGATTATACGGGTTGTATATATTTGTATATGATATTCTTCGGCCGGCCTTGGCTTCGCAGATTGAACTGGAGCTCGATATTCTGTATCTTTGACACTCCGACCTTATTATATGTTTATGTCCTTACTTTTCTTCGTTCGCAAGTTTCTGTTACGTGAGCGTTGCACTTTTCTTTTCACGATTTTGTTTAAGCTTTCTTTCAAGACTCCTCGAATATTAAATTCCTTCAACTATTATTATGTATATATTTAATTTTAGAGATTGTAATACCACACCACATCTGATTTACGACTTAAGCGTAAAGCTCTGTGTGGTAGGGTGTTACATATCATCTTTGTGTAAATGTGTATTATTACTATGTTTTCAGTTTCCTTCATCCTTGATTCTGTCAATCAATTATACAGAAATCATGGAATGTACAAAATATGCATAACTGAATACACAATGTCTATTAATCTAGGACCATAGTTTATTACAATTTCATAGTCTAATCTTTCACTGGATTCCCAAATTGTACCCATTACGAAACATTAAATTTACACTAACAAAAGCATACTAACATTATACAGCTGTAACTAGACTACATCCCTTTTCTATTACAATGTCAAACAAAATCAACCCAAACAATTTTCAATTGCTAAAAGCACCACTGTTCTTCTCATCGTTTTTTACCTCATCCATCTTCTTCTCTATCTCTACAATTTTGTCTTCCATATTTTTCGTTAGGTCTGTAACTCCATCTTGTGGCACTTCATCAATACAAAAATAGGCAATATACTCATCTAGCCAAGCAAAGTATTTGCAATATCGTGTGTTATTCTATATCAAAGATGCCTACTGTTAAACTCCAAAAATTACAAAATAACTCAGCAAACCAAACAAAACCCTAAACACAAAATTTACCTTAAAATAAGAACAACCAAAGAAAAGCCTCCTTGAATTTTTTAAGTGCTAGATTCGAACAAAATGGCGTAGGATCCGCAATTACACACTGGAGGAATAAATTTCTTCTTCATCCTTCTTAATGCCCCTTCCAGACTGCTTCCATCGGCACTCATTCGACTGCTCCAACTCTCCTCACACTCACCGCATCTTTTCTCGTGACTGACTGAAGAATCAGAATCCGCAGTACCCATGGCCACTGTTGTAAGTCCTCTCACATAGACTGAAGATAAAAACCCTAAACCCTTTGAATCGTACGAGAAAGGGGGGATTATGAACCCCACGCGACGACGATGTTTCAGTTGCAAGGAGGGGGTATTTAGTCTCTGTAACAATTCCCAGTGACACGTAGCACTTGCATTTGATAACTCAACCTCTAACTGACACGTGATACAGGAAACCTGTTCGCAACCGGTCACAGGGATTGATTAGTTCACTTATATCAATGGGTGGGGACCTGATTGAGATTTAGTCATGATCAGGGTGTGACATGTCCCCTGGACAAATGGTCAGGAGGCGAAAAGGGTAGTTATCCTAAACAACCTGAAAATTATAATATTGAATTGTGACGAAAAAAGTGTTAACAAGTTTTATAACATAACAAGTGGTTTAGAGAAATTTTAGAAGACCGGCAAAATTTTATTGTTTTTTATTAACAATTAGCTGCTAATGTTTAAAAATATAGACAAAAAATATATTATTAAATTACTACTAAACTAAAAGAATTAAACTAATAGCTAAAAATAATAGCAAAAAAAATAAATTTTGCTACTCCTCTAATATTCTTCAGTAGTTTAATAACTTGATTTAAAAAAAAAAAAATTAATGATCCTTTACTGCATAACATGAGCAGCCAAAATTTAGTGTTACCACAACAGGTTCTACCATTACAGGGTTAGAGATCAACTACTTCACATAGTATAATTCTTGATTATCCCTTGCACAAAACCGTAACACATGTTCATAGCTTTTGCTCAAAGGATAAAACTAACTTTTTTGTATTTTTAATTAAGTACATCGTTTCAATCAAATTCTATTAAAAAGAATAAAGGAATTTGAATTTAATTATAATGTAAATTCCATGAATTTACAAAATTCAATTTCTATTTTTCACAACAATTTCAATTTCATTGTTTTCCAAACTACTCAAAATCCCACTCTATTACATGCTTTAACAACATCTAAACTAAATGAAATTAAATTTACTCATTTATAAAATAAGAAACCCCTTTTCTTAAGTAAAACTTTATCCAGCAGCATAAGGTACACGAATATTACCATGCAGCGTTAGGCCATAGATTATGGATTTTACCGAGGGATAAAATAAAATTCGAGAGCATACATTAGAGAACTCCGAAAACGACACATTATTAAATAGGTAAGTGGCAGACTGGCAATCAAGGAGAAGAATAAAAAATACAATCCAATAATGTTCTGAGTTACAATTACACTTGCAGTAGTTCAAAATAGTTACAGTATTTAAAGAACCACCAATTGGCAAGTACCAAAACTAACCTATGGTTACAACTTACAAGACAACCACCCCACCCCCCACCCCCCCCCCCCCAAAACAAAAAAAAAAAACAAAAAGAATACAGAAAATAAAAAACATCAACTATGATCAATGGTCACAAGAGGTTATATAAAGGAAACCTTTTTGGAAGGAAAAAAGAAAAAGAAAAAGAAAAAAAAGACAGGCAATAGTTAACACCTGGGAAAAGTTGTCGCCACACTTCAGAAGAGAAATACGTTAGCATGAATATCTAAATATCTAATGAAATAACATCGTACATATGATATTGATACTAAAGAAAATTTGTTCAACCACAAAACATGTTACCTAATTCTGATACACACTATGAACATCCAACTTTATACGCACTGATTGAGCTACACGATACTTGTTTAGTTCAATCAATTTTACATCATTCCATAGTGCTATTGGATCGATGTAGAAATCAATTATTCTAAATAAATACAGACAAATTAAAACTTGGCGTGTTAATAATCATTATCCATGTCAAAGATTGACACAATTTTGGGGGAAGCGTGATGTGTTTTTAACTTTTAAGGACTTCACACTAACCATGATCTGAAATTAAAAGGTGGCTACTCTAAAGGAGGTAATGTTATGACATGTCTATGATTGCTCATTTGCTCTACATTATAATTGATCTTTTGCTACCCTGGTTCGTGCCTATTTTGTCTAGTTTACCACTTTTCTATCCAGCTTATTGCTTCTATTATTTTGTTTAATATTTTCATCACGGAATCATTTTATTTATGTATTTGTCTAATCCTATTTGAGTGTTGATGTCCCTAGCTAGTCCTTGGTTAAAATGAAGCCTTATTACAAATACAAATACAAATACCAGGCCTCTTTCTAGGTGGACCATGTTGAGTCATTTGAAATTTTATTATATTCTTCTACTCCAAAAGATGGAAGGCAAACTATACGACACATTGCGTAATTGATTATACTGAAAATGAACTCGCTGAAAATCTTATTATAAATGTTATATATGACCTTAATAATATAATATAATACACTATTACAACTATAAATTTGACGGCATAAATCTTATACTGCTAATGCTCTATACTATTATACCCTTCATAAAAATACCAACTGCATAAACAGGCATATTTTAGCAATCTGTCGTCTTAATTATAAATTTTGATTTGTATGGTATACACTATATTTTATGCCTTAGTACCTTAGAAAGTTCTCCAATCCCCACCTCCTAGTTAAAATCCTGGCTATGGCCCAGAACTTGATCACCTCTCTCCCACCCCCCCAATGGCTACAAGTAGCATTCACATGATTGCGTATCTAAAGCTAAACTGACGCACATAGTATATTATCAAAATGTCAAGAGTTATTTTTCTTGTTTTATTATAAATTCATACATCTAAATTGCCTAGCATTTAAATCAAACGCTATGGTACTAACAACTCTTTAATCTTCTTATGGTACTTCCACTAATTTACATCAAACGTTATTTAACTTATGACCTTTGGTCTCAAAAACTAGAAACTAATTCAGGTTTTCTACACATTTTGAGAGGTACATACTAGGCAAAGGGAGACACTTTCATTTGTAATTGTCAATTCCAAACATTCCATGTCTGTCATTAGAAGCCAATTGATGTTGTTGTCTCAAAATGATTTCAACAGAGTTCAAGGTTAAGCATCTTACTATTCTATAAATTTGCATCATTGTGAGAACTAAAGTAACTATGGCATATAGACTACACATGGCAAGCAATCAACATAAGTTCATACAACATACAAGCAGTGTTTTTAGATTGCGGCCATGGCATGTCAGTTTTTGAACTAACTGCCATCTTAAGTGTGTGGCATTGCAGAAAAGGCATTGAGCAAATGGTGGCCGCATTGGCGGTGGCACCATGGCGGTCCAATACAAGTATGGCGGAAATGGCATTGTTTTTTGGAACTTTATAAATTAGAAGGGTGTCTTTTGGTCATTTTAATAACCCTAAACCTAACATTTATAAGTCAAACCTTCTCTAGTTCTCATATCCTGCCTCTTTCATGCCCTCTACTCTCTGCTGTTCACTCTCCCTCTCTGCTGCTAGAGGAAGAGGAAGACCACAATGATGAAGCAACATAACACAACAGAGGCATGATGGTGCCATGACCAGCAGAGGGATACGACAGCATTGGACATTGTTCATTAATCTGCTTCTCTAAGCTGCTTCCTTTTTTTCTTTATATTTTGAACCTTCAAGTTTTTGTTTTTCTATTCTAATCCTCTTTTTCTTTTCCTATTCTCACCCTCAAATTTTTTTTCCTAATCTAAACCCTCAAATTGCTTCTGCTGTTGCTTAATTTAAATTAATATTATTATTTATGTCAATTAGAAATTAGTTTTAATCTTTAATATTGATTGTTATAATATGGACAAATAGTTTCATATTATTATTGATAAAGCATTAGTAGTTAGTAGCTTAGATATAAATTTTTTCCTTTGTCTTTTAGTAGTTTTATTATGTATCGGCCCTTGGAAATGGATCCTCTCAATTTTTTTTAACAATTGATGGAGTAAAGTGTGATCTCTCACCATTAATTGTTATAAGTGGGACCAAGAGAAAACATGAGAGAGAGTGCATTGAAGGGTTATAGATCACACTTTACTCCCTCAATTTTTTTCAACAATTGAGAGGATCCATTCCCACGGCGATTTCCGCTATTTGCCTCAACACCATCTGCTGTAACCTCATGGTGGTTTTTTACCCTTCCGCCATGAGCCACCATCCACCATCAAAATATATGCAGACAAGTTAAAACAGCCTAGAGAACAGACTCTTGGTTTGAGTTCAGAAGGAATCTATTAGCAATTTTGCATAAATTATTAAGATTAAAAAATAACGAACCTGATAAAAACACAATGACAATGCAGAGATTGAAGCCAAGAATTGCCAATCAACAAGCATATCTCACCACTTCAATGAGTGCTCCCCACAATGTGATAGAAAGATGATATAAGCTTTAACTAGGAAGAAGCGGTTCTAGGAAATAAAATACAAAAAAGATAAAATAAAATAAAATCCAACAACCTCTAAATTAGAAGCAGTCAATTTTAAACTCTTGCCACTATCACCACTACAAATTATCTGTATCCATATATAGATTACATGTTACTCAATCAGAACCAGTGTACCATAGCAGAGTATTCCTAAACATATTGGTGAATTGAATACATCCCCCTATCCTTTAGAAAAAGTTATCATAAACTAAAGTCCTCTTACATACAGTTTCCCAAGTTTCATATCATCAACAATCCAACTATACTTGTTGAACCTATGAAACTGTCAGTGACGCGTCCTAGTTGCTTATGCTTTCCTTATTAACTCTTGTCTTTGTCATCCCCGATTATGAGTCTTTATTGCTAGACATTGATAAAATATACAGTTGTTGTTCATGCTGTGTAGCATAAAATAAACATACACATTAATAACTTTTGTATATCAACCCAAACTCTACTAGAAATTCTTGTACGTATTTAAATGTTTTCTATTCAAATTAACTGGCCAAACCCTATATATCCTAGATTTTTTTTTTTTAATTTTAATAGGTAATGTACCATTTTGTAAATTTGTAGTCAAACCTGTGCCTATGCAAACAACTAACAAAATTAGCTAAGTTCATTAAAAACTAATGCCATAAACTATAATTCATGTTTAGACCTCCTAGTTACCAAATACATTAAGATTAAAACCCAGTTATCAAGCGGTCTCTGCTCCTGTCAACATTTCAAGCTACATCTCCCAGAACACATCAATTTAATGCTCTATCGATAAAAAATAAGGAATATAACTGACGGCTTCTTACAAAAGAAACCAAAAGCATGCCAATTTGCAAAATTTACAAGACATTTTTGCTTTGATTTACTCCAAATAGACTAAAAATTGTTATGATTATTAAACTTCTTTTACACATCAGATGAAAGTATACAATGCACTAGTACTCTAGTCTTATTGAGTAAATGGCATCATCCTCCATAGTCCAAAGGAATATTAAATTATGTCTGGATATTAGTGAAAATTTGGTCTAAGTTATTCTCCTAAAAATCTTTTATTGGCTAGATTCAATTTAGGGCATAATAGTTAGTCTAAAATTTTACATTTTTGATGAAATTAGAACAGTAGTGATGAACAATGATGCACTGCAACATTTTAATCCTCCACTATCAAATACGCTAGAAATGCCAATGCCTTGAGGAAAAAAGTGCCAAAAGGGCGCTTCTCAATTTATTTTGCTGTTTGAATTCTTCTATGGAATAAGTATTAACAATTCTCTACATC
The DNA here is from genome assembly GCF_059453495.1 of Arachis ipaensis. NCBI lineage: Eukaryota > Viridiplantae > Streptophyta > Magnoliopsida > Fabales > Fabaceae > Arachis > Arachis ipaensis. The sequence continues at coordinate 13,774,905 of NC_142438.1, forward strand.
AATACGGTTTAATTCTTCTCCTATTTAGACAAACCCCAGACGCTCTCCTCAAATTAGATATCGTTGTACAACCTTCACCACTTTCTTAACAAACTCATTCACTTCTTTCCCAATAAACAACTTGCTCAATTTAGAAGCTATACCTATGGACATTGATGTCATGCATGTAACCAACCACACTAAGGCTTTGTTTGGTTGGAGAGAAGTGGAGGGGAAATAGGGGGACGGGAAGAGAAGTTGCACATTTTTATATGTAATTTATGAAGGAAGTTTTGCAACTTTTTTTCCCACCCTCTATTTCCCCTCCACTTCTCTCAAACTAAACAAAGCCTAAGGGATACGGCTTAGTGGTTATTGAAGCCTTTCTATGTTTCTCACTTTCTCAGTCTATAAACCGAGTCTAAACAGACTTTCAAACTATTAACATATAAAAACAGTAATTTAAAAGTAGAATTGATTAAAGTATGAGTTGGTATAAGAAGTGTGGCTTTGAAATTAATTTGCAAGGAAAAGATTTTCCTCGTTTCTTTGATACAGCCAAAAACAAAATAATGGAATAAAAAATAATAATAGCTCCAAATAGGAATATCCCTTTTCTATGATAGTGTTGAGAAGTTATACACAACAACACATAATAATGGAAATTGCATAGCCTTTATCAAGAAACATTTTTAGAAAATTAACTAGACAGCACAACATATCATACCATAATGCAGAGGCATCAATGGACAATGGAGGCCTCTACTAAAGCCCAAAAGATAAACATTCATATGTATTGTCCTTACCATTAGCATCTAAGCAACATGGGCAGAATAAAACGACAAACTGTTAACAGAGCACAAAGGTTGAAACAACTATTCTAGTTATAAATTAATTTCAAATTCAAAAGCCAACAAACTTAACTGCCAATGTACTTCAGATCCCAAAAACATCTCCATTAATATGATGGTAGCAACCTGAAATGACACAAGCAGCATAAGCAACTTGGGAAGTAGAATACGGGGATCAAATAAATAGTAATGTTATTGCAATAATACCGCAGCAATATCTTTGGTTGAAATCTGCATGAAAGCCAAGTAACCGCAAACGATGGCTACTCAATGTTTATTTCCTCGACCCTCAAAACCAGTGTTTCTTGTCTTGTTTCCATCTTTGACTGAGGAATGTTCACTTGGTATTCTACCAAAAAACGAATTTACATAATGAAATAATAAAGGGCTGACTACCAGAGAAAAGTTTAACCATGGGTATATTAAAATAATGAAAACAATTTTAAAGAAATAAAATAACATAAAAAACTTACAATTTTTGTTTCTTCACATTTTGTTTGATGCTTTTAACTATATCCATAGCCGTCCTCTGGTGCTCCCTTGTTTGAGAATGCAAGTCCAAACCTTCAACTGTTTCACAATCAACTCTACATATCCGGCACCAACCCATGCTAGCAGGCTTCCTTCTCACATTATCAAATGACCTGGCTTCTCCCTAAAAAACAAATAGTAAATTATAAATAAAAGAAATCATTAAAATTTCCATCAACAAGAATGCATTTAACTTCTTTTTAAAAGGAAAGGGGGGAAAAACTCAATGCATTCAACTTAGCTATATGATAACAATAACAAGCATAAAAATACCATGTGAGCCATTGAAACTTAACTGGTAAAAATCCAGCATCATTAGGAAATCCAGGAAGAGAAAAGCTGCTCCTGAACCCAGGTTCACCAAGCTGCGGATGACCTGGCCTGTTTCCTTTGCTGAAAGATTCAAAACTTCGAGAGCCAGGATGGGCACCATAAACTATAGGTTCCCCTTGATGCAATTGCCTTGAAAAGTTATGCGGACCAAAATGTTCACCCCTTTGAAATGGACCAGCAAATTCATCTTGGCCAATAAAATTACCATCCCTTGGATGTTCACCCAATCGAAAATTACCAAAACCCTCAAACTCATCTCTATGCAAATGACCAGGCAGACGAGGAAACCGACTATCATGGAATGCAATGCCAAATGGCTCACCAAAATGACGTGCAGGTCTTCCATCAAAATCATCTATATCTGCCTTACCAACAAGCCCACCAGAGAGGGGCCGCATTCTATGGGGAGGCATATCAGGATATTCACCACCAGGACTTCTGGGAGCCATACCGTCCATGTGATGTCTCCCATGTCCAGGACCTAGGCCAAGATAACCAGGGTGGAGAGTAGCACCTGATTTGTTAATGGCCTCATCATGGAAACCAACTGGTCTCTTCCCTGCCTCGAGTGGATCAAATGAATGATTTCCATATCTAGGAACTGGCTCAGTGTCCAAAGGCATCCTAGGGAATTTCCTGATACCATCTTCAAACTCTCTTCGATCAAAATTTTGATGTCCTTGTGCCGGGAAAGAGTTAAACCTTTCATCCCGGAAACCAAAATCATCAGGAGCATGTACTAGCATATTGGCAGTCAACCCACCGTGCATATCTCTAGAAGGTTGTGCACTAAATCGTGGCCCTCCAATACGAGATGAATTAGATGCACCAGCATGAAAAGGAGGTTCCTGACCTTGATTATATGGCGCTGCAGGTCCAAGAGACTGAGGTTGAAAGTTTTGCCCTGGTGTGCCAAATTGGATGCCAATACCTTGCGGCTGCTTTAACATGGTTGCCTGTCCCAAATGAGGATCATGGGTAGGTACATGATTCCTGACAAAAGTAGAAGAGTGTCCAGAAGGGAGAGGATCATTTGGCCCTGCTGGACGTAGCACCTGTGATCCTAACATTGCAGAAGACCTCTGCTGGACAGCAGCATATTCAGTCATTGGCTGATGTTGCTTACCATGATCAGCAGCAGGTCTTGAAGTGTGTGCATCATCATTATTCACTTCATCAGTTTCAGACTCTTTCTTGGTTTCCATCTTCAGCAGAGGACCATCTTGATTCTCATTGCCCTTGGGAGCAGAATGCTCATTACCGTTATTTTCAGCAACCTCTTCCTTACCAACACTCTGACCCACTGAATCACCATTTTCTAATGAATTGACATTTGGGCCTGAAGTTTTCACGGCATTTTGATCTCCACCATTTTGCTTGTTCCCAGCATCAATAGGCTTTATATCCATTTTGACCTTTTCAGATTTCAACTCATTTTCTGATAACGATGCTGTATAAAAATCTTTAGAATTTTTAGCAAGTTTCCCAGTGGCAGAGTCACTGTGCTGTTCAGTGGCATTGCCTTGCCTTTCATGAGGTGCTGGAGCCCCAGACTGCAAATCAGAAGACAACTGCACTTGATTATTGGTCCCAACCAACAAATTATGGTTTTCAGGCAGGTGGCTGGAACCAGTTTGCCCTGGTCTAACTGGAATGTTATTAGCAGTGTGTGCAAATGGCTGTATTTGTATTGGATGATTGGGGATTGAAGGTTTTCCAACAGCATTTTGGGATTGACTGAGCTGAGTGCTATTTAACGGTGCAGGATTACCTTGTGCGGGTGGAAAAGAATGCCTGGGAAATGAATGTCCTGGACCTTGAGGTCGTAAATGAGAAGACATGGGCATGTGTGCAAAAGGTTGCTGAGCCAAACTTTGTTGAACTGGTTGCAGGGTAGGACGGTGGTTAATTGGGCCAGGTTGTTGATTGGGATTATAAACCGGCGGCTGTTGGATAGGAGGGGTACCTTGGCCTTGAACAGGTGAAGGCAATAAAGCTGGCTGTTGCTGATTAGAAAACATCACTGGAATTTGCTGAGGAAACTGATTCTGCATCAGGACTGGATGCTGAGCATGAGGCAGAGGCCCACTTTGAGCATGCATCTGCATACCATGTTGAGGAGCTCCTGGCTGAGTACTCTGGTGAAGTTGAGGTTGTGGTTGTGGATAAGATTGAAAGCCTGTTACTGCATTTGACGATGCATTTTGTCCTTGAGGTTGGACACTAGGAGTTAGGGACTGGTGAGGACGCATTTGGGACTGAGAAAGATGTTGAACTGGAGCATTAGGGTGTGCTTGTGAATGAACTTGAGGTTGAGAAACAGGATACTTCTGAGCTGGCTGTTGAATTTGAGGCTGTGAATGCTGAGCTTGAGAGTGAGGCTGCTGATAAGGAGGAATTTGCATATGTTGCTGAGGTTGAGGGTGAGGCTGGACAGCATGAGGAACTAGGGGGTAAGGATATGAAGACTGAGGCTGAGAGAGTGCTTGGGTGAGACCCGGTGGATTACTCTGTGGCAGAATCTGACCATGTGGCGTTACAGCAGGTTGAAGCTGCTGCTGTTGTTGGTTAACTTGCATCTGATTCTGTGGTTGCGGAGCCACAGGAGCCGGAACTTGTGGAAGCGGATTAGAAACTCCCTGCGGTTGAAGTTGAGGCTGCACTTGGTGTTGGGCTTGTGGCTGAGGCTGCACTTGGTGTTGGGCTTGTGGCTGAGGCTGCACTTGGTGTTGGGCTTGTGGCTGAGGCTGGGGCTGGGACTGGGGCTGGGACTGAGACTGAGGTTGGGGCTGGCTGTAGGGCTGCTGGTACTGTGGACCTACTGGTTGTTGATAAGGGTAGTAATGTTGATACTGCTGTTGATAAGGATCTTGACCAGGGTATTGCAGGTAGTATTGTTGATATTGTTGCTGCTGATACCATTGCTCTGCAGTTGGTGCAGCAGTCTGAACATTCTGCGTTGGTTGAGATTGAGATGCTGGGTTAGGTAGCTGACTCGAATCCTGCCCAGATGTAGTTGTTGTAACAGCGGTTTGAGAATTCAAAGCTTGTGAAGCCACAGCTCCAACTGGAGCAGCAGTCTGGTTCTGATCAGTAGAGGCAACTGTGCTGGTGGCTGAAGGTTCCTGGGTAACGGCAACCTGCTGTGCCTGACTTTGCACACCCTGTCAACCAAAAAGCATAAGAAGGCAAGATGAGCTACAAAATAAATCAAAAGGATAAATGTAATGCATGAGTGGAACTTACAGGACAACTTTGTGCATGCTCTTGTACTTGTCGATGCACTATTTGGATTCCACACCTATTGCAAACAACAGGTGAATTGCCAAAAACACATCCAGAACAATGTGATGTACACTCGGACAACGTTCCTTGCCATGTGCATCCACTCCTGTGATATAGGCAATGAACAGGTATTTTTCCAATAGTTTCAGCAAGTGCCTTATTCGACTCTGTAAGAGGCTGCAATTAAATTGAGAAAAGCAAGTTCATAAATAGGTAGAAGCCAAACAGCACCAAAACAGGAGCATTTGTAAGTAGAAGCAAGACAAATACCTTAGAATCCGCCTCAGTGACCAAGTAACCATCGTATGGGCAAGCTCTCGTTGTGCTCACTACATATGTCAAGCATGGTTTGCAGTATAAGTGAGTGCATTGTGACTGCATAGCCTCGCTTGGGTACACAAGGAGGCGACAAACTGGACAGAAGTACTCTCCCGCAAGTGATTGAATGTTGACAATGCACTCATTATCGAATCCCATATTGAACTATAACTTTCCCCTCAACTCTAACTGAACATAAACCCTGAACACGAACGAAGCCAATCAACACTACATTCTATCATTAATGAATCAGAGAGAAGCTCATTACTAAAGGAGCTGATAGTGCAACAACAGTACACATTATAGCTAGCACTAGCATATAGCTCAAAGGAAGAAAAACAGCAATGTTAGTTAATATAATCAGATTCGCGAAGGGAACAATCATAGAGCATTCGATTACGAATGAAAACAAGGAGAACAATGAAATAAATGGATTCGGATTAAAGCGGCAATGTCATAAAAATCAAAGATTTCTCGAGAAATGTTCAGAACCTAAAATCTTGATAGGCGTTCCAATTCGAATAACAGAAACCCTCACTGCACAAAAAACCTGATAGGGAAAAGAAAAAAGAATCAATAGCAAGAACAAAGATGATTAGTCATAGAGAAAAAAAGAAAGAAAGAAAGAAAGAAAGAGGAGGTTACCGGGAGCTTGAAGATCGAAGGATCGCTGCAAGTGGCAGTGATTTCGTTTTCGAGAGGAAGAAAGGGTTTGAAAATCAGAGATAAAAGAAGAAAACGAACACACAGAAAGAGGGAATGCGGTTTTGTGTTGTTGAGTATTTAAGAGTGACAGAAACGAATAAGGGTAACAGTGTTTGTTGAGCTTTGCTGCGTTGTGTGTGCAACCTTCCCATATGTCTTTCCGCCATTGAAGAAACGGCGGCGTTGCCTATTCATTTTTTTTCTTTTACCCCAATTTAAAATATTTGTGAGTAAACATCCCAAAACACCTGCCTAGGCTAAGGCTTAGTTTGTTTACTATTTTAAAATGAGTGATGTTATATGTACACTAAAATTAGTCATTAAATTTAGTTATTAGTATAAAATATATGTTAAAATATAAATATACATTGAAAATAAATTAAACACACATGTATGTATTTTTTTTTGGTGACTTAAAAGAAAATAAACAAAAACTAAGAAAGGAAAAAAAAAACAAGAAACTGCTTAAGAAAGGCAGTCCCGCTGAATACTACTCTCAAACTCTTTCCAAGGCAATGGAAGCTCCACTTGGGGAGAAATAGTCCTCATTGCAGTCTTTGCCATGATATCTGCTACTGTATTTGCATCTCTCAAGATCAACCGAAGATCAGCACGCCATTTCCAAGACATGATATCTCGGATTTTTAACACCAAAGGATCAGTAAACCCAGAGCAATCTTGTAAATTATTGACAATAGTAAAAGCCTCCACACAGTCTGTCTCACATATAATGTCTCTTTGTCCCGAGTCCCATGCTAAAAGAAAGCCTCTCCAAATAGCAAACAACTCTCCTTGCAAAATGCTACGACTCTCAATTGTTCCCAGACAGCCTCGTTGCCACCTTCCCTTCCAATCTCTGCTAACACAAGCAAAACCAACTCGAGCACCACTGCCAGGATAGCTAGCATCACAATTAATCTTAAAGGTACCCACTGAGGGGGGAATCCAAGAGCCACTAATGGTTGAGGGGATAGATAGTCGTTGCAACTCAAAAATATTTCGGAGCTCCTTTTCTAAGGACAAAGCCATACCAATCATCTTGTCTGTGGTCCAATGCTCGTGAGGATGAAAGATCTCGTTGTTTCTCGAACACCAAATCCACCAGAGACCAGAAAAGAATCTAAAGGGGCGCTGTTTGCTATTATGTAAGAACCAACTCATCAAATCCACTGGTTGATCGGAGATCCCTAAAGCTTGCCAAACAAGTTGGTGACTAATTTTAGTTATTAATTTTAGTGTATAAATAGCATTTTTATTTTAAAATATATAAGAAGAATATTTTCTTTGTTCCAACACTATTTTTATGTGATACTTACAATTAATATGTCAATCGATTCACATTTCGCAATCAGTTGTAATGATTTACTAGTCTAATTTTTTTTATGAGTGAAAGTTGTTAAATATTTTGGGATGGTTGAGGAACACAATAAATAGTCAGTAATATTCACTCATATATATTTGTTTTCATCTTGATATTCAAAATTTACATGCCTTCATTTTGCAAAAATAATTTTATATACAATGTTCTATATCTATTATCACGCAAATAGCATTTTGTAACATTTGATGAGGTATTAAAATGAAATTTGATAAAACTACAAGAAAAGTATGTGCGTGTATATATAATTTTTCATACCTTTTATATTTTTTAAAAAAAAGTGTTGAGTATGAAAGTTTAGATTTTATTTATGACAATTGTAAATGTTACAGTCACGTACAAACAGATTGTAAAAAGAGTTTAAAAGGTATATCTATAGTTGAGAAAATGAACTCTTTAGTAGAGATGTTTTATTCACTACATATAATGGTAGATGACGAGATCGCAATAGCGAGTACGACGAAAATCGTAAATACAATGAAAAAAGTTTAAAATTCGAATTTTTTTAAATTTGGTAAGAATAAATAAGCTGATGCTAAGAATAACGTCAATTTAGATATGACGCATATGAGTACATGTAAGGTAATAAACAAGTGCATGAGGGATAAACAAGAATGTTATGTATATGGTAATTAATAATGTTAATAATTTGAATAAGTAATGGTTTCTTGCAAAAAATGAAAGAGAAAGATGGTCCAAGACTCTTTCTTTAGACAAAGGGCAAGGTTTAATAAAAATAAATATTCATACATTTTATATTTTGAGGGGAAAAAAGTGTTGAGTATAAAAATTTAGATCTTATTTGTGACAATTGTAATTGTTATGGCCATGTGCATGTAGATTGTAAGAAGAGTTCGAAAGATGCAGACAAAATGGAGGAAAAAAACTCTCTAGCAGAGGCGCTCCATCCACCACACGTGATGGTAGATGATGAGATGGTAGCAGCGGGTGCGACGGAAGTTGGTGGTGCAACGGAGGCCACAGGTGCAACGAAGAAAGTTAAAAAATCAAATATTTTCAAATTTGGTAAGAATCAACAAGCTGATTCTAAGAATAATGTCAATCCAGATATGGCGCCTAAGAGCATATACGAGGAAGAAAACAAGTGCACAAGGGAATAAACAAAGATGTTATGCATGGGACAATTAATAATATTAATGATTTGAATGGTCATTATTTTTCGTAGAAAAGAAAAGAGAAAGATGATCCAAAACTCCTTTTTTGTAAAAAAGAGATGGTTTTATAAGCGTGCACGAGGAAAAAACGAGTGCAGAAGGGAATAAACAAAGATGTTATGCATGGGACAATTAATGATGTTAATGATTTGAATAGGTCTCGTAGAAGAGGAAAGAAAAAGATTATCCAAGACTCCTCATTTGAAAAAAGGACAAAGTTTGATAAAACCACAAAAAATGTGTGAATGTGTATGTGTGTGTGTGTTAATGATGTTAATTATTTGAATATGTTATTGTTTCTCGTAGAAAAGGAAAGAGAAAGATTATCCAGGACTCCTTTAGAAAAAAGGACATAGTTTTATAAGCGTGCACGAGGAAAAAAAATAAGTGCACGAAGGACTAAATAAAGATGTTATGCATGGGACAATTAATGATGTTAATGATTTGAATAGGTCATTGTTTCTCGTAAAAAAGGAAAGAGAAAGATGATCCAAGACTCCTCCTTTGGAAAAAGGACAAGGTTTGATAAAAGCATAAGAAAAAGTGTGTATCAAGAAAAGTATGTATGTATCAAGAAAAGTGTATGTAAGAAAAGTGTGTGTAATTTTTCTCGTAGAAAAAGAAAGAGAAAGATGATTCAAGACGCCTCCTTTGGAAAAAGAACATGGTTTTATAAGCGTGCACGAGGGAAAATAATAAATGCATGAGGGAATAAACAAAGATGTTATGCATGAAATAATTAATAATGTTAATAATTTCAATAGGCCATTATTTCTCGTAGAAAAGGAAAGAGAAAGATCATCCAAGACTCCTCTTTTAGAAAAAGAACAAGGTTTGATAAAATCACAAGAAAATTGTGTATCAAGAAAAGTATGTGTATCTGTGTGTGTGAAATTTTAGATCTTATTTGTGGCAATTATAATTATTATTGTTGTGTAGGCAGGTTGTAAGAAGAGCGTGAAAGGTGCATATATGGTAAAAGAAAAGAATTCTTTAGCAGAGGCGCTCCATCTACCACATGTGACGTAGCTGACAAGATTGCAGCGACGGCGGAAGTTCAAAATTTGAATCTTTTCGATTTTAGTAAGAATCAACAAGCTTATTCTAAGAATAACGTCAATCCAGATATGGTGCCTATGAGCGTGTATCAGGAAATAAACAAGGCGTTATGCATAGGGCAATTAATGACATAGTTGTAAATACTTGAATTAGTATATTGATCGTTTAAGATTCTGAACTGATCTGAATTAGTATTTTGACCGTTTAAGAAAATAAACCAATATGAACTAGTCAACAGTTAGCTACGCAGTCAACCAGTTAATACACGTATGCCCACGATGATCCAAAAATAACAGCACATGGGAGTTGAACCTTATAAAAACTTAAGCTGATAGGAGAAGGCAACATTAATGGTTATATCTCTGACAATCACCCCCAAGCAAGAGCCTCTTTTAGGTTTGCTTGATATTTGTATAGGCATTATTTTCTTCTTTATTTATCTTATGCTATTTTTTTACTTTTGGGATTTACCAAAAATCGAAATCTTAACCTTTCAGATATAGAACTCTGATATCATGTTTGGCTCACTTTTGTCAGGGTTAATGTACTCTATAGGGTTAGGATCACAAAAACTCTAGATTCCCTCAAGAATGACGAGAAGACTGTGGAAGCGTGACTTAACCCAACCAACCCAGTCTCTAAGCTCACATTGATTGGTAGTACAAAGGTAAATCTTGACAAATTTAAAATACCTTTTTGAGTATAAAAAAAGCTTAAATATATTGTCCCACGTGAAATCCGGCTTCAAAAGATCACTTGTCATATTGTATCCACGTACAAACTCGATCCTAATCCGATAGAAAGTGCTTTTGGTTATATTTGAATGGCAAAATTCTTAAGGGCTATATGACAGAAAAATAGGCATGAAAGATCGCATTTCCATACTCTCTAGTTGTTTTAAGAACATTCCTTCCTGCAGCATCATTGGCGTAGTCCAGGACCAAAATGCAAACATTCAGAAAAAGTTCATAATCAAAGCATTTATGAAGGTATCAGGATGTCATTGACAAAAATAAACTACAATAATTGCCAAATGGACTCCTCCCAAGTAACCATGTAATGTGTCATAAACTCTTTGTCTTTTTGCCCATAATTTAAGACACCTATCATAGCTTGAAAATTTTCAACATTTGGTACTAGCTAAAGAATGCATTTATTTGCTTGTACATCAGACAAGTTTTTCTAGCTAGTATCATCAATATCCCTCAAGAAAAATGGGTGTAGTATGTGAACACTCTCAGGAAGATATAGTACGTTCAAGCAAGCATATGAGAGATCAATGGAAATTCCACTGAATTTGAATCGCATCAGAGGGACTTTTGCACTCTTGACACAGTAAAACTCTGACACTTATGGCCTACTTTTAAGCATGTCGTGCAAACACAACAAAGAAGTTTTTCGAAAGGGTTGCAAAATAAGGAGGAACACACAAAGCATCAATGTTAGATTCAGCGTTGTGAACTCTTAGGCCATAAGATTCATATGTCAATACCGTGGGAGATGTAGCCGCAATCTGATGCTTTGGTAATCGCCGTTCTACAACGACCTGCTTGATCCATATTGACACAATCTGTTTGAGCTTCTAAATAGCATTCTTTCTTCTCTCTTTCTCTTACATAGAAGGAACAAATCCTTCATTAGCCATAAACTGAAGAAGAGAGATAGATCTTTGGTGATCCATTGGAAAGGTTGAAAGGGAAAGGTTGCAGGGAGTGGAACAAGCACCCCCACAGAACAATCAATAGGCAGAAATAGCGGTGGAGATGGCAGTAGCGGCATCAGAAGATGAATAGGAGGGTCCAAAATGATGCCGCTTAATGAATAAGAATAAGAAGGATAAGGAGAAAAAGGAGAAGAATAGACAATTATAATTGTTATGGTAATGTGTAGGCAGATTGTAAGAAGAGCCCAAAAAGTGGATATATGGTAAAAGCAAAGAACTCTTTAGTAGAAGTGCTCCATCCACCACATGTGCAATGAAGGAAGTTCAAATTTGAATATTTTCAAATTTGGTAAGAATCAACAAGTTGATTCTAAGAATAACGTCAATCCATATATGGCGCCTATGAGCGTGCATGAGTAATAAATAAGGCGTTATGCATGGAGACAATTAAATGACATAGTTGTAAACACTCGAATTAGTATTTTGATCATATAAGATTCTGAACCGATCCGAATTAGTATTTTGACCGTTTAAGGAAACAAACCAATACGAATCGGTCAACAGTTAGCTACGCAGTCAACCAATCAACACTCGTATGCTCAGGGTAGTCCAACAAAACTAGTGAACACGATAGGAAACCCAATTTTCGAAATTAATTCCAAAAATAACAGCACATGAGAGTTGAACCTTAGACAAGCTTAAGTTGATAGGAGAAGACAACATTAATGGTTATATCTCTAACACTCTCCCTCAAACAAGAGCCTCTTTTAGGTTTGCTTGATTTTTGTATAGCCATTATTTTCTTCTTTATTTGTCTTATGCTAATTTCTCACTTTTAGGACTCACCAAAGATCGAACTTTTGACCTTTTGCACATAGAGCTCTGATACCATGTTAGGATCACTTTTGTCGAGGTCAGTGTACTCCGTACGGTTAGGATCACAAAAATCCTATATTCTCTCAAGAAGCATGAGGGAATAAACAAGGACTCAAATTAGTATTTTGTTCATATTATATTCTGAACGATTTCGAACTAGTATTTTGACCATTTAAGGAAACAAACCAATACAAACCAGTCAACAGTCAGCTACGTAGTTTACTAGTCAACACACATATGCCCACAGTAGTCCAACAGAACTAGTGAACACGCTAGGAAATCATATATTGGAAATTAATTCCAAAAATATCAACATATGGGAGTTGTACCTTAGACAAGCTTAAACTGATAGGAGAAGGCAATATTAGTGGTTATATCTCTAACACTCCCCCTCAACTAAGAGCCTCTTTTGGATTTGCATGTTTTTCATATAGGCATTCTTTTCTTCTTTATTTGCCTTATGCTATTTTTTCACTTTTGGGGCTCACCAAGGATCGAACTCTTGACCTTTCGGACATAGAGCTCTGATAACATATTTGGATCGCTTTTGTCAGGGTCAGTGTACTCCGTAGGGTTAGGATCACAAAAACCCTGGTTCCCTCAAGAATGACGAAAAGACTGCAGAAGCGGGACTTGACCCAACCAACCAGTCCCCAAGCAAACATTGATTGGTATTATAGAGGTAAATCTTGGCAAATTTGGAATACTTTATTGAGTATGGAAAAAGCTCAAATATATTGTCCCATGTGAAATCTGGCTTCAAAATGTCCCTTGTCATATTGTATCCACGTACAATCTCGGCCCTGATGTGGTAGAAAGTGCTTTTAGTTATATTTGAATGGCAAAATTCATAAGGGCAAGATGGCAGCAAAATAGACATGAAAGATCGCATTTTCATGTTCTCTAGTTGTTTTAGGAACATTCCTTCCTGTAACATCACTAGCGTAGGCTATGACTAAAATGCAAACATTCGGAAAAAGTTCATAATCAAAGCATTTATGAAGACATTAGGATGCCGTTGACAAACATAAGCTGCAAGAATTGCCAAATGGACTCCTCCCAAGTAATCGTGTAATGTGCCATAATTTAAGGCACTGTATCATAGCTTGAAATTTCTCAACATTTGGTACTATCTAAAAGATGCGTTTATTTGCTCGTACACCAAACAAGCTTTTCTAGCTGGTGTCATCAATATTCCTCAAGAAGGATAGGTATAGTATGTCAACACTCTCAGGAACATATAGTACTTTCAAGCAAGCATATGAAACATCAATGGAAATTCCATCGACTTTGAATCGCATCAAAGGGACTTTTGCACTCTTGACACAGTAAAGCTCTGACACTTCTGGCCTACCTTTAAGCATGTCGTGCAAAACAACAAAGAAGTCTTTCGAAAGGGTTGCAAAGGAATGAGCAACACACAAAGCTTCAATGTTGTGGTAGATGTAGCTGCAATTTGATGCTTTGGTAATCACCGTTGTACAGCGACCTGTTTGATCCATATTAACACAATCTGTTTGAGCTTCTGAATAGTATTCTTCCTTCACTATTCCTCTTCCATAAAAGGAACAAGTCCTTCATCAACCATAAACTGAAGAAGAGACATAGACCTCTGGTGATCCATTGAGAAGATGAGAGAATAGTTGAAAGAAAAAAGTTGCAGGGGTGGAATAAGCACCCCCGTAGAAGGATCAATAGGTAGAAACGGCGATGGAGGTGGCAACGGTGGCGGTGGTAGAGGAAGAATTCGAGGGTCCAAAACAACGTCGCTTAATGAATAAGAATAAGAAGGAGAATGAGAAGAATAGGCAATTATAATTGTTATGATTTGTTATGGTTATATGTAGGCAGATTGTAAAAAGAGCCCAAAAGGTGCAGATATGGTAAAAGAAAAGAACTCTTTAGTAGAGGCGCTCCATCCACCACATGTGACCGAGGGAATGAGTGCAATGAAGAAAGTTCAAAATTTGAATCTTTTCAAATTTGGTAAGAATCAACAAGAATTTATATCTACACCTATGCTGCCAATCTACTATAGCTCTTATTGTGCACTATGCGAATAATTTTATACATATTCTTTCCCATTTTATTTCTTTTTGGTCAACATATTTCTATGTTAGCCTTTTAATTATATAATTCTTAAAAATTCTTTCATTAACTTCAAAATTTAAATCCATAAACTTTTATTTTTAGTGAAATATATTTATTACTTTGACTAATTTTAAATTATTATATTATCATCTATATTTATTTTATAAAAAATGAATTTATTTAAATTATTAAATTTGAGTGATATGAAATATTATTTTTATCACTTAGATATTCAATAATAAATTTTGCATTCATTTATTTTAATATTTTAATTTATTATAATTTTATATATTTATTTAATTATTACTAGATTAATGATTTGACCTGTAACCCATCGGTTGAGCTAATAATCCAGTGACTCAGTAATTTGACCAGGTTGATTACCGATTCGATTTTGATAATTATGATTAATAATGCCAATGATTTGAATAGGTGTTTCTCACATAAAAAGAAAAAAATGGTGCAAGACTCTTCCTTTGAACAAAGGACAAGGTTTGATAAAACTATAGTATGTATATATATATATATATATATATATATATATATATCATACATTTAATATTTTGAGAAAAAGTATTGAATATGAAATTTAGATCTTATTTGTGACAATTGCAACTGCTATGACTATGTGCAGACAAATTGCAAAAAAAATCCAAAATGTACAGATATAGTGAAAGAAAAGAACTCTCTAATAGAGGCGTTTCTTCCACCACATGTGACGATAGCTGACGAGATCATAACTGCAAGTGCGACGAAAGCCAAAGGTGCAACGAAGGAAGTTCAAAATACGAATCTTTTCGAATTTGGTAAGAATCAATGAACTGATTCTAAGAATAACATCAATTCAAATATGGCACCTATGAGTGTGCATGAGGAAATAAACAAGGACGTTATGCATGGGGTTAAATAGGTCACTATTTCTCAAAAAGGAAAGAGAGATGGTTCAAAACTATTTTTTGGACAAGGGGCAAGGCCCACCACTGAAAAGCTCACATTCTAGAAAAACAAAAATGTTGTATGGACAAAAAAAAAATTTCTTTCTCAATATAAAAATGCTCACTCTTCTTCCAAGTTAGGACCAAATGAATTTTCATTAAAAATAATAATATTGTGATAAGACAAATTGAAACTAATTAACTTGATACTTTCTCATCTAAAACTTCTTCACAGCATAAGCATCTTTGTCCCATACTTCTGGAGACTATGCAATAAAAAGGGTTCAAGGTCTAATTATTGATAATGAAAATGGTAACAAGCATATTCATGCAATCAATGCTTAATTCTAGATTGACTTGTGAATCCTTTTAGAATAGCAGTTAAGAAATACCTACAAAAGATTCCAATATCTAAGTCAATAGGTATGTGAGTTGAGTAAATGTAACTTAGACTAAAATTTACCTGAGACATGTGAATATTTATAAAATAACTTGGTATTGTTTGGTTGCGTTGATGATGGACAATTATCTCCCCAAAATATGAATAACTTAGCATAGTCAGTAATTATAAGAGAGTTTCTTACTCGATCCTCAAGTTCGGTAGAACCTCAGGTCATGGAGTCCGAGATCGGATCCATACCAAGTTTCCTAGGATATTGGACCCGCTTGAATTTTTTGCTCAGCTTATTAGACTAGGTTGGTCATAAAGGATCTTGGTTGGTTCTGCGTATTGAAAAATGCAGATTTAAGCCTTATTGTCTTGGGCCTGGATAAGAACAACTATCTTTAATATATTTTTTTTATTTCTCTCGGGCTCATTATTTGCATTTTCTCTTTGTCTTATTTATTTTATTTTTCTATTTTTTAAAATTATTTTTTAGCCAAATAATAAATATTTTTTTTAAAATAATCGTTTTTATATTTGATGTAAAATAAATTATAAAATACTATAAAAACAAATATTTTAGAATTATTATAAATTTTTATTTGATATAATGACAGAATTACAAACTTTAAAATTATAAAGACATAATTAAAAATTTAATAAAATGATAAAAATTAGCAAAATAATTAAACTTAATTTTTACTATAAATTTCACTATCTTAATTCAAATATTATTAAAATATTATTTTATTGTTTGCTCATTATCTCCATTTAAAAAGAAACAGCTACTTCATTAACAGTGATTTTTTTAATAAAAATCTTTAGTGACTACAAATTATTTAACCTAAAAAATAGAGATGCTCATAGATCAGATTATATTCATAAATTTATGGTATTTATCTATATTTGAGCCACAATTTGCAAATATGACTCGATCTACAAGACGATCAGATCGAAACAAATTCGATTCGTACTCTAATCGGATCAGACCGGATCACATATATCCCATATATATCTACGGATCTAATTTGTATGTCCATACAAAATAATAAATAAATAATATATATGTTGTATTTATATTTTATTTAAATTAATAATTATTATTCATATATATTGTATTATTTTATTTTTGTTATTTAAAAAGTTAGTTTAATAAGAGTAAACATGTAAAAAAATGAAAAAATAAGTTTATTTACTTTTTTTAGAAAAATAAAAATTTTTAATATATTATTTTATTTAGCCGATGAATCCAATACCCAATCCAAGTATAAAACGTATGACTATAGGATCTAATTCAATAAATTTAGTATGGATCGAATCAAAATTTTAACTATATAATCTGATATGCGAACATTTTTACCAAAAAAGGGGTCTTCCCTTCATCCAATTATCTTGTTGAATTACACCAATTTGGCTACCATATTTACTTTTTAAAGTATTTAACTCTCTTCATATGAATTTTAATATATTTCTTTTCATATCGAGGGTGGCACATAGCGAGCTAGCCGGCCATGCCGGCGGAAGCAATAATGGAGAGAGCGGAGAGGGGCATGCATCGGGTGAAAAGGAGGGGATTAAAAGAGACAGTAACAAGACTCAAAGTCAGCGGATATCATTCAAACATAAAGTTGTTGATGCCTCGGCAAGGAGAGTTTTGGAGGTTACTGATTCTCTCTTTATGGGGATAAGATGGCTACAGTAGTTAGTAAGTAAGGCGATTCGAAGATACCAACTGAGACGTTCACTGAAGAAGCAAAAGAGATATTAGCAGAGCCCTACAAAGATGCCATCGTGATCAAAGTTCTTGAAAAAAAAATTTTAGCTATACGGCGATCACATACAGGCTTAAAAGTGTGTGGAGAACCAAAGGAGGACATGAGGTACTAGATGTCGGTTTTGGTTTTGGCTATTTCTTAGTCAAATTTGATCTCTTGGAGGATAAAGAAAAAGGTCTCCTTGGAGGACCGTGGATGATTACTGGTAGTTATGTTGCGGTTAAACCTTGGAGTTCTTCATTCAGATCTTGTGAAAACACTTTTGGGTCTACCATAGTTTGGATAAAAATCACAGGTTTAAACATTAACTATTTCCGTAACAAGAGAATGTGCGAAAGAGAACAACAATGGCATTAGGAAGGAAAGCACGGTGAAGGAGAAAAATTTGACGTCATTATTTCCGGTGGATAATAACGAGAAAACGGTGGAAGGTAGTCAAATCCCAGTAAGAAATCAAAATTCAACTTCTGAATTTGGAATTAATGTCAAATCAATTCCAATTATGGAGAAGCATGGAGCAGCGAATCTTGTGCATGATAATATGCAAGAATCACGCATGGATAGGGATACTCATGCAAAAGAGGGTGAATGTGTTACAGTTAGTAGAAAAGGCAAGAAAAAAGTGGGTAAAGGCCCAAAAGTGGTGCCAAAAAAAGCCAATGTAGCAATATGCTCTAATTTGGTGAATAAGAAATTTTCTTTTGGGTCTAATAACATGCATGCTGGATCCTCATCAAATACAAAGGTGGGGCCTAAGAAAAAGAAGGATCTTCCATCCACACTTGGCTCTTTGGGAACAACTCAGGTGGTTTTCAAGGATCAGAGTACTCCCTTTTTTAAAACAGGGCACAAAAAGCAGCGTCCTATTTCGCTTCAAAACTCACATACTAAAGTATTGTCAATAGATTCTCGAGTACAAAAAGAGATTGATAAAGCTAGTGCAATAACAAACTTGGAGAACCAACTTCAACAGAAGGAATGATGGTTCTGCGGCGCAAGTCCAAGAGAAGACACTTGGAGACAGGGGTTCATCAACGTGAGGTAGGATGATTAAACATTTCAATTATTTAATTTATTTTTTTGGATTGTGACCATTTAAATATTATTAGTTGGAATGTAAGGGGGCGTCAAATAAGATGTCTTGGGTGCACTGTAAAGAGTTGGTACGAAAATTTCAACCAACTTTTTTTATTTTAGTAGAAACTCATATTGGGTTTGAAACTATGAAAGAATTTTGGGGGAGATTAGGCTATTATCCTGTAGGGATTGTAGATGCTATTGGACACAAGGGAAGAATTTGGTTCCTCTCTACTAATTTAAAATTTTCTTGTAAAATTCTTTGGGCTATGAATCAATGTGTAACTTTGGAAATTGATGGTGGTGGGAGAAGATGGATCTGCAGTACAGTTTATGGCAGCCCTCAAGCCACTAATATAGTAGAATTATGGAGTCATCTGCTTGATATTAATTTGTGCATTTAGGACCCATGGGTAGTGGTTGGGGATTTTAATGATATTTTGAGTGTTCATGAGGTGAAGAGGGGTAATTTCTATTCGAATCGCAGTAGTATCTTTGCAAGTACTCTAGATTCTTGTGGTCTTTTGATCTGACAATCTCTGGAAGACGGTTTACTTGGTTCCGTAAAGTTCAAGGAAACAAAGAAATTGCAAAGAGATAATGGCGCCTTTTTTTCCAAAAGCTTTTATTGAAGTTCTCAACCGTTCTCACTCTGATCATTGTCCCCTGCTTATCCGATGTCAAGGAGTTCCTATCAAGAAAGAAAACTGGCCTTTTAGATTCCAAGCGGCATGGGCAATGCATCATGATTACAAGGCTATTGTTCAAAAATCTTGGGATAGTACAGACTTTGGCATCCATAGGAAGTTGTTGGGGGTTCAAGAAGCTTCGTTGGAATTCAACTCTACGGTCTTCGGCAATATTTTTATTAAAAAGAGGGAATTAGAGGCTTATTTGAATTGTATTCAACGGAAAATGAAAGCTGACGATGATCCGATTTTGAAGCATAAAGAGGAAGAATTGAGAGCTGAGTATAATCTAGTTTTGGCCCAGAAAAATTGCTTTGGTACCAAAAGTCAAGAGATCAATGGGTTCGGTACGATGATAGAAATACTAGCTTTTTCCATATGTAAACCATCCTTAGAAGAAAATCTAACAAGGTACATGGGTTGCTGGTCAGTGATGGTCCTGGTCTGATGATCCCGAAGTTTTGCAAAGAGAGATTGTTCATTTCTTCAAAAATATTTTTTGCTCTACTGAGCCTGTTGGGGGTTAATTGCATGGGAGAAATTCCTATGCCATCTCTTAGCCAAGATGTTTGTGATAATTTGTCTAAACCAGTAACAATATTGGAGGTTAAAGAAGCTCTAGATAATATGAGCTCGTTCAAAATTCTTGGGCCGGATGGTTTTCAAGTTTTTTTCTTCAAGGAATATTGGGATGTGGTGGGTCATGAGGTGTGGCGTACTGTTTAGAAAGTATTTTTAGGGGAGACGTTAAGCCATTCTTTGTTGGAAACTTTTATTGTTCTTATCCCTAAGTGCGACCCTCCAACTAGATTGAAGAATTTTTGACCAATAAGCCTTTGTAATGTAATTTATAAGCTTGTGACTAAAGTGCTGGTTAATAGATTACGACCATTTTTAGATGAGATTGTTAGCCCAACTCAGGGAGGGTTTATTCATGGTAGAGGAGCGCCTGATAATATTATTGTCGCTCAAGAAGTTCTTCACTTTCTTAAGTGGAAAAAGTCTAGAAAAGGAGCTATGACTTTTAAGATTGATTTATAAAAGGCTTATGATAGAGTTGATTGGAATTTTCTTGAGCACACTCTTGAATCTTTTGGCTTTCCTTCTCTAATTATTCGACTTGTAATGAATTGTATTCAGGTCTCAAATCTTTCCATCCTTTGGAATGGGAATAGATTGGACAGCTTCCAACCTCGCAGAGGGCTCAGGCAAGGAGATCCAATTTCTCCTTATTTATTTATTTTGTGCATGGAGAGATTGGCGTGCTTCATTTGCAAACAAGTTGACGAGGGTATTTGGGATGGTGTGGCTGTTTTTAGAGGGGGACCTAGAGTTTCTCACTTGATATTTGCAGATGACCTCCTCCTTTTTTGTAAAGCGAAAAAAAATCTAATTCAGAATGTTGTGCACACCTTGGAGTTATTCTGCAAAGCTTCAAGTATGAAGGTTAACATTGAAAAATCTAAAGCTATTTGTTCTAAAAATATCTCTAATAGAAAGAAGGAAATGTTGTCTGGTGTTTCTCATATTTCTTTTACTAGTGACCTAGGCAAATACTTGGGGGTGAACCTTAATCATCATCGAGCTGCTAGGTCTATTTTTTCGGACTCTTTAGAGAAGATCAAGAATAGGCTGGCTAGTTGGAAAGGTCGGCTCCTTAACAGAGCAGGCAGGCTTTGCTTAATTAAATCTGTTGCTTCTTCTCTTCCTATTTATCAAATGCAAGTGACTATTTTTCCTATTTCAATTTGTCAAAAGATTGATTCTGTGTTTAGACAATTCTTGTGGAAGGAAAAGGTGGGGGAGCGTTGCTTAAATTTGGTCAAGTGGAGCAAAATTTTCACTTCAAGAAAATATGGAGGCTTGGGAATTAGAGATACCCAATGTGTAAATTTTGCTTTATTAGGAAAGCTTGTTTGGCAATTACTGCATAATAAAGATAAGCTTTGGGTAAGAATTATGTTGGCAAAATATTTACCTGAGAGTTCTTGCTTTTCACCCAATTTTTTTAATAATGTTTCAAGCACTCGGCGAGCGATTTATAAGACAATAGAAAAGTTTCGTGATGGTTTTGATTGGTGTACAGGCAGGATGTCTCAATCCTTTTAGTATCATGCTTGGCGACCATGTGGAACGCTAGCTCCTTTGGTTTCTTTTATGCACATTTCTGATTCTCATTTGAAGCTAGAAGGTCTGACACCAAACATTGGCGATGGGATATTCTTTGCACAATGATTCTAGAAGATGTTGAACTTGATTTGATACTCTTTGATCCTATCAAGCTGGCAGGAGATAAAACAGGTTGGTTTTGAACAAACTCAAATACTCTCACCTACTCGACTAAAAGTGGGTATGAATGGCTATTGAAGAAGAAATTTGGCTGGAATGATAATGAAAATTGGCTTTGGCTTTGGCAATTGAGAATATCGGAGAAGATAAAGTGTCTGCTCTGACTTTGCCTCAACAACGGAGTTTTCACAGCTAGTTACCGGTTTCAAAGAGGTCTTGCCACTTCTGATTTTTGTCAGAAATGTTATCTTGCTCTAGAGGACAACCATTGTTTTAGGACTTTTTTTTACCAAAGATATGAGACTCGAACCCGCAACCTCTTAATTGAGTATGGGGAGATTATGTCATTTGAGCTATTACTCATTGGCACCATTGTTTTAGGACTTGCCAAAAATAAAAATATAAATTATATATATATATAAGAATAAAAAAATAAATTATATATATATATAAGAATATTTAATCAAATATGTTACATTTTTTAAATATTAAATGTTACTTTAGTATTTTTTTACATGATACTCTTATTTTAGTACTCTCAATAATCTTATTCTTAATATTAATTTAGAATCCAACGTTTATAATTTTATTATTATTTATGATTAATTTTTTATTTAATTTATCTTTTTTAATAGAATCATAATCTATATTATAAAAAATTACACTAAACATAGTATACGAGAATTACAATTATAAAAGAGAGTACTGAAAATAATAAAAAAAATTAAATATTTACTTTATAGTGATTGAAACAAATCTGAAAGTTCTTGATGATCTTTTTATATAATATATTTTTAGTATTTTTAGTACTCTTTTTTTAGTATGTTATAATTTTTTACTATTATTATTATTTATAGTTAATTTTTTATTTAATTTACTTTACCTAATAAAATCAATAAATCATATTATAAAAAGATAATAACAAACATAATATACAAAAATCACAATTATAAAAGTGTATAATGTCAAACAAACAGTTGAAAAAAATATAAATAATAAATAATAAAAAAATAGAGCTCATATAAATAGAAATAATAAGAATTTTATAAATAATACAATAACATATATAAAGGATAAAGTTGGTAAAATATAAATAAATGGTTAGTATCTATGGCTAAAAGCCCGTTAAGAAAATGCAGAAGTTAAAAATAGTTGCTTCTAGTAAACATGATTTTGGCAGCAAAATTACTTCTGCCTTGATGAGAAAAAAATTTGCTAAACCAAAAGTTGAAGTTTTTAAGAAATTTAAACGTGCTTCTTTCCTTCTAACGGATTTTCTAAACACACCTTTAGACATTATTATTATTATTAGAGAGGAGTGCTACTCTTTATCTTAGATTTTTTTTTTGTTATGTTCAGTCCAAAAAAAATATTGTGTAACAATTTTTTGTTTAGATTTATGTTTTTCCTTCTGAAAAGCCAAAGAGGAAGGAGGGTACAAGTACACCTGAAGTCTTGAAAGTTTCCAATAAACAAACTCGCGGATAAGCTTACAAAGAGAGTCACAGAAGACACTATTCCGAGCTCATTCCTTGAAAGGCAAGGCAGAATCTGTGTAAATTTTCTCCTCTTTCTGCGTGCTTCTCCTGGCATATTGTTCCATACAACTATGTTACGCATATCTAGTGTTCGATAAAATGACTCTGCTTATTTTTCTCCACTTAACTGCAAGATTATCAAGTTAACGGCCAGCCCAAGTTAACTACTACTGGTTTAGGTCCCCAAATTGAGGTTAACACTCTAATAGTTGAGTTTTGCGATTTAATTTAACCTGAGCTAATACGAGTTTGTGTGAACTCTTGAGTTTGATTACCTTGGTTAAGTGCAATTGTTACCGTACAAGTTCAATTAAATACCACGTAAGAGGTGTTTTGTTTTGTTTTCACGGACAGGTGCCAGAGACACCAACCGGGGCTATGGTTTGTTTGTGAAAAGGGATGATGAAGTTTGCAGGGTACTCCTTGGGAGTTTCATTTGCTCCCATAGGCTCAAATGTCTTTGCAAAAAGTTTCAGATTCCCAATAGTTGGTAGCATATATCGTGGGAATTTGCGAAGTTCAAGGTTGTTTTCTGCTTCTTGTTGGAGAGAACAATCAAATGGAAAAAATGGGGTGGTTGCAAAACAGTATCTTCCACCTTGGTTTAGGTTGGTACCATGGTTTCTGCATTTTCAGCTATCTGGTTGTGCTAGCTATTTGTATGCTGATTTTATTGACCTGATTTGTTTTTGTGTATTGCTTTTTTGTTGGTTGAATTGAACTATTTCAGTGTTGCTCCAATGATGGATTGGACGGATAATCACTATAGGACTCTAGCACGCCTCATATCGAAGCATGCTTGGCTCTACACTGAGATGATTGCAGCTGAAACGATTGTTCATCAAAAGGACAACCTGGTAACTGTAAAGAAAACTCTACTCATTAAAAGAAAACAAAAAAGACCAGGAGCTCTGGTGCTATAAGACTAATGTCATGGTTGCAATTTGTGTAATGTCACTTTGTTGTCTGAGTTTTCTGTGGTAAAATATATTGCCTAACTAGTAGTGATTAAAATTTAGCTTAGAAGTTGACTGCTTATCTCTTAATGCTGGGTGTATGTATTTGTGTAGAGCCAAAATCGTTGGGATGATATGCAACGTTATCACTTCTGTATGAATTGCTACTGAACAACTAATGATTACATTTTATGTTTTATTTCTATTTCTATTCTGCTCAGGACAGGTTCTTGGCATATTCTCCAGATCAGCATCCCATTGTGCTTCAAATCGGAGGGTATATAGAAAATTTGGCAAAAGCAACTGAACTTGCTAATGCTTATTGCTATGATGAGATCAATTTAAAGTTCGTATATTTTCCTTTCACCTTAAATCTCACTTAAAAGTTTCACTGATTTATGCCAACATCTCTGATGGAGACCCTCCCTTTTTGTTGTTTAATTTTAATTTTAATGACCAGCTGTGGATGCCCTAGTCCAAGGGTAGCTGGACATGGATGCTTTGGCGTGAGCCTTATGCTTGACCCAAAGGTTAGAAAATGACTGTTAATTAAATATGAGATCCAAACAGAATCAATATACAAATCTTCACCATCAATTCACTTTGATATTGAAATCTAATTTATTCAAGGAAAGTTTGTTGCTGAAGCTATGTCGGCAATTGCTGCCAACACAAATGTACCTGTTAGTGTCAAATGTCGCATTGGAGTGGATGATCATGATTCCTATGATCAGCTATGTAAGATTCTTCTTGCTATTATAGTTGAAAAACTATAAGATTAGGATTTTATGAATTGGGTTCGAGTAAACCTGATATATGTTAGTTTATGATATATTTCAAGAGCTTTTGCAGCTAAAAATATGCTCGAATAGTGTTCAATATCTTGCATTCATAAAGTAATTAAAAAGGGGATATCCAGTGGATTTGGTACATGATGCTCACTGCTTAATATCTCAAATTGCTGCTGTTTCTTGTTACCATTAAATCAAAATTATGAGTTGAAGAAGCCAGTTGTGACATGCCAAGAGGTGGTAGGAAGTATTGCAAATGAAATCATGATTGCTATAGTAACAATGGGGTTGAGTTGGGTTGCTAACCCCTTAGTAGATTTGTGCATCTTCAATTGAGAATAGATTAGAGAACAAACTTATAAAACCTTTCCTTGTCACTTGTGCCAATCTGAAATCAGTATTATTTTTTGTTTCTTCACCCATTTGTTAATGATGATAACTTATGCCAATCTGAAATCAATATTATTTTTTATTTCTTCTACCCATTTTCTTAATCATTATAACGCAATTGAACAAGACCAACAGTGACAACAACAAAACCTTTTCTCAATAAGTGGGATTATGTACATGGATCAAATAATGTGATAGTTATAATATAGCATATAGCAGTTTGAGCACCGCCAATTCAGCAATTGCTTCTTTTAATCCCTGTTATTTTGCAAATTTCTAGTATTCTTAAATATGCTCAAATACCGTTGTCCTAAAGTTAAATGGATCTCTATTATACACTGCTAGTGATGGTATTTAGATTTTAGTTATAATTCATTCAATAAAATATTTAACATACTTTTTTTTTGCAGGTGATTTCATTTACAATGTTTCGTCTTTCTCTCCCACTAAGCATTTCATAATTCACTCAAGGAAGGCATTGCTCAATGGCATTAGCCCAGCTGAAAATCGGAATATTCCTCCACTAAAGTAAGTTCTAGTAGAAATTGACTTTTGCAATCATATTATATATTGGGTCACCAATGATCTTTCATGCTCTCTAATGCAGATATGAATATTTTTATGGCCTCTTACGTGATTTTCCTGACTTAACATTTACAATCAATGGTGGCATTTCTGGTATTGATGAGGTGAACTCTTGTCATGCTGATCAGTCTTTGTTTATTGACTCATATTCCTAAGTATTTAAAGGAATTTTCCAGTACTCCATTCTCTTAAAGCATATACATACTGTTCAGGGCCTTTACCTGTTTTATGGGGATTTTGATTGTAGGTCAATGCAGCTCGAGAAGCTGGTGCTCATGGTGTTATGCTTGGACGTGCAGCATACAATAAGTATGTCTTATAAACAAATATTTTATATTTCCGTGTTTGGCTTTCTTGATAACTCAAACAAACAAGATGCTGCTTTTTTATAAAAAGAGGAAAAAGAAATCCATTCTAAAAGCTTAAACTGTTATGTGAAACAATAGAAAATGTTGTATATTTCTCGAAATGTTTTCTTGGTTGAACCTTCTTGTTGTTGCTAATGTACATTGATACATGGTGGCTTGAATAACATTGTTGATAATCATACCAGTCCATGGCATATTTTGGGACATGTTGATACTGCAATTTATGGTGCACCACGCAGTGGTCTCACACGTCGTCAGGTTCATTTACAGAATTTTTGGCTTTCCACTGCTACATCCTCTCCAACTTTGATAGTTACCTTTTCACATTACTGAGTTTCCCATTATTTTTCCCTTTAATTGCTTATTTCTCATATAATTAAGGTACTCAAAAAATATCAAGTCTATGGAGATTCTGTGTTGGGAAAATATGGGCACAAGCCAACTGTGCGAGATATTGTGAAGGTGAGGGGGATATGTAACTCTGTCAGTTAGTTTCCTAATTTGTCAATTTCCTACTTTCAAGTTTCAACCATTTACCTGTTCTCATTGAAGGGTTTCTGTTTTGTTTTAAGATTTTTTTTCTTTTCTTCCATTTCATTTACAAAGCTATATATGACATGCACATTTTCACCAGCAATTTACTGCTATTATATTGATATAATCTATTCTGTTACTGCAGCCTTTGCTCAATCTTTTCCATTCAGCACCTGGAAATGGACTTTGGAAGCGCAAAGCAGATGCTGCTTTCCGAAGTTGCACGGTAAAGTTGATGCCCAACGAAATGTGTCTTCTGTATATAAAGTACTTAAATAGTTAATCAAAGGAGAAATTCTTGTATGCTTCTCTAATTGGATTACTAAGATCTTGGGTTACATCCATTCCTTAATATCTTCAGTTTTTGTATTAATTGTTTCATATGCTAACAGAATTCTTGTGCTATCCAGACAATTGAATCATTTTTTGAAGAAACCCTTGTAGCAATTCCTGACTTGGTATTGGATTCGTCTGCTGTGGAACCACCGCCTGGCCGTGGTGATCTTTTTGCCAACATAGATAGTTTACTGCCTCCTCCTTACAGAACAAGAGAAGAAGAGATCGTTTTATGCGCTTAGGCTTGCATGTAGTTCCCAAACCCAAGTTCTAGTAGTTACCATCTTTCCCCATCTTTGTGAAATGAAAATGATAGTATCATTCAACAGAACAGCTTAATACAAGATAAATTCATTAGTTATCTATTTGTAAGCAATTGATTTTGAAATGTAATCCATGCCTCCTCCTCCTTGTGGGGTTTGCTTTAGTTGTGGAATCTTTTAGGGGGTGTTTAAATATAATGTTGGGTGGTTCATATTTACTTGTAGTTTATATCAGATAAGAAGCTCAAACCCCTTTCCTTTGGAAAAAATAAAAAAGAGACAAAGAAAAAGAAGAGGGAAGGGGAGGGGGATATAAATTTGAAAGCTAATACAATCCTCATTTTTCTGATCCTCCGAAGTCCTAGTCAGCATTTCATAACACTAAACTTCTCAAGGCCACATGTTTCCAAAGGATCAATTATTCAACGTGGCAATAATCTATTGGACACACTCATAAACTAGATAAGATTGTGGATGTCCCAACTAGTTCCTTCTTTATGACTTACATTCCATATATTTCTTTTATGATCTAACTTAACTACTTGCCGGGTAGAGAAGCTACTAACTAGTTCAGACTTCAGAGCTCAGGTTAACGTTGCAGCAATGGCATCATCAGTCACCATGACAGCATCATTCCTTGGCAGCTCAGCCCTCAGCAACCGGTCTCCGGTGGCAACCCCGAGGAGGGTGGTTGTAGCAAGTGCTGCCAAAGCAGTTGAAGGTGAAAAAATGGTTAAGGTAAGTTATGAGGACAAGGAAGGAAGCAACAACAATGGAAGGAGGAACATGATGTTTGCTGCAGCTGCAGCTGCTGTTTGCTCTGTTGCTGGCATGGCTGTGGCTGATGAACCAAAACGTGGCACCCCAGAAGCCAAGAAAGCCTATGCACCAATCTGTGTCACCATGCCTACAGCTAGGATTTGTAACAAATGAGAGTACTATAGGATTTTCTTTCACTTGTATTTTGCTTTGAAAATGAGTGATGGGGTTCTAATGTAATGTAATGCTTTGATTTCACATGATTCTCTTTGATTCTATGCATTAGCTGTTCATGAAAGAATCACTGCGCCTTATTTTTTGGTGTCTTTGGGTATTCTTAGTTTAATGGTCAATAAGGAAAAATGGTTAGTTAAATTTCTATTTATAAGAAGTTGGAACCAATTCATAGAAGAAATATTAGATTTGCTTTATAGAAAGATGAATGAAGACTATATTGTGATATTTTACTAGAAGCCGTTTGTAGAAAGGAACTGTTTCTAATGTTCTCATGAAACTTAAATCAACTTTTTCCCCCATCAATAAGGATAATATTTTTTAGCCAAACTTAAGCGTAACACTTAAGATGATAATAACAAGAACTTAAAAGTTAAAACTATAACCCCCTGTACACAATTTATTTTCACATCACCAATTTTCAGGATTTATTGGATTCATGTCATTTGGTTACAGTAGAGTTGATCTAATATTTTTCCGAATTCCAATACTATTTTTTTTCCTTTCGTTAAGAGAATAAAAGTTGAATTACTTGAATCAACCAAGTTTCGTAATTTGTCTTTCAAATAACATTTTATTCAAAATATACCAATGTTCGCACATCAATTATTGGTAAATATCTTTTATTTATTTTTATTTTTTTTAAATAATCTCATTAATATGTTGAAAAAAGAAGGAACAAATACTTGATTTAGTAATTTGGTTCAATTCATTGCTAACTTTCATTACGTTCCCTTAGTAGCTTCAATAATGCATGTTATTTTTCAAAATAAAAAATTGTTAATTAAAATAGTATCAGAAAGTTTTTAATCATTAAATATTTGAACGACAATAAAGTTTTTCAATAGTTTAAAAATGCGATAAAAATAATTAATAAATATTATTTTTTTGTAAGTGGCAAAAAATACTTTTGTATTTAATAGACAATATATCTATTTGATTTAAATCTTTGTGGTGACATTTGAATATGCACACAAAAAATCATAACAAATTTAATCTTTAGATTTTTTTATTTTTCAAAATACTTGGTCATTCACAATTTTTTTAAAAAGTAAATTTACTTAATATAAAATTACCAAATTTTAAAGTTGAAAAAATTGCATCAAATTTGATTTCTATAGTTTTTTTAATATATATTTAATATTTAATTATTTTATTGTATTTTAAAATCTTTTAAAGAGTGTCGTTTATATCTTTTGGATTACTTTTGTTAATGCGAAATTTTTGGATACTATTTTGATAGTTTAAAAAAAACACTAAGTAGCTTATAGGTTATCTTACTAGCTATGATGAGTAAACATAATTATATTTGTATGTGCATCTTAGTACCTTAGTACAATAATAAGTAATTGATGTATTAAAAGAACTAATAATGTATCTATTAATTTATCCTTTTACACTAAAAAAAATTGAATTCAAATGTTAGAGATTATAAATTTTATTAGAAGATATATAATAAAAATAGAATAATCCATGAGAATTTTGATGATGAATGATCCCACAAGAAAATTTTAAATTTTAGAGTGTTTGGATGGAATAAGGGTTTATTTGGGTGAGCTTTTAAAAAAGATTTTTTTTTTAGTTATTTTTTTTAAAAAGATCTTATGTAATAAAAGTAAGAGCACCGCTAAGGGCCAGCAGTTTTCTAACTTTCGGGCCAGCAAACAACCAGCATTAGTAATTTTATACCTCAAACAAAATAAAGCCCAAATACATATAAAGAGCGTGTACTCACACTCCTTTACCATGCTCTCTTCTTCTTCCCCAAAATTTTACACAGTCTCTCCTCTACACTCTTGCGCGCCATCTTTGTTGCTCTCAATACTGGAGCACGCTCAACACGAATCGGCATTTTTGAGCTCGCTGTCCATCCCAAGTAGCGTCTCCAATAGCAGCGGCGTTACTCTCTGCAACAGCATCTCTCAGCTCTCTATCCATTCTTCTTCGTTTCTAGTAATACGTGATGCTTCTGCAAAATTAATCTGAAGGTTAATGAGTTTTGATTTTTGTTCATTTATTGCTTTCTTCAACTCTTACCTTCTTGCTGTCCATCAATTTGTATCCATTCAAAACATGCAACGAGAAATTCATAATGGTACCCAAAAATATTACTCAATGTTTCCTCTCTATTTATGAAAAATCTTTAAGTACTCTATAATACAATTTCTTTTGATTTTGATTTTGATTAATCATATCTAGTTTATGAAACTTAGGTACTTTTAATTTATAAATCTATGAAAAAATTCATTAAGTTATTATCTTAGCAACACCATTTTCATGAGTAAATTGCCCACCACCTGTTTGAGAAATTACCGCAATACCACGAGCAAATGCAAAAAAATCCGTCCCTCCAATAACCCTTAACTCTTTTCTTCTTCTACCTTTATTATTACTTTCTGGGGTGATACTTTTTCTTTAGCCTAAACACTTAATAGTAATAGTGTACTAACAACTGAGATAATAACTTGAATTTTTTCAAAAGATTTATAAATTAAAAGTTCCAGCAATATTACTATTATGATTCATCTGCATTCAATGTCATGTGTTTTTTATATGTGTTTGTGTTAATAATATGTTTCTTAATAATATGCAGTGATTATTTGAAATGGAAAAAGATCCAGATATTAAGATGCCCCGAAGAAGTACAAATTCAAAGAAATCTGAAACAGGAATTAGAAGAAAAATGCAGCAAAAAACTTTTGAAGAACTAGAATCTCGGGTATGCACCCATTTCTTCCGTAATATTGCGTACCTTTCTGCTGAGATAGTTCCTAACATCTTTTTCCATTAAGTTTATCTTAGAGAAACCCCGCTTCACCCACCAATACTTGATATGTTTTGCTTGTTCTCACACCTGCTTCATCATTCCTCTCAATGACTCGACACATGTGCATAGTCATCTTCCTATTACGTGTCAACAATTTTGCCATCTCTGGATCACAAGGATGTGAATGATCCAAACACACCTTCGATATAATTGAAAGACCTTCCTTATTCAACCTAATAGAAATCCTTGCGGGGCAATTGTAGTTGGTTCTAAGGTTGGTCTTTTCTATTGGGGAAACTCTAGACTTGCGTTTCCTTCCCTATTGCAAGTGATCATTTGATTCTTAGGAACCTTATTTTTACCAACTCTTCGGGTAAACCTTATCTTAGTAACAAAACCAACGCGCTTGGCATAATTCTAATAAAATTGATTTGCATCTTCAATGGTTCCAAAACACATGCCAACCTTGGGCACATCCTGTAAAAAAGTTAGCATACATCAGATAGTAAATCAAAATCTCATTAAAGTAGGTACAAACTATGTTAAGTCATGTGTGCAAAATCTCATTAAAGTGGGTGCAAACTATCTGATTCATGTGTGCAAAAATAATTATATTGGATGCAAACCGTGCTGAGTAAAATGTACAAAATCTTATTAAAGTAGGTGCAAAATGTTTGATTCATGTGTGCAAAATTACAAAGATAGTCCCCTGTTTAATGTTCATACAATATTATAATGTCTAACTGCTGTTTAATGTTCATACAATATTATAATGTCTAACTGCTAACTAGTTTGTAAAGTTAGAATACAACTTTTTGTCAAAAAAATAGCATACCTTTTTGAATCCCATAACTACTCATCATGAGTCATAAGATCATAAGAAACATGTCATACTACTAAGTACTAAATATTAATCTCTTTCCTTTTCTCTCTCTCTCTCTCTCTCTCTCTATATATATATATATATATATATCTCCAGATATTTGTTTGTTCATCCCTCTATTGATTGCACTTTTTTACTTTAGTTACTTTTAGGCTTTTATGGAACTAACTGTACAGAAGAGAATGCAAAACAGGACCCTACAACAACAGACCGCATTTGAATGCATCACAAACCCAACCAAAACAAAACAACTACATAAAACATAACACTACCTATTAACTAGCTTAGCCTCACTTTCCTAACCCTTGGAAATTATGTAGCTCCAACCCCAATAAAATCATAGAACATGTTTACTGTTATAGAACAATTACAAATTTGATGCTTCTACTTCTACTTCAGGTTCTTAGCAGCTAAGGTTAGATCAGTTTCATTGAGCATGCATCTTGTCTTAGCAAGAATAGAGGAACACCTTTGAATAGAGGGTAGAGCCTTAAATGAAGGGCCACAACCAAAAAATAAGGAAAGGGTTTTGGGTGGAGAATTTGTACATATTTGAAAGTTTTACATGAAAATAGCAAAATAAGAAAATCATGACTCCTAGATCCAAATATCTGAAAATTGAAAGTTGAGTCGAAAGTCCAAAAATCACGTTTCTTATTACTAATTATTAAGAACAAATAGTGGATATGTATATGAGAAGCATGCAACAATTCACAGAATCCTTAGCAAGAATGAAGCTACCTATGGAAATTGACAAATCTGAAAGAAAAGATCAAGATTGTGGTGATGTGATTCAAAATCATGAAAGCAGCAATAATAACAACATCATATCAGAAATTGATGATGTTAGTAATAATAGTACGAAGAAAAAAGATGGATCAAGAGTGTTTTATGGTAGCAAGGCATTTTTCTAAAACCATTATTCATTACTCAGAAACAACAAACAAGAAACACTAATATTTTTTATATTTTCTGTCTTACTCATTTCATCAAACAGTTAGTTTGCGTTAATTGTGGATTGTTGCATTATGAAAATCAAAAGCGAATAAGGTATAATTTGAATTCTGTACATTCAATTTAAACTCTATTATGAAAAACAAAAATAGCATGCTTTGCGAGCTCAGAAATTCATAATCATAATCATCATTGTGTTCGTTGATGCACTATAAAAATCATTACAAAAATCATGAAATTAGAAGAGGGAGAAATTGCTTACTTCAATATTCTGTTCTTCTAACACTAATTCCATCATTGACATGCAGCGAGAGAGTGAAATTCTGAGTTGTTCTGCAATTAAGAAGGAATGGGCGACAGAGAAGAAAATTTTATCCAAGAGTAAAAGGTGAAGCTTCAAGCTTTGTCAATGAAACTGCGATCGTAGAAGAGCGTATCCGGCTAGTTCCTTGGAGAGGAGCGTGAGAGAAAGCCGTTTGTGATAGCGCGTGAGATAGTCCTAGTATAAAAATGCATGCTAGCTGAATGATGGTTAGATCTTGATATATTTGCTGGTCCCTGAGAGTTTTTATATCAAGATCTAACCATCATTCAGCCAGCATGCGTTTTTATACTAGGACTGTCTCACGCGCTATCACAAACGGCTTTCTCTCACGCTATCACAAACGACTTTCTCTCACGCTCCTCTCCAAGGAACTAGCCGGATACGCTCTTCTATGATCGCAGTTTCATTGACAAAGCTTGAAGCTTCACCTTTTACTCTTGGATAAATTTTCTTCTCTGTCGCCCATTCCTTCTCAGCTGCAGAACAACTCAGAATTTCACTCTCTCGCTCCATGTCAATGATGGAATTAGTGTTAGAAGAACAGAATATTGAAGTAAGCAATTTCTCCCTCTTCTAATTTCATGATTTTTGTAATGATTTTCATAGTGCATCAACGAACACAATGATGATTATGATTATGAATTTCTGAGCTTGCAAAGCATGCTGTTTTTGTCTTTCATAATAGAGTTTAAATTGAATGTACAGAATCTAAATTATACCTTATTCGCTTTTGATTTTCATAATGCAACAATTCACAATTAACGCAAACCAACTGTTTGATGAAATGACTAAGACAGAAAATATAAAAAATGTTAGTGCTTCTTGTTTGTTGTTTCTGAGTAATGAATAATGGTTTTAGAAAAATGCCCTGCTACCATAAAACACTCTTGATCCATCTTTTTTCTTCTTACTATTATTACTAACATCATCAATTTCTGATATGATGTTGTTATTATTGCTTCTTTCATGATTTTGAATCACATCACCACAATCTTGATCTTTTCTTTCAGATTTGTCAATTTCCATAGGTAGCTTCATTCTTGCTAAGGATTCTGTGAATTGTTGCATGCTTCTCATATACATATCCACTATTTGTTCTTAATAATTAGCAATAAGAAATGTGCTTTTTGGACTTTCAACTCAACTTTCAATTTTCAGATATTTGGGTTTAGGAGTAATGGTTTTCTTATTTTGCTATTTCCATGTAAAACTTTTAGATATGTACAAATTCTCCACCCAAAACCCTTTCCTTATTTTTTGGCTGTGGCCCTTCATTTAAGCTCTGCCCTCATTCAAAGGTGTTCCTCTATTCTTGCTAAGACAATATGCATGCTCAATGAAACTAATCTAACCTTAGATGCTAAGAACCTGAAGTAGAAGTAGAAGCATCAAATTTGTAATTGTTCTATAACAGTAAACATGTTCTATGATTTTCTTGGGGTTGGAGCTACATAATTTCCAAGGGTTAGGAAAGTGAGGCTAAGCTAGTTAATAGGTAGTGTTGTGTTTTATGTAGTTGTTTTGTTTTGGTTGGGTTTATGATGCATTCAAATGCGGTCTGTTGTTGTAGGGTCCTGTTTTGCATTCTCTTTTGTACAGTTAGTTCCATAAAAGCCTAAAAGTAACTAAAGTAAAAAAGTGCAATCAATAGAGGGATGAACAAACAAATATCTGGATATATATATATATATATATATATATATATATATATATAGAGAGAGAGAGAGAGAGAGAGAGAGAGAGAGAGAGAGAGAGAGAGAGAGAGAGAGAGAGAGAGAGAGAGAGAAGGAAAGAGATTAATATTTAGTACTTAGTAGTATGACATGTTTCTTATGATCTTATGACTCATGATGAGTAGTTATGGGATTCAAAAAGGTATGCTATTTTTTTGACAAAAAGTTGTATTCTAACTTTACAAATAGTTAGTAGTTAGAGAACATTATAATATTGTATGAACATTAAACAGGGGACTACCTTTGTAATTTTGCACACATGAATCAGACATTTTGCACCTACTTTAATAAGATTTTGTACATTTTACTCAGCACAGTTTGCATCCAATATAGTTATTTTTTGCACACATGAATTAGACAGTTTGCACCCACTTTAATGAGATTTTGCACACCTTACGTACTCATCACAGTTTGCACCCAGTTTAATGAGATTTTGCACACATGACTTAACATAGTTTGCACCTACTTTAATGAGATTTTGATTTACTATCTGATGTATGCTAACTTTTTTACAGGATGTGCCCAAGGTTGGCATGTGTTTTGGAACCATTGAAGATGCAAATCAATTTTATCAGAATTATGCCAAGCTCGTTGGTTTTGTTACTAAGATAAGGTTTACCCGAAGAGTTGGTAAAGATAAGGTTTCTAAGAATCAAATGATCACTTGCAATAGGGAGGGGAAACGCAAGTCTAGAGTTTTCCCAATAGAAAAGACCAACCTTAGAACCAACTACAATTTCCTCGCAAGGATTTCTATTAGGTTGAATAAGGAAGGTCTTTGGATTATATCGAAGGTGTGTTTGGATCATTCACATCCTTGTGATCCAGAGATGGCAAAACTGTTGACATGTAATAGAGTGATGACTATGCACATGTGTCGAGTCATTGAGAGGAATAATGAAGCAGGTGTGAGACCAAGCAAAACATATCAAGTATTGGTGGGTGAAGCGGGGGGTTTCTCTAAGATAAACTTAATGGAAAAAGATGTTAGGAACTATCTCAGCAGAAAGGTGTGCAATGTTACGGAAGAAATGGGTGCATACCCGAGATTCTAGTTCTTCAAGAGTTTTTTGCTGCATTTTCCTTCTAGTTCCTGTTTCAGATTTCTTTGTATTTGTACTTCTTCGGGGCATCTTAATATCTGGATCTTTTTCCATTTCAAATAATCACCGCATATTATTAAGAAACATATTATTAACACAAATACATATAAAAAACACATGACATTGAATGCAGATGAATCATAATAGTAATATTGCTGGAACTTTTAATTTATAAATCTTTAAAAAAATTCATTAAGTTATTATCTCAGTTGTTAGTACACTATTACTATTAAGTGTTCAGGCTAAATAAAAAGTATCACCCCAGAAAAGTAATAATAAAGGTAGAAGAAGAAAAGAGTTAAGGGTTGTTGGAGGGACAGGTTCTTTTGCATTTGCTTGTGGCATTGCGGTAATTTCTCAAACAGGTGGTGGGCAATCTACTCATAAAAATGGTGTTGTTGCGTCTTATCATGTTAAACTTCAGCTTCAATTTCCAAAGCTCTACCACAACAAACCTCTACTAACAACTGAGATAATAACTTAATGAATTTTTTCATAGATTTATAAATTAAAAGTACCTAAGTTTCATAAACTAGATATGATGAATCAAAATCAAAATCAAAATCAAAATCAAAAGAAATTTTATTATAGAGTACTTAAAGATTTTTCATGAATAGAGAGGAAACATTGAGTAATATTTTTGGGTGCCATTATGAATTTCTCGTTGCATGTTTTGAATGGATACAGATTGATGGACAGCAAGAAGGTAAGAGTTGAAGAAAGCAATAAATGAACAAAAATCAAAACTCATTAACCTTCAGATTAATCTTGCAGAAGCATCACGCATTACTAGAAACGAAGAAGAATGGATAGAGAGCTGAGAGATGCTGTTGCAGAGAGTAACGCCGCTGCTATTGGAGATGCTACTTGGGATGGACAGCGAGCTCAAGAATGCTGATTCGTGTTGAGCGTCCTCCAGCGTTGAGAGCAACAATGATGGCGCGCAAGAGTGTAGAGGAGAGACTGTGTAAAATTTTGGGAAAGAAGAAGAGAGCGTGGTAAAGGAGCATGAGTACACGCTCTCTATATACATTTGGGCTTTATTTTGTTTGAGGTATAAAATTACTAATGCTGGTTGTTTGCTGACCCAAAAGTTAGAAAACTGCTAGCCCCCTAGCGGTGCTCAATATAATTAACTCAACCAAACAAAACATTTTGAAATGAAAGGAAATTTAACTACATCATTTAATTTTTTTATATTTAAAATATACTAAAATTTAAGAATATTTCATCTAAACACACCTTTAGAGGTTTATTAATGCCAGTCCGTGAAAGTTATAAAAGTCGGTTATTAAAGAAATAATACACATGAAATTAGTAGCTGTTCGCACCCAACCTGCCGATCCGTTGTGGGTCGGGTTGAGCGTGGAACATGTTTATCAGTGGTTCGGATAGGATATAAGATGAGATTCAACTCTATTCGATTATTTTTTTAATTAAAAATAGAGTGGTTCAAACTCAAGATCTCTTAAATAAATGTAGAGAGACTATGTCATTTGAGTTATAACCATGGTTTTGAAAATCGGATCGGACCGGCCGGTCGAACCGGTTCAATCAAAAATCGGCAATGCAAGCAGTTCGGTCCTCCTCCTATAACCGCTCGAGAGAAAATTGGTGAAAAATTGTCGAACCGACTGGTTGGGCCGGACCGGTAACCGGCCGATTCCCCCAAAACGACGCCGTTTTTTAACTTATTTTTTTTAAAACAAAAAAAAAACCGATCCACTCGTGAACCCACCCCCCTTTCCCCCATTCATTCATCTCACTCCAATCTCCATCGTCGCCGAACCCTAACCCTCTGAAGCAAAGGAACCACAAACCCTAGCCCTCCATCGTCGCCGCCGTTCTGAGGTCGTCAGCGCCGCCGTCGTCCTCAGCACCGCCGCTTCTTCCTCTTCCCCGCTTCTTCCTTGAACCCAGGTGAGTGCTCCTTGTCTTCATCTTCTCTGAACTTCTTCTTCAATTTTTGTTCCATATTTCTTCAATTCTTCTTCTTCGGTCTTCGGTCTTCGGTCTTCGGTCTTCGTTCTTCGGTCTTCTTTGTATGTATGGTTCTGATTGCTGTGAAAATTTATATGTATGGATTGGTTGCTAATGCTGGAAAGTGGAAGCTGACTCTGTTATGTCATTTGTATCAACCAGAGTCCAAAACACCTAATATTGCTATTTTAGTGTTTTGCTGTTTTGTAACTGTTACTCTGTTTTAGTCTAGAACACCTAATATGCTGGAAATTTACTCTGTTATGTAACTGTTACTATGTTTAGTATTTTGTTGTTTTGTTAATGCTGGAAACCTACTCTGTTTTGCAATATTGTTGAATGCTGTAGGCAGAATTTAGGTATGATTTTGTTAATTTTATATCTGTTTTTAATTGTGTTGTGGCTCCTGCTTTAGGTTAAGAATATGGTTAATCATTGCGGATTTTGATGATTGATAAATCATGATGTTGGGATTTAATATTTAGATATACTTTTTTACTATTTAACTTTTGAGTTTGGATTTTGATGAGATCATATGTATTTGGTTGATGATATTTTCTATAGTATTTTAAATTTCGAATATATTTTAAGATTTATATCAGACTGTAATTATATTTTAGGATGTTTATTTATAATTTATTTATTATTCTATTCTAAAACGATTTTTTCGGTTGAACCACCGGTTGGACTGGTTAGACCAATAAACCAGTAACTAGAGCGATTTGATGACCGGTCCGATTTTCAGAACCTTGGTTATAACTCATTAGCCTCTACGGCGACTAATTATATATATATATGTCCGGAGTAAATGTCAAATTAAGAATCCTTAATTTATCATAAAAGTCTTCAATTACTAAATTAAGATCTTCAATTGAAGATTTAACATTTTTGTTTATGTAAAAACCAAATTTATTTAGTGATATATAAATATCAAATTATAATTTCAATATCTCATCTGAGTATTAAATATAGCATTTGTTTTATGATCCGTGAATAGGGTTAGATACCCGCAGGTTGAAGACGAATAGGATTATGGTCACGTATTATAAACTTGCGAGTAGGATACAATTGAATTTTAGTAAAAAAATTTAATTTGCGAATAAAATTAGAGTGGGATCTAATAGGATATAATACAAAATTGAATAATTGTACTTCTTATGTAATTGATAATTGTCTGAATTAAAATCATTGAGTTCACTTGGAACATGAAGAAAGTAAGGTCTAGTAAATTTACAAAAAAAAAAAATTGTTATACTTATAGCAGCATCATTTTAGTTCTGCTTGGATTGAACTTGTTGCAAATATTTTATACAACCGGTTGTAAATCAGAATAAAAGTGAAGGATGGTGTTAAGTCTTCAACGACTAATATAGAATTTTATCAAATCTCTGTAACATAAATCAAATATGAAATTTTGTGACATACATTAGTTTAGAGTGAGCCATGGATTGTTGTAGCAACTCCCTAGTTGTTCATTTGGTGGCTCCCATGTTTAAAACGAAATGCGACCCATCAGAGTTTGGGTTGATGCATCCGCATTTCCATTGTTTCATTCTAAGAAACACGAAGATTCAAACTCTGAGATAAATCATAAATTCACTGGTATTTGAATGTTAACCGTTAATGTTGGTTTCATTTGACTAGAATTAGGGATGGAAATATGCTGGGTAGTTTGTTAAAAGATTTGACCTAATCTATTATACGATAGACACACACAAGGTAGACAAAATCGCGTTTTTACTCGTAAAAACGCACGATTTTACGTTTCTGGTCCATCTTTCCATCGCGTTTCTGCTATCCGTGTTGGTGGAGTTGCAACCGTGCAGAATCGCCGAGGAAAATCGCAGACTCGTTGGAAGCGAGAGTTTTCCGACGACCCACGTCTCATGAAGAAAATTGGTCCATAACTTCAGTTTTGCACAGCCCAGTAAATACCGAACCCGAACCCAAGCCCAAGCTTAAGCCCCAATTTGTGTTTAATAAGGATTGGAACCCTAGGTTCCCCTCTCCCCTCTCTCTCCTGTTCTGCATCTGAAGCCTTTCTCTTCTTCTCAATTCCGAAATCAAAGTATGGGTACTAGTGGTGGTGGTTGATGTGTCAATTCTCTATGTTTCTCGTTCTCTTCTTTCAACCATCTCTTCTCCTTTTGTCATTGCTAAAGCAGCATAGGTGTAGCTTGGTTGCGCTGCTGCCCTTTCACCATCACTCAAGTACCATGGGTGGTTTGGTCATGCTGCTGCAGCTCTCCTCTTCTTTCCGGATTGTTGGATGTCGCTGACTGCTTCACTATTAGCCTCCTCCTCCTCATTTTTTTTGTTGTGTTTGTGTTAGCTTTGTTGTGTTTAATTTAAACTTATTCTATTAATTTTTTCAATTTTCTTTACTTAGTTATTAATCTGGTTTGCTAGCATATATTATAGCCATTAAGCATATATGATATAGCATACATATGTTCTGCTCTGTAATTTTTTTTTAATTTGTTCTATTTTGTTTTGTTCTAAATTAAGAAAACAATTTTTGTTGTTGTTGTGGGCTTACCCGCTTAGGTTCTGAATCTAATATGTTGTTAGGATATATATTTAGAATTAAGAATGTCATTTAACAATTTGGATGTTTTATTTGTTATTTGGATTTAATTTAGTGTTATTGTATGAACTTGAGTTGTAAAGAGTTGTGACTGATTATGATTTGTGAATTATGTGTGATTTCACTGATTTGGTTTATTTGAGACTTATAAAATTTACGAGTCATGTTTACGTTTCGTCTTACGATTTTACGAATTACGATTTTACATTGGCCTTCCGAGTCAACATAAAAACTACGAGTTCACTACCTTGGACACACATCTATATTTTTTTAAAAGTCTAAATTTATTAATAGAGTTTGATCAGTTTATAAATTAACCCAACTGACCTACCACACCTGTTTGGATAAAAAAAAATATAAATAAGTTTATAAATATATATTCTAAGATTAAATAAGTTATTAATTTTTGGGTAATTTATTTAAATAAATAAAGTGGAGATCAATTTTACTTAATTACACATTTCTAAATACAAAGATGCAAATGTATTTTTTTCATAATTCTATAGAAATCACTACTGGTAGTAGCGGATTAGTTTAGAACATAAACCGCTGCTCCTATAACGTTGTTTGGGGGCTTAACAGAAACTGCTATATGCAGCAGCATCGGTTTCTGTAGAATGTTGTTTGGATATAAACTGCTATATTGGCATTGATAACGCCCAACTCAAAGGCGCCATCTAAGAATAATGCCTGCGAGCCTACCTTCTACCTTCTTCTCACAATGGACGTTGTGAACGTCCAAAATGAGGGGCGCTATTCCAAATAGAAGCGTGAATATTTGATTCATGAAAGAAACTTGAGCGTTAACACAATGAAGCGCCCATTTCAAATTGGAAGCTCTTGATATACTAGACACTCTTGGAGATAGGCACTTGGCATTGGTAACACACTCAACGTAAATCACTACTGTTTACGTTCAACATCCAATATAGGCAGCAGCGGTTTCTGTAGAACGTTGTTTGGGCAAAATCGCTACAAGCAGCTGCGGTTTACGTTCTACAGAAACCAGCAACATCAGTTTCTGTAGAACGTTGTTTGGGCATAAATCGCTACCGGCAGCAGCGGTTTACGTTCTAACCTAATCTGCTACTACCAGTAGCGGTTTCTATAGCATTATGAAAAAATTGCATTTGCGTCTTGATATTTAGAAATGTGTAATTAGATAAAATTGATCTCCACTTTATTTATTTAAGTAAATTGCACTTAATTTTTTATATTTATTATCCTTTATTATAAATACTATTGTATAGTCACAAAAAAAAAATACTATTGTATATTTTATATATAAAAGTTTATATAAGTTTATAAACATTAAATTTGGTGTATTACATATAAATAGTTTGATATATATACAAAAAAAAAAGATTTTTTAAAAAACATAGATTTTAGGTTTTTTTTTTCAATAATTATCAAGTCTTTTAATAATTTTCAAGTCAGACTAGACTTAGACTTAGTTTGGTAAAGTAGATAATTTTCAAAAGTAATTTATAAAAGTTAGCATTTTAAAAGTTATAGTATTTATGTTTGGTAAATTAAATTAAAATTAACTTTTAATGAGCATAAGTAGAGATGTTTATGGATCGAATCCGATCCGCATATCCACGGTATTTATCCGAATCTGATCCGAAAATTGCGGATATGGATCCGATCCGCAAGGCTTTCGAATCGGATCCACATACTAATCGGATCGGATTGCGGATTTTGTGTTGGTATCCGCACATTCGCATATCTGCAAAAATAAAGAAATAAATAAGTAAATATTCTTTTTATGTTTTATTTCAACTAATAATTATCATATATGTTGTATTATTTTAATTTATTATTTAAGAAAAGTATGTTTAATATTATTTTAAGAGTAAACATATTTAAAAAAATAGAAAAAATAAATTTTATTGATATTTTTTTAATAAAAATAAGCTTTTAAAAATATTTTTGTGTTTTGCGGATATATCCGATATTCGATCCGATCCGCAAATGTGCGGATCGGATTCAACCTTAAAAACTGCGGATATTGGATCCGATCCGATCCGCGTTCACCCCTAAGCATAAGCAACAACAAGTGTATTTAGTAAAATAGTTTTTAAAATTTAAAAATACTATAATAGACATTAGTATAAGAATTAAATTTGAATATTAATTCATGTACGATGTTATATTAGATTTTTAAATTTTAATAAGTACAAGCCAACTTTAAAAAGTTTTTCCTTAGGTATTTTCAAAAACACCCTGATTTTTTAAAAAATGCAAGTATAAGAACATGAATTTTTTATTTACCAAATACGAAACAAAGTGCTTATACTTTTAAAAAACACAAACACCTCTCCAAAACAACTTACCAAATCAAGCTTTAATAAGAGTGAACTAGCAGACCCCTGTGTATTTTCACAAAGGACAAAGTGACACTCTAAAATAAAAATGATCCACTCCGTCCCTTATCCACTACTTCTGTGACACAACGCGGTCTCTATGGGTATTTCTCCGTTAACTCCAAACGAAAAACGCTGATGTGTCACGGTAACCTTGTGCGCTGGCATATGACGTTGCTGATGTGGAGGTTTGTTGCAAACGTGGACTATGTGAAATGGTCGGGGACTTATTTGTCCAGATTCATGTTGTAAAAAACGTCGTCGTTTCCAAAGAACGCGACCTTTCATAAGGATTTCACACTTGAGGTTTCCATA
Source organism: Arachis ipaensis (assembly GCF_059453495.1). Classification (NCBI taxonomy): domain Eukaryota; kingdom Viridiplantae; phylum Streptophyta; class Magnoliopsida; order Fabales; family Fabaceae; genus Arachis; species Arachis ipaensis. Next base: position 13,818,066 of record NC_142438.1, read on the forward strand.
ATACCCCTTCATTCACCCTGAAGAATTATCAGAAAACTCTAGGAGAGAACCTTCTTCACCGCGGAGACCATCGTTGACCTCGGGGAACTAGAGGGTAGAGCTGACGTTGCTGTTGACGAATGCGCTAACGACATTGTTGTTAACGGAGGTTGGACGGGGCTTGGAGGAGTCCACTAATGGTGCTTGCATTGTCACTGTTGAGGTTAGTTTAGTTCTCCATGTGCCTCTTTGTCTCTTGTTCTTTGTGTGGTCTTGTTAACTGGTTCTGACACACCACCATTGATATTTGGAACCCACTTGTGGTCCTGAAAAAAGAAAACATAAAGTATGAATAATGCTGATTTATTTTTTTTAATAATCAGTATAAAAAGTATTAGTTTATAACACATTCGGAAACTAGAAACAGATTCCAATAATTTGGTATTGCATGGAAATAGGGAAATTAATTTTTTTAACTATGTTGTTGTTTATATATGTTGTTAAGAGTTCAGTATATACATATATTTACTACAAACGTATGAATATTTAGTCATTCCTGTGTTTCAACATGGAAAAAATTTTGGGAGAGATTCAAAGGAAGGTCTTTGTTACTTGCATGGTAAAGTGAAGAGGTTTTTCCCAATAGACCTAGATTATGTTAACTTCTTTTATTTGGTGGCATTGTTTAAGGAATTAGAATACTTGGAGTATAAAGAGATGTTTTGGCTTGATATGACAGCACCTACAGAAGATAATGTTTTAGATTATGTTAACTTCTTTTATTTTGATCACGAAGTTGACATGCATGTCTGAAGTAGTTGAAGAAGGTTTAGCTGAGGAGACTATAATAGTTAGTTCTTCGTCATCATCTGATGATGATGGATATGAGACTACAGAAGATAAGCCAACAAGCCCCCTCCTCCTGGACATCAGACAAATGATAGTAATAGTGATGGAGAAGAATTATATAAAAAGAAGAGTGTCAAAGAAGTCAGCGGCAGGTAAGAAGAAAATTACTAATGAGGCTGCTGGTTATGAAAAAAATGACAATGTAGTGATGAGAGGAATTTGGGAGTATCACCTAAGAAGAAGAGTGGCTGTAAAAAGGCCCTTTCATCTAGTAGTGGGCCGAAGTTGACACCAAAGACTGCTAAGAAGAGAGTAAGCAAAAAATACGCAGGTGTTAAAAGGAGACATATTTTAAGAGATGGAATGTCCAATGAGCAGATGTCAGGTAAGAACACTAGGCCTGGTCCAAGTGCTGGGCCAACAAGACATAGGCCTGCTGGAGGGACAGAGGATGGTGAAGGCAACTATGGGTCTAGTCTTGTGCCAACCAATGTAGAGATAGATCATGACTATGATAAGCCATATGAGTTTGAGAGTGAGGCCTTCAATAACCCAGTTTCATCAGAGGATGAGGGTAAGACATCATATGATTCATTTAATGAAGACGCTGAATACGGTGAGGTTGAGTTCAAGGTTGATTCAAGAATGTCTGTGGTTTTCAAGAATGCCCTACATGCATGCAGTTGTAGCCATGTACAAAATTGGGTTGAAGCCAGAGGATTTTGTGCATCAGTAGCTGACTATGGATGCTATAAGGTCCACTTATAAACACTGCATTAGACCTGTCAACAGTGAGGAATACTGGTGTCCAACAGATGCTCCAAGATGTGAACCTCTCCCAGTAAAGAGACCTGCTCATCATCCGGAAATGAAGAGAAAGATAGATCCAGTAGAGGGAGAAAGCACACCAACAAAGCTAGGAAGACATTTGAAGTGACATGTAGCAAATGTCAAGAGACTGAGCATTATTATAAGACATGCAAAAATCCCTCAAAGGACCCTAACCGGACACCAATGACTAAAAAGGAGAGAAGGTTCAAACCAAAAAAGCACTTATAGATTCAGATTGTAACCAATATTTCAAGCCAGAACATTGCCCAGGTAATGTTAGGGTTAGATTGGGCATATTATACATATTGTTAAGGTCTAAAGTGTCTTAAAATTTAATTGTTAGAGTTCGATTTGTCCTAAAACAAAATTTTGTACATCTTTCTAGAATGAACCACATGGGAAAACAATGCTGATGCAATTGCAATGGATCCTTTGGTAACTTAATATGAAAAATGATTTGAACTGCATATGATTAGTATGTATTGTTAACTAAGATATTCTTGTGTTGGGCTAGGCAAAAGCCAAAAAAAAAAAAAAAGAAGCAACCTAAAACTCTGCTGAAGAAGAATTTTTCAGAGACTCAGGAACAGAGGGATGAGATACCACTGTCAAAAACTGCACCCTAGGCAGAAGAGATAAGTTTCTTGAAATTTAAAGCTACAATTATTGAACATATTTAATTGTTTCATCATTTGATTTTCTTGTTTCAGGTTTCAACTGATTCATTCAACTTGAATCAGCCACCACCACCACCTCAACTAAATCAAACTCAAAGGATGAAGTACCTTGTGGTTAGGCCCTCTTGTTCTCCCGCATCTGGTCTATCAATGGTTATACAATCTACTCCACCAACAATGGATTTTAGACCCTGTCTTACCCTAAACCAAGATATGCATCCCAAGACAGCAACTACTAATGTTCTCCCTAAACAAAGGCAAAATGACATTTCTGCTAAGACAATGGCTGCAACAAGTTCTGAGACTACTTCAAGACTCTTCAAATTTATCCTTACTCCTGGATTCAAGCCTCCTAGAAAGAGATAATCTAAGCAGTCATAGGACACTTTTTTTGGACATGTTTTCTCTATTAATTAGGTTATGATAAACAATAGTTGCTTACACAATGTTTGGAATAGCAGATTTTAAAAAGAAGGAAAATGAAAAAGGAGAAAATGGATGGAAAAACCAATTTTTCTTTGTTTAGATTAGAGAAGAAAATAAGTGAAAAATAAAAAAGTAGGTGTGAAGTCTATATAATTTTCTTCTTCTCAATTTTGCGATAAAAACTGAAAAGAGATGGCCAAACAATGTTAAAATTTCATATTTATCCTTCCATATTTATCATATGTCCTTGCTGATTGAATTTCTCAACTAGGACCTTGAGGCTGTAATAAACACACACACACACACACACACACACACACACACATATATTATGTTCACGCGCGTGATTATCATATTATGTAGTATATGTATTTATTAATTTTAACCCGTTTAATAAATGCCTTATGACATAATTAATATAAATATATTTGCGCATACAAATTTGTTCCAAAACAATATAAATTTAGTAATAATAAGCAAATAGAGTTTTTATAATTTAGGACAAAAATAACCTGATTTATTAGCCACTAAAATTACGTGTAATTAGATATGTGTATACAAAAATATAAATTTAATAACAAGCAAATAGAGTTTTTATGTGTAATTAGAGTTTTTATAATTTATGAGTATATTGCTTAGTACAAGCAGAAATAAATCATGTGTTAATATTTTTAACTAGAAAAAATATTTTTTTTTGAAATAAATGTGTACAGGTAGTTCTAGCTATGTGGAATTAATTTTATTGGAAGTAAGCATATGCTGATGACTCTAAATATGAAGTATTACCTTTTTTAAAACTGGCGTGTGGGATTAAAATATTATTCTGTTGGAGTCCTGGTCATTGTTACTCTTTTGGTATTCTATTATATGTTTATAAGAATTGCGTATGATTTTTCGTTGCTTGTAGTAAGAAAGAAATACTAGCAACTTTTAACTATTTTATTTTTTTAAGGACGATTTAGTGACATGTTTCTTGCAATATAGTTAAAGAAATTAATGACGTAACCTATGAGTAATTTTTATTATTCTTTTATACAATTATTTATATGTATTTGTTTGCAAAAGAAATATATATTTTTCGTTTATGACATTTAAAATTTTGAAAAATAATTTAAAATATTTTTTATTGGAAAAATAATTTAAACACATTAATAAATTATAATTTATATATAATATATGTAAGGATAATAAAATAATTTTATTCTATTATAATTTTTTTTTTCTTACTTTTCTTTCTATCCAAACAAAAGAAGTTTTTTTTATTTTCTTTCCATTTATTTTTTATACATCCAAATAACATGCAAAGAAATCTACTTTTCCTTTCATTTTCTTTCCTCTTATTTTTTTTGTTCCCATTTTCTTTGCTTTTATTTTTTAACAAACATCCAAACAAAGTGTTAATGTTGTTGGCAAGTTTAGGCCCCTAATGGATCTCTAGTTATTTATTTTGGATCATACTTTTTCTAAGGGTTATATGTTGCCCCTCTTTTTGTTGCTATAATATGAAAACATGGGTTATTAAAGGGCTATATGTCGTCCCTTTTGTTACATTACTTTTTTTCGATAAATAATTACTTAATTTATTTTTTAATTTTGTTCTTAATAAAAAATAAATTCACTTAGAAAAACTAATTTGATTAAAAATAAAATTAAAAAAATAATTGAATAATTATATATCGTAAAAATTTGTTATTATTGAAAAATTAAATTAAAAATAAAGTTTAACTAAATTAAACATTACAAAATTTTGATACATTAGAGACAAAAGATACAATTTATATTTTATTGTATATGTATTATTTTTTTTCGTAAGTTTATATACTAGTCATTCTACAAATATTTGATAATGAGTACAAAACTTTAAGAATAAAATTATAAAAAAATAAATTTATTTAGAATGAAAGTAATGTGATTAAGTGTAATTTATTTAGATGTGATTAAAAAATGAATGAATAACTATGTACCATAAAAAATGATATTATTGAAGGATAAAATTAAAATTTATTTCTATGTATCAATTTTGTCCCCAACATTTTCGTCCTATTTAAGTCCCTAACGTTTCAAAATCGTTTCAATTTGTCTCGCCGTCAATTTTGTTAACAGTTCCCTAACGGCAGGACAACATTGAGCCAATTTTGAAACGTTAGGGACTTAAATATAACGATTTAAACGTTAGGGACAACTTTGAAACTTACCTCAAACGTTGGGGACAAAAACGATACTTTACTCTTCTTAAAAAATACTTCTAACTTTAATTTTATTCAATTTTATCTCTAACATTTTTAATTTATTTCAAAATTATTCCTAAATGTTAATTCCATCTAAAACATTAGGGCAAAATTGAAAAGTCCAGGAGTAGTTTTGATGCAGATAAAAAATGTTAGGAAAAAATTTGAAAGAATAAAAACGTTATAGACAAAATTGAATAAAATTAAATATCAATAGTATTTTTGAAGAAAACTGCAAATGTTAAAGAACAAAAAATACATTTTATCCAACAATATATATTTCATTAATACATAAAATATTTTATCCAACAATATATATTTCATTCATACATATATACAACATATTTTTGAAAAAATATCAAAATAAATAAAATATAAAGACGACGAGAAAAGAAAAATGAAGAGATGGAGCAAATCTACAAAATAGAGGATATCATTAATAGCGTCGCAAATAGGGCTGGCAATTCATACCCTCCCACAGGTACCCAATCCGGTAGGGTAGGCTACCCGACCCGCTGCGGGTAAGGTAGGGTACGGTTGATAAACCACTATTTTATGGTTTATCTTGTGCTAATTTGAGTGGTTTTTATCAAGTTTTTACCCACTTATTCATACTATTTGCATGGTTTTATATTTTCCTTCCTAATTTTATTCTGTAATTGAAAACTTGCTTCCCGAGCCTTTTAATTACCAAAAATTAATTCCCTCTTATCACCATTCGATGCTTTGATATGTGTGTTAAGTGTTTTCAGAGATTACAGTGCAGGAATTGCTTAGAGGATGGAAAGAAAGCATGCAAAAGTGGAAGGAATACAAGAAGTTGAAGGAACTGCAAAGCTGTCAGCCTGACCCTCTCGCACTAAAACGGTCATAACTTGAGCTATAGAGATCCAAATGATGCGGTTCCAGTTGCGTTGGAAAGCTAACGTCCGAGGCTTTGATTTGATATATAATATGCCATAGTTGCCTTGACGATAGGCAACGCGAATGCGTGCTCCACGCGGACGCGTCGCAGTAACGAAAAATCAGCGTGTTTGAATTCGCAACCAGCGAATTCTGGGCTGTTTCTGACCCAATTCTCGGCCCAGAAAACAAATATTATAGGCTATAAAGTAGGAGAATGCATCCATTCATGAGACAACAATACATACTCATTCATTCATAATTTTAGGAGTAGATGTAGTTTTAGAGAGAGAGAGGTTCTCTCCTCTCTCTTAGGATTTAGGATTAAGATTTCTCTTACTTTGAGGATTGTTTCTTTTTATCAGGTTCAATGTTCCTTTTATTTATTTTTCCAATTTAATTTATGAACTTTTTCATGTTAGATTTGAATTTATGTTTAAACGTAATTTGATGTGTTTCAGATTTATGATTGCTTTATTCTATTTATGACGTCTTCAATTTAATTTAGAATTTTTCCTTTTGGCTTTGGTTAAATAATTGGTGACGCTAGAGTTATCAAACTCGAGGTGTTGACTGAAAGTTGGAATTCTTCAAGAATTAAATCGAGTTCCAATAACTCTAGCCTTTCCCAAGGAAAGACTAGGATTTTCGGATTCAAATCAATTCATCCACTTAACTTACCTTCATAGTTAGAGGTTAACAAAGTGGGAGAAAAATTCAATTCTCATCACAATTGTTAAGGATAACTAGGATAGGACTTCCAGTTCTTATACCTTGCCAAGAGTTAATTTTATAGTTATTTATTTATTTTACTTGCCATTTAAATTACTTGTTTCTTACTTTCAAAATCCCCAATCTACAAGACTCATAACCAATAATAAGAACACCTCCCTGCAGTTTCTTGAGAAGACGACCCGAGGTTTAAATACTTCGGTTATCAATTTTAAAGGGGTTTGTTACTTGTGACAACCAAAACTTTTGTAAGAAAGGAATTCTTGCCGGTCTAGAAGCTATACTTACAACGGGAGTTTATTTGCGAAAATTCTAGATCGCGCGAGAGTTTCGTTCTTCAAAATGGCACCGTTGCCGGGGAATTGCAAATGCGTGCCTTATTATTGGTTATTGTAAATATTTGCTTCTTGCTTGTTTATTTGTTTTTATTTTTGTTTTTATTTTTGCTTTTTCATAAATTAAGAGGTTATTGATTTTTATTTAGTTATTAAAAATTTTTTCAAAAATTTGTTCTTGGTGTTCATCTTGATTTTCAAGTTGTTCTTAGTTATTTTCTTTGCTTTGATCTAAAAAAATTCTAAGTTTGGTGTCATTTTATTGTTTTTCTCTTTCATCATTAAATTTAAAAAAATATATTTTCTATTTATTTTAATTGAATTTTCGAAATTTGCATAAAAAAAATTCAGATTTTTATTTTAAAATTTTTATCTTATCTTATCTTAGTTTTAAATTTCAAAATTCAAATCTTTTTCAAAAATCATATTTTTTTTAAAATCTTATCTTATCTTATTTCAAAAATCAAATTTCAAAATTCAATATTTAAATTCTAAAATTCAAATTTCAAAATTCAAATTTAAAATTTTAAAAAATCAAACCTTTTCAAAATTTAAATCTTTTTCAAAACTTTATCTTATATTGTTGACTTTTACAAAATTCAAATTTCAAATTTTAAAATTCAAAATTCAAAATAAAAAATTTAAAATTCAAAATTTAAAATTTAAATTTCAGTAACCTTTTAATTTAAATTTATTTTTATTTTCGTTTTTAATTTTTATTTGCTATTATGAGTTCTCACCCCCATCGCTTTGAGTTTGGTCCCAATGCTGTTGCAAGGAATAGAAATTACAATGAGAACAGGCATCAAGGTTGGAACAATCAAAGATGGAATGAGCCACAAGAATTTGATCAACCCTCTTGGCAACAACCCCCTCCAATACACTATAACCAACAACCATTCTGTGATGCATACCAAGATGATGACTATGGTGGACCCCCTTGTAGTTACCAACAAGCCCCGCCGTATGCTTATGAACTATCTCCTCAACACAACTTTGAACCACCATACTCACAAGTCCCTTACCACCAAACACCACCATATGACCCTAACCTATATCCACCACACCAACCACCATATGAACCACACCCAGAACCACCACCTCAATATTCACCATCTCCATATCCTTATCAAGAAGAACCACCTTCTTATTATGAACCCTTTCTCCAAAATAATGAACCCTCATATCCACCCCAATCTCCAATGGATGACAAACTTCGTGGTCTTCTTTAAGGGGAAGCGAAGATGCAAAGGAGTATACTGGAACTCACTACTGCCTTAACTGAGGTAGTAAATATAATAGCTTTCCGACATCTGAGCACTCAAAGTACTCCCATGGTTACATGTGGAGAATCAAAAGAAGAGTGTAGCATGAAGGAGACACTGGAAATTTCGGTGGACAATGAGGAACATGGCTTTGTATTGAAACAAGTGGAGGAAGCCATAATAGTTGCAGAGGAAGAAGTGGTTGAAGACTTGGAAGATGCTGAACCTCCATGGAAAAGTCAAGACATAGAGCTTCCTTCCAAGACGGTTGTATTTGATGTCGAGGAGGGTGTACAACCTCCAAGGCATATCATAGTTGAAGACTTGGAAGAGGTTGGTCAAGAGATGGATATTATAGAAGAAGAAGCACAGCCTCCCATGCCTTTGGTGAGCAATGAAGAAGAGATTGAATTGGAAGAAAGCTACCAAGAGAAAGAGGTTGATATTGAAGAAACTTGCAAAGAGGTGGAAGTTGTCAGAGAAGAGCACAAGGGAGTGGAGCTTGCAAATTCGTTAGAAATACCTCCCCCTAAGTTGCCATCATCCTTCACAACATTCAAGTGGGTAAAATTCATATCCCTTAGCTTTCTAATCCACTTGAATATGGGCTACTGGAGACGGATGGTCAACTTAGAGCTCTTTGTGGCATTAAGAGTAAGAGGAAGATGGTTAGTGGTTGGAGTTGTCAATGCAAGGGTTGGTGTAAAGCTCAATTAAATGGGTCTAGGAAGTTGTTTGGACGCTTCAGTAAGAATTTAAATTGCTTGCCACCCGGCTGGAACAATGATGATCAACTTGAAGACGGGTGTAGAAACAAGATTTGGGATCCGGGAATATATGAGGATCAACTTTGGGAGCTCAAATCTTGTGAAGAACTCCATCAAAGCTTGAGGAATCTACTTGGTATTGATAGAGCTTATTGAAAGTCCAAGCATTGGTGAAAGTTTCAGGATGAGTTCAAGCACAAGCTGCCATGACAAGGAACTCACCAAATGTCCAACTTAAGGACTTTAACTAAAAGTGCTTGGTGGGAGACAACCCACCATAGTATGATCGTTCCTTTTTCAACTATAATTTTATTTAGTTTTGTTTGTTTTTGAATTTTATTTTATTTCATTAAACCTGGAATTATTCATAACATCTGCATACTGCATTCTGCATTAAAAAAAAAAGCACGCGACGCGCAAGCGTCGCTGACGTGTCCGCGTCACAAGTGCATTAGGAAGAAAAGAAAAGTGAACAGAGAGTCACGCGAGAGCGTGGCTGGAGGCATGCCTTAGGCACAATATGCCCACGCGACCGCGTCGCCAATGCGGCCGCGTCATTTGAAGAATAGCTTCCCCACGCGTCCGCGTCACCCACGCAAACGCGTGGCTCTATAAAATCGACGTAAAGGGGTGTATGGCAGTATGTTGGGCTGGAATGGGGTTGAAACCATGCTAGAAGCACAAGCCCTACCACGCGAACGCGTTTCCCACGCGGCCGCGTCGTTTTCTAAAAATGGCCATCCACGTGATCGCGTCAACCACGCGACCGCGTCACCCAAAAATTTGGCAAAAAGAGTTTCGAACAGAGAGTTGCGCGAACGCGAGGCTGCACTCGCGCCAATCGCACAAATCAGGTCACGCGATCGCGTGACCCACGCGTCCACGTCACCTGACCTTATCGCGCACCACGCGACCGCGTCACTCACGCGTCCGCGTCGCCTGCGCCGCACAACTTATCCAGATCAGCGCCAATTATCTTGTCTTTTCTTTTCTAATCCTAATCTCTTCTATCTTTTCTTTTTTCTTCTTTCTTTCTTACTTTATTCTTTCACTTCTCATTCTTTTTTACCTTCATTCTATTTTACTTAATTTATTTACATATTTCATTCATTGCATTTTAATTTTGTGCATATTTTTCTTTTCTTTTCTAAATCTATTATTTTTTCATTGGTGTCACTTGTTCATATTCAACTGTTGTGTCTTTTCAGGTATTATTTTGGTGCTCAATGACTTGTTTTACACTGTTGGGTAATATTATTTAAGTCAATGCTAATCTTTTATGATATTTGTATTAATTTTGCATTGACATTAATTTATATTGTCTTGCACTCTCTTCCCCATTGTTGCAAATTTTTGCACTCTTGATTTGCCATGTACTTCTACTGTTTTTTCACTTGCATGTTGTAGCTACCATGTAATTGAGACCCTTATCATTTGGCATCAACCCACCCATACTTCATTTATTTTCTTATCTTTATTTCTGGGTTACTCTTCTTTCCTTTTTCTTTCAGGATGGCCACCCGGAAGGGAATCGGAAGACGTTTACATGGGGAGATAGGCAAGTCAATCTGCACAATCTATAGAGAAAGGCATCAGTTGGAGTAGCCCGTCCACTTGTACATCTTAGCATGCACCGAGGACGGTGCAATCCTTAAGTGTGGGGAGGTCGATACCGACTTCCAGGGGTTAGTTACATTCTTTTCAACACTAATACTCTATTTTCTTTGTTTGTTTATTGTTGCATTTGCATTTGATTTTATGCATTTAGTCACTACTTGGTTGAAGTAATATTTTCTTTTTCAAGAAATTTTTATAGTATTTCACTAATTTAAAAATTGAAAAATTTGTGATAAACTTGTTTGAAGTTGTATTTGGAACATAGTTTAAAAAGCTAAGAACACACAACCTGTGAGATTTTGAGATTAATTACATGATTACATTAGTTAACCATAAATATTTTATTCTTGTGTGTTTTCTTCTCTATGATTGCAATCTTTGCTTTGTTTCAGTCTATATATCCAATATTTAGTGTATTTACATGCTTGCATATGATTGAGGCCATTACTTGTTATTAGCTCACTTATCCCAAATAAGCCTACCTTTTACATCACCTTTGTTAGCCACCTTGAGCCTTTTATCTCCATTTATTCTTTTCTATAACCACATCACTAGCCTTAAGCAGAAAAATAATTAAATATCCCAATTGAATCTTTGGTTAGCTTAAGATAGGGATTGTGTAACAATTAAGTGTGGGAAAACTGTGGGAAAATGGGTGAATAAGGGAATGTGTTATGTTTTTACTTTGATAAAATATTAGGAATTTGGATACCTACTCATGTGAAACTATAAAAAAATTAAAAATCCATGTGCATTGATAAGCTATGTTTATTTTCATGTTAAAAAAAATCCAAAAAAATATTCAATAAATAAGTAAATAAATAAGGGGACAAAATTACCCTAATGCTAAGCTTAATAATGAAAGATCAATGCACATGTGATAAATTAAAAAGAAAAGTTGATACATGAGTATGTGATGCAAAAGTGGGAATTTTGGGTAGCTAGGTATGAATTAGAATATATAGAGTGTATGTATGTTAGGTGAGAGCTTAGGTTAGTCAAAGATTCAATTTATATCTCACTTAGCCATATATATACCCTTACCCTTACCTTAGCCCCATTACAACCTTGAAAAGACCTCATGATGTTTGCATTGATACATTAAATATTGTTGATTGGTTAGATGAAGAACAAAGTTTTAAAAAGCATGACTAGAGAAGAGTAGAGTGATTAACCCTAGACACTTGAGAGATTAGAGTGATATACACTACCAGTAAGGGTTCAATGCTTGATTCTATGTTCCCTGCTTTCATGAGCTATCTTCTTACAAGTTTACTTGTCTTTTATTGTATAATTTGAATTAGTGAAATCTGATTTATGTATATTCTTGGAGAATTTGATTTACTTTTAACCAAGTAGGTAGAAACATTTTGCATATAGTTGCATTCATATAGATAGGTTGCATTTCATACATTCTACCATTCCTCTTCACTCCTTTATAGCTTCTCTTGAGTTTAGCATGAGGACATGCCAGTGTTTAAGTGTGGGGAGGTTGATACGGGTATGCTTGCGGGTAGGGTAGGGTAGGGGTGGTTTAGGGTGTACTCCCTACCCTACCCTATTCGCACCTTATATATAACATATATTTTATAAAAATTAGGTATATAATGAAGGAAGTGAGAGTTGAACCCACAACCTCTCTTATGTAATGACTTACAATAAGTGAACAACTACTAAACTAGCTAGTTAATTTAATAATTTAAAGCATTAGTTTTTTATTTTTTATGTTATTAAAATGTATAAAATTTAAAATGATTGAATTTTATATTTACTTTGAAAAAAATTTGATATTTCTGCAGGTAGGGTAGGGTAGGGTAGGGTAGGATTTTGAATTTTAGGGTGCGGGTAGGGTTAGGGTTGAGAGATTCTCAACCCGCGGGTAGGATAAGGTAGAATTTTAATAAAATTTTCAACCTGCGGGTAGGGTTAGGGTAGAGTCCAAACCCTACTCTAGTACTCTACCTACCCATTGCCAGCCCTAGTCGCAAACTGACGTTACAAACAAAAGAGAGTAGAAAAACGAGTTGACATATACAAAAACATAGAACAGAGGAAAGAAGTGCGGAACAAAGAGTGGGACAAGGGGAGGATGATCTAGCGATTAGAGGGAGCAATGATGAAGGAAGAGGACAATAGTAAAAAAAGATAAAAAAAATCGAAAAAAATGAGGTTAGAATTAAGATAAAACTGACAATTTATAAAAATATTTAAAAATGAAAGTGTCAAAATATGTGTTTTGTGGATCATGTTTCGATGTCTTTGATTTGAGAGAAAATATTAAAAATATGTATTTTATGTATATTTATGTATTACTATATCAGTAAAAAAATATGTATTATAACAAATAAATAATGTACATGTGCTCTTTAACCATATTTCTAATAGAAGTCCAAAATGGTATTTTAAGGTGTATTTTTTTAGTCAATAAATAATTACACACTGTTTGGTTCAATAGAAAACAGAAAGAAAGAAAATGTAATGAAGAAAAATGGACAGAAAACTTCATTTTTCATTGTTTGGATGTGAATAGAAATCGAAAGGAAAGGGAAAATAGTGGCGTGGGACCCACATTCAACTTTTCCTTCCAAAGTTGCGAAGAAAACTAATGACAACTCTACAATGAAAGTAAAATGACAAATTTACCCATGCTGTTAACATTGAAGAAAAATTCCTAATGTAAGCTATCTGTCTCTGAAACTTGGAGAGACTTCTCTTCTCCAGTACATCTTCATCGTTGTGCTCGACAGTGCTACCGCAGCTTCATTTTCGTTGTCCACAAGCCACGGTAGTTTCGTCATCGTCGTGACAGCTCCTTCTCCTCTTCATCCTTGCAAATTCAAGCTAAAGGTGAGTTCTTTTTCGTTCGATTTTGTACTTTTTCCAAAAACAAACTGGAAAAATAATATAATCATGCACATAGTATGTGCTCTTTTTTTTTTTCAACTGAGATCCTCTTGCTTTGGTTTCTTATTATTGTTCCTCAAATCCACCGTTTTGTGCATGCTTGCTTGCTAGGGTTCAACCTGTGAAATCTGAATACTCCATAGAGTTCGACAGTAGAGGGTACCTGCTACCTAGTGTTTGGCTTGTGTGTGTTGGTGATCCCCGTTTGGGTATTGTTGCTATATTCAAAAGTTGAATTAATATATATGATATTGTGAACTATTTTCTTTATTGATTTCTGCATGTTTGATTTCGTAATTTTATTTTTTATTTCTTCTCCTCTTTTTAATTTTGATTTGATTTCTTCATTACTGCTTCATTTGCAACCAAGTGTAGTGATTAGCTAAATCAATATTATAGTTATAGTTTATTCAAAAGTCCAAAGCTTCCTAAATGGTAAAAAAAATCATAAACTAAAAATTTTTTTGATGACCCAAAAGCATAAAACATGATTAAAATTGAACACACCCAATCCCAAATCCCCCATCATGAAAGAGCCAAAAAATTGTAATAACAAAGGAAAAAAGGTCACTTCTTTTAACCAAACAGTGAAAAAAAAAAGAATTAGCTAAGAGTTAAAGTGGTTAAATTGGAAGTGAAAAACTTTGTTTACAGAATGCTTATGTTTTGTTAGGATTTTTTTTTTTTTGAATCAGATCGCTTTCAGTTTCAAGTTCAAGTTCAAAGGTTCAAAGAGAAGGTACTAACTTAAGAGTACCTACATGGGAGTACATATCATTCTTTATCTTTAGAAATTGTTTGTAAATTGCTATTTATTATTTGAGTTTTTAGTTTTGTTTTAGGTTAAGAATTTTTAAATTGAAACAAGACAAATGAAATAATTAATGAATTATAGGGTAAATAATTAAAGGTTAAAAATTTAATACGAAAAATATTTATTGTGTGAAAGTATGTTCATTTTTTCAACTGGTTAGATCTTATCTTCAGTTGCTATGATTATTTTATTTTAATTTTTGTATTAAAATAATATGAAAAAAACGACCATTACTATAGGTATAAAATATTTGGACATTCCTCTCTTTAGGATCTTTGATAAAATTTAAAGAAAATTAATGGACATAGAACATAGCACATACATGTTGAAACCTTAAATTTTTTTTGAATGTCATCATGAGTATTTTAGTCTATCTTTCTTTTTATGATGAAATTCAAATTATACAAAAGTTCTTTAAATTAAATGGCTTTTCTTACTTGTCTCTGGATATAATGTGTTATTAATTGTCCATGGTTTAGTTGTTACTAATTTCTAAATAGCTAAGCAAAATAATGTGCTTATTTCATTGGTGCACTTACAAAGCGTTTGTTCTACGTATCTTGAACCCATTCTTTTAGAAATTATACTAAATCCTGTGTTGGTTAACTTATTTTTTACCGTCTAAATTATTAAGTGTTGTTGGTAGCTAAGTCCACTTAATTTTGGTGATAAATTAATGCATTAATTAATATGCCATGTGCCTTACAGTGTATGTTTATTATTTATGACAGAGAGCTTTGGCATTGAGTTTGCCATTTAGGCGTTGGAGATAAGTGTCTCATAACAAGGTATGTTTATATTGCGTAAGGTGAAACCATATTTTCTCGGCATTTAGTTTCGTTTTTTTTTTCTTCAACAAATGAATTGTTAGAATGTAACAAGATATGTTACTTTCTGTTTACTTTTACTATCGATCTATCCATTTTAAACATTATATTTTCATAGATGGATAACAAAAATATCAAATTCCCAAAGGTCTATAATAGTGTAATTTATAAAATTGTCTACATAAATTCAAATTCATAGAGACAGTACTTTAATTTGTGTATACAACTGTTGTAAGAAAATTTTATCTAGGCGATGCTGGATTTATGCTAAAGCATGGGGTACTTACACCATATAGAGGTGTTCGGTATCACCTAAAAGAGTATTCAGTACGTGAGTCCCAAAATCCGAAAGAACTATTCAACCATTGCCATTCTTCATTACGAAATGTCATCGAAAGATGTTTCAGAGTTCTAAAGAAAAGATTCCCAATTATAACTGGTGACACTGAACCTTATTATTCGTTTGAAACTATGAGAGACATTTTTTTAGCATGTTGTATATTGCATAACTTTTTAATGGGTGTCGATATTGATCAATCTATAATTGAGGCGGTTGACCAAGAATTGCTACAAGAACGCAACATAGATAGATCACAATCAAATCAACAACGTGATGAGGAATATAGATATGCAGCAATGCTACGAGATAATATTGCAGCTGAAATGTGGAATGTGTATCAAACTTTATAAGTGATTATGTGATTATATGTTTCCTTTATATGAATATGTAAATATCTGTATTTTACAGTCAAAATTGTTTAATTAGATTTTTTTGAGGGATTTTTTTACAGGTTAAGTAATGCCAAATAAAGAAAATAAAACAACAGAAGCTAATCAATTTTCTAAAGACAACTTAAGATGGTCTGATGAGATGAATGAAGTTCTGCTGAATGTATTAGCAGAAGAAGCATTGAAAGGTAATAGACACGATGGCTCGTAAACAATTAAAGCATATGTTAATGTTGTGAAGACTTTGAGCTTAGCAATAGGCCCACACATAACAAAGAACCACATTAAGAATAGAATGAAGACATTGAAAGTTCATTTTGCTGAGACATATGACTTATTTCATCATTTAAGTGGATTTGCATGGAATCCTGTTACTAGAAAGTTTGAAGCTGAAGAAGAAGAGTGGCAAGACTTTATTAAGGTATCTTATACTTTTTTATTACTTATACATATGACCAAGTTAGTTACAATAACTTTAACATTTCTTTATGCAGGAGAAACCACATGCAGAAAAATGGAAGAAAATGCAAATTAAGCATTATGATACTTTGAAGGAGTTGTTCGTAGCTGATAGAGCTACTGGTAAAGGGGCTACTACTTCACGAGAAAGAATTCAACAACTTGATAGAGATCACATTGATTTGAATGACTCGTTTGAAAACATTGGATTTTCTGACATAGATGTTAATATGGGACATGATACCCCAACGTTTTCTGCTAATTTAGATTCACCAAGTGCTCTTCATAGTCAACCAAATCAATTAGGTGGGACTTCAACATCAAGAGGAATAGAGCGTAAGTCTCCTATGAATGATTTTTTGGAGGCACAATATGAGAAAGTTGCTTTGGAAATTACTACCATGGCCGATGCTGTCAAAGAGGGTAGTTATCTATCTAGCAAGCTACATGACGTAGCTCAGAGGCAGGTTGAATCAGCTGAGAGACAAGCTTCTGTGGCTGAGAGACAAGTTTCGGTTGTCGAAAAACAAATGTCGTTAATTGAAAGACAAGTTGCAATTGTTGAAAAAGGGTTAGCTATTATGCAACAAAGTAGGCCTCGCCTTTATAGCGAATCAGATGTATGGAATATGTTGACTGAATTGGGTCTGATTGGCTCAGCTCGAATGCAGTGTTATTAGTTTTTTTGTGAAAATGAGCAGAAAAAGCGCCAAATTTTTGGGATCCCACCTGAAATGCGATTGGATGCTCTTTTTCATTTCATGACAGCTACTGGTGTTCGCTTAGGAGATATGGTACTTCCATAAAACATTAACCATTAGAGGTATAACTTTCATACGCATTTAATTTCTGATTAATTTCAGGTTATTGCTTTCATTAATTGATTATGTGTTTCTGAGTGCCATATACTATGGGTATATCTTGATGTATTTAAAGAAGATATCATTTTTTGTTTTATTTATGTTAACCATGGTAGGAAATCACGTTATGTATATATACTTTGAGATTGATTGGTTGTTTAAATAGAAAGACATCGATAAAATAGATTATCATGATCAACTCTGATCTTTGAATTAATTTGTCTTTGTTGTATATGCTCGTGCAGGAATCATAATACTTGAAAATGTTTGGGAACAACAAGTACACTGCTTAGTACAAGTAGCTATCGATCATGTGTTAATATTTTTGACTCGGAGAAACTTTATTTTTTTGAAGTAGATGAGTACAGATGGCTCAAGCTATGTAGAATTGATTTTTTGGAAGTAGGCGATGACGCTGACCACGAAGTAATACCCTTTTAAAAAGTGTTATCTGGTGATAAAATAGTACTCTCTAGGAGTTCTTTTGGTTATTACTTTTTTGGCGTTTTGTTATATGTCTATAAAAATTGTATATGATTTTTGGTCGCACGTACTTGAAAAGAAATGCTACCCACTTTTGATAATATTTTATTTTGTAAATTCAATTTAGTGAAACTTTTTTTAAATATGCTTAAGGAGATTAATGATGTAAAGTATGAGTAGTTTTTATTATTCTCTTACAAGATTATTTATTTATATATTTTTAAAAAGAATAATATATATTTTTATTTATGACATTAAAAGATAATAGAAAAGAATGAATTCAAAAAAATATTATTGTTAACGAAGATAACACGTTAAAATTTTGAAATATAATTTGGATATTTTTTTATTAAAAAAATAATTTAAATACATTGGTATATTATAATTTATATATAATATAAAGAAGGGTATTGTTCATACCCTAGCCCAACGATAAGGCCCAGGTACAAATAAAAGACCCAATCTGAAGGATTGAGCCTCACCTAGCACCGACCTTCCTCCTGCGAAGTCGGTTCTTGCCACGACTTACCCTGAAGAAGTCGGGGACGAGAGTTAGCTGGCAGATAAACATTCGCTTGAGTGAGTAACTGTCCATAGAATCTCTCTAACCACTTCCAAGAGTCATATCCTAACCTCCCCGAGATACAGGGATGGTTAACACCCTAAAAAAGTGGCACTACTTCAACGGTGGTTATTGGTTCACCACTATAAATACACTGACACCTCTCAGGTATCTCTAAGTCCCAATACTCTATAGATCTGCTCACACTCTTACTGACTTAGGCATCGGAGTGTCTTTGCAGCTACCACCCCCATTCGTTCACACTCACAAGTCGGACGGAGGCCCCAAGACGCTGACCCGCTTGAAGGCTTCCTTCCTCAGATGATTGGGCCAACCCAGAAAGTCCAGCCCAACAATCTCCGGTTACCCATCGTGACATTGGTGCCGTTGTCGGGGACCCGAGAGATTAACCAGTAATGGCGGACAGATCCCCTGAGGAGGGTCATGTGGAGACAGATTCCGAACAAGAAAATCTGGACACCAGAAATAATGACGTGGACCTAACCCTCCACCAGGGAACCAACGATCAACACAGAGAGGGTACCTCCGGAGTCAAAACTCTGAAGGTAAATTCCTCAGAAGGGCGCGAATCGGAGAAGGACGGACAGTCCCACGCAACTGAACTCATGGGATTAGTCCATGTCCACCAAAGTCGCTTGGAACAGCTAGAACAGGAACGGGAGCGACAAAGGGAGATAGAAAAGCACCTAAGAGAGGAGATGGATCGACGAAAAGAGTTAGAGAAAAAACTCTTAAAGTTAGAATCCTCCCTCAAAAGGTCGGAACTCCCGTGACGATAGAGAAGAGTCGCCCCCAGGAGGGGAGGATCCTTTTAGTGAGGACATAATGAGGGCAAAAGTTCCAAGAAACTTTAAAAGCCCCGATATGGACCTCTATGACGGAACCACAGATCCGAAGCATCATTTAAGCAACTTTAAAAGTCGAATGTATCTGGCTGATGCTTCTGATGCGACGCGCTGCAAAGTTTTCCCGACCACCTTATCGAAAGCAGCGATGAAGTGGTTCGATAGCCTCCCCCCGAGGTCGGTCACCAGTTTTGAAGACCTCTCAAGGAAGTTCCTGATGAGGTTCTCCATCCAGAAGGACAAAGTAAAACATGCGCCAAGTCTCCTGGGAATAAAACAGGAGGTCAGAGAATCCCTACGAGCCTATATGGAAAGGTTCAACAAAGCATGTCTAGAAATCCAAGACCTGCCCACCGAGGTAGTCATAATGGGGTTAGTCAATGGGCTTAGAGAAGGTCCCTTCTCACAGTCCATATCTAAAAGACACCCCACCTCCTTAAGTGATGTACAGGAAAGAGCTGAAAAGTACATCAACATGGAGGAAAATGCTAGACTGAGAGATTCGAGTTGGCGACCTGGGCATCTCCCCTCAACAAAAGAGAGGGAGAGGGAACCCAAGAAGAAGGAAGAGCTCGGTCTCGATAGACCAAGAAAATATCACTCTTATACTCCTCTAAAGGTTTCTATAGTGGATGTATACAGAGAGATTTGCAATACTGAAAGGCTGCCACCTCCCAGGCCCATTAAAAATAAGAAAGGGGGGAGTCGCAGCGACTACTGTGAGTACCATAAAATATATGGTCACTCGACAAATGACTGTTACGACCTCAAAAATGTGATAGAAAAGCTGGCTAGAGAAGGTCGGCTTGACAGATATCTCATAGAAATGTCGGACAGTCATGGGAAAAGAAAGCGGGACGATGTGGACAGAAGAGACCCACCACCGCATACTCCGGAGAGACATATCCATATGATCTCAGGAGGGTTCGCGGGAGGGGGACTCACCAAATCCTCTCGCAAAAGGCATCTCAAACGAGTCTACCAGGTCGGAGGAGAATCATCTGACCTCCCTACCATTTCATTCACAAAAGAGGATGGGCAAGGAATAATTCCTGGACACGACGATCCAGTGGTAATAACCATGATCCTGGCAAATGCCCATCTCCACAGAACCCTAGTAGACCAAGGAAGCTCAGCGGACATCCTTTTCAAGCCCACTTTTGACAAACTAGGGTTGGATGAGAAAGAATTAAGAGCCTACCCCGACACCTTGTACGGACTAGGCGACACACCAAAAAGACCACTAGGATTTCTACCCCTACACACTACCTTTGGAAAAGGAGAAAAATCCAAAACTCTGAGTATAGACTTTATAGTCATCGACGTAGGGTCAGCATACAATGCTTTAATCGGCAGAGCCACCCTTAATCGACTCGGAGCAGTGGTGTCCACTCCCCACCTTTGCATGAAATTCCCGACCTCAGCGGGAATAGCAACGGTGAAGGGAGATCAGAAATTGGCAAGGAAATGCTACAATGAAAGCCTGAACCTAGGGGGAAAAGGCAAAGAAGTTCACACCATAGAGCTCGGCGGTACAAAGGCTAGAGAAGAGCTGCGACCACAGTCGGGAGGAAAAACCGAAGAAATACAGGTCGGTCAAGAGGAAGGGAAAAATACCAACATAGGAGCCAACCTAAGGGAAACCCTAAAACAAGGGTTGACTAAACTCCTAAGAGACAATTCCGACCTCTTTGCTTGGAAAGCCTCCGACATGCCCGGGATAAACCCCAAGCTCATGTCCCACAAGCTCTCGGTATACCCAGGGTCCCGACCTGTACAACAAAGAAGACGCAAGCTCGGCCCGGGACGAGCCCTAGTAGTAGAAGAACAAGTACAGGCACTCTTAGAAGCCGGCTTCATCAGAGAAGTTAAATATCCAACATGGCTAGCCAATGTAGTGCTAGTCAAAAAGCAAAATGGCAAATAGAGAATGTGTGTCGACTACACCGATTTAAATAAGGCATGTCCTAAGGACCCTTATCCACTACCAAATATTGATACCCTAGTAGACTCTAGCTCGGGATATCAATACTTATCGTTCATGGATGCCTACTCGGGTTATAACCAAATCCCGATGTATGAGCCCGACCAGGAGAAAACATCATTCATCACGCCCAGAGCTAATTTCTGTTATGTGGTCATGCCATTTGGATTGAAAAATGCAGGGGCTACATATCAGAGGCTGATGAATAAGGTGTTCGCTTCTCACCTTGGAAGCTTAATGGAAGTCTACGTTGACGACATGCTAGTAAAAACTAAGGGAGAAATCGACCTCTTGACAGACCTCTCGCAAGTCTTTGACATCATAAGGTCACACGGGATGAGACTAAATCCTGCAAAGTGTGCCTTCGAGGTAGAAGCTGGAAAATTTCTGGGTTTTATGCTAACACAGAGAGGGATTGAGGCAAATCCCGATAAGTGTAAAGCTATCCTGGAAATGAAGACCCTGACTTGCTTAAGAGAGGTCTAGCAGCTAAATGGCCAACTTGCAGCCCTCTCCAGATTCTTGGCAGGATCAGCACTAAAATCCCTTCCACTATTCTCCTTATTGAGAAAGGGATGTCAGTTCGAGTGGACTCCTGAATGCGAAGAGGCGTTCCAGGAGTTCAAGAGATTCTTGAGTCAACCTCCGGTTCTGACCCGACCTGTAGTTGGAGAAGACCTCGTCCTATACTTATCTGTAGCAGACAAGGCTGTCGCGTCGGCCCTGATAAGAGAAGACGAGGTCGGTCAGCATCCAGTGTATTTCATCAGCAAAGTTCTACAAGGCCCCGAACTAAGGTACCACAAACTAGAGAAGTTTGCCTACTCCTTAGTGGTAGCCTCACGAAGGCTACGGCCTTACTTTCAAGCTCATACAATAAGAGTCCACACGAACCAACCCATGAAGCAAATCCTCCAAAAGACGGATGTCGCAGGGAGAATGGTTCAATGGGCAATAGAGCTCTCCGAGTTCGACTTGAGGTACGAAACTCGGATGGCAATTAAAGCCCAATGCCTTACCGACTTCATAGCAGAGTATGCAGGAGATCAAGAGAATAAGCCAACTGCATGGGAACTCTATGTAGACGGATCCTCAAATAAAACAGGAAGCGGTGCAGGCATAATATTAGTGGACGAAAGGGAAACCCAAATAGAGGTTTCCCTCAAATTTGAATTCCCAGCTTCAAATAATCAGGCAGAATATGAAGCCCTGATTGCCGGGTTGAAGCTGGCAGAAGAAGTCGGTGCTACAAAAGTGATGATATATAGCGACTCCCAAGTGGTGACCTCCCAGATAAGTGGAGAATATCAGGCAAAAGACCCAAACATGAAGAGGTACTTGGAAAAAACCCTGGAACATCTTGGGCGCTTTGCGAAAACCGAGGTCAGACATATAACTCGGGATCTAAATAGCATAGCAGACGCCCTATCCAAGTTAGCAAGTACCAAGCCAGGAGGGAATAACAGAAGCCTGATCCAGGAAACTCTCCAGGAACCCTCTGTGGTAAAAATGGAGGAAACGCAAGTGGTCCTTGAGGTAACCGGACTAAACCTCGGATGGATGAACCCCTTGGTCGAATATATGAAATACGACATCCTCCCCAAGGAGGAAAAAGAGGCTAAGAAAATCCGGAGGGAAGCACAACACTACACTCTGGTGAAAAATATTCTCTATAGAAGGGGAATATCAACACCATTGTTAAAGTGCGTACCGACCTCGAGAACCACGGAGGTATTAGAAGAGGTCCATAACGGGATCTGCGGAAATCATCTTGGAGCCAGGTCGCTAGCCAGAAAAGTAATCCAAGCTGGAATCTACTGGCCGACCTTGCAGAAAGATGCCACAGAATTTGTGAAGAAATGTCAACCATGCCAAATGCATGCAAACTTCCACGTGGCTCCCCCCGAGGAGCTCATCAGTATAACTTCTCCATGGCCCTTCGCAAAGTGGGGAATGGATTTGTTAGGCCCCTTTCCCCAAGCGCCAGGACAAGTTAAATATTTGATCGTGGGAATAGACTACTTCATAAAATGGATAGAAGCAGAACCACTGGCTACCATCACAGCCCAAAGAAGTCAGAGGTTCCTCTACAAAAATATCATCACAAGGTATGGGATCCCTTATTCCATCACTACAGATAATGGAACCCAGTTCACCGACTCTACCTTCAGAAGCCTGGTGGCCAGTATGAAAATCAAACACCAGTTCACCTCGGTGGAACATCCACAAGCCAATGGACAACCTGAGGCAGCCAACAAAGTCATACTGGCAGGGCTGAAGAAAAGACTACAAGAAGCAAAGGGAACCTGGACAGAAGAACTCCCACAAGTGTTGTGGGCTTATCGGACAACGCCACAATCTGCCACTGGAGAAACGCCCTTCCGACTTGTCTATGGGGTAGAAGCTATGATACCAGTAGAAATCAGTGAGCAAAGCCCAAGGGTGATTCTCCATGATGAAATCGGAAACATACAGGGGCACAAAGAGGAGCTAGAGTTGCTCCCCGAAGTCCGAGAACAAGCCCAGATAAGAGAAGCAGCGCTGAAGCAAAGGATGGCTACCAGATACAACAAGAAAGTCATTCGAAGAAGTTTCACATTAAGCGATCTAGTCTTAATCAGAAACGACATAGGAGTCAACAAGTCGGGGGAAGGAAAACTCGCTGCCAACTGGAAAGGACCCTACAAAGTCAGCGAGGTCTTAGGAAAAGGTTATTATAAGGTGACCGACCTAAGCGGCGCCGAGTTACCAAGATCGTGGCATGCTTGTAATATGAAAAGGTACTATAGCTAAGAGCGAACTCTACTCCCTGATGTACTCTTTTTCCAACTTCACGATTTTTTCCCAAACGATAGAGGGTTTTTTTTGAAGAAGGGTTTTTAATGAGGCATCATAGTAGAGGCTAAGGGGGAAAATTATTAAAAAACCTTAGTGGCAGTAAAAGTACCTTCCCAAAATTAATAAAGATCTTTTACAATATCTCTTATAAATTCCTTCTCGTTTATTTTTTCCTACGAAACGCACCGACTTAAGCTCGACAAAACGTGAAAATCCCTTGAACCGACCTAGATGGTCGTCAGGATAAAACGACGAGGTACAAGTCGGCGTAAAGAGGTTATAAAAGTTGATCGTGAGAAACTCGGAGATATTCCGACTTATAAGTCGAAATAAACAACCGAGTAGAAAAGAAAACGCATCGCAAAAATAACCTAAGTCATAAAACTCAATAAAACACCAAGTTGAGTTTAAGGAATAGAAAAAGAGATTGAAAAAACCTAGGAAAAAGCTTAAAAAACTGTCTTAAAATCCTTAAAGCGGAAGGGTTCAGATAGACAGACAAGCCAAAGAAAAGGTTTTCAGAAAAGATCAAGGGAACTTCGAAAAATCAGAAAAGCATGCACATCAAAAGGTGGCTAAAAACCCTTATACCAAAAAAGGGTATTTTTTGTTAAATAAAACCCTTATCCAAAAAAGGGGCAATTATAAATATTTTGTTTACGGCCTTAAAAGGCCAAAGGAAATTGTTCAGTTACCACCACTACCAACAACAAATATAAAAGGTTTAAAAAAGAGGGACTCACAGGCTGGGCCCCCATATAGCCAATAAAGTTATTTTTTCAGAGGAGTAGACGGATCACCACCAGAACCAGGAAGAGTGGTCGGAGCAGCGTCAGGATTAGGGAGAGAAGTATCCATGGGAGTCGGAGAGGAGGACCCTTGGGGCTTCGAGGAACTCGGAGCATCCTTCGAACGAGGAGGGGACTCAATGATTCTTTGCCCTCGAGTCTTCAAATCTGACTCGGTGACAACCTGGGGAACCGAGGGATCAACTATGGCCCCATCAATTACAACCTTGTCGGGATCTAAAGGAGAAAGATCCAAGTCAGGGGCAATGACCCCGACTTACTCCTTAAAAATCCTCCAGGCCTCCTCGGATCCCTCAGCAATAGAGTCCTCCAACTCGGCGTAGGCAGTCCGAGCATTCAGCAAATCTTTTTTAACGACCACAAGGTCCTCAAACAACCTCTGGTAACTCTCCTGCGCTGTCTTCCTCAGGCCCACCTCCATATTACACTGGGCCTGCAGCTTGCTCTCCTTTTCCCGAAGGCTATCTCTCTCCTCCCTCAATTTGGTGACTTCCTTCTTCAACTCCCTTTCATGCTCCTGATACATGAGAAGCCTTCCCTCTAGCTCTTCAACCTTTGAGGTTGAACCCAAAGAGCTAAGAGGGGTCTTCTCAAAAATATCTAAGAACTTGGCACAGACCCCCGCCGCCCTGATACTCTCCTTAGCCAGAGTGGTAAGATGGTTCTGGACAGAAACATCATCCATACCTATACGGGTATGGGGGTAGATGTATTTCCGGATGAATGCAGGGGCATCTACTTTAACCTCACCCTCCAAAGAAGAGCCAGGCTCCAAAGCCTTGCGCTTCTTCCTTTCTGGCTCAGGAGAAGGTCGGGGAGAAGGGGGCGGCTGAGAAGAAGCTGAAGAAGAAATCACAATGGGTTCAGAAGGAGACCCCAAATTTCGGGGAGGAGGAGGAGGAGGAGGAGGAGAGATAACCGCCCTGGCACCACCAGTCCTGGCCCTAGACCTCGCTTTAGCTTCCTGGACCCTCTGGTAAGACTCATTCGAATTCCTCTTCGCCATCTCTGTAAGAACAAATAGTAGCCAAAAGATTAGACAAGTCGGAAAAAGCAAGTCAGACAAGTCGAAAATCCAATAAAAACAAATAAAAGCTACCTAGTTGTGTCTGAACAAAGGTCGGAGAACCCTGGAGAAATTTTTTAGTATCCAGATATGGGGCTCTCCCCCATACTTCTCGGAGGAACCCCACGATGGCTGCCTCCACCTCATCCAGGTCATCCAGACCATATTTTTCACAGGGGGAGGCCTCCAACCAATACAGAGGAAAGCGAGGGGAAGAATTCTCATCCAGAAAAAAGGGGTGGTGACCCTCTACAGCTTGCACTTTGAAAAAATAATTTTTGAAGTCATGAAAAGATTCATCAAAAAGGGTGAAAACTCTCCGGCCTTGAATAGCCCGGAAGGACACCCATTGTTGTTTATTATTCTGCCTACTGAAGGGCTTGGCCATATGAAAAAGATAGAAGAAAATCCTCAAGGAAGTCGGAAACTCCAGGGCTTGGCTGATAAACTGGTAAATTTTCAAAAAACCCCAAGAGTTGGGGTGAAGCTGAGTAGGAGCAACTCGACAGTGACGTAACACCGACATTTCGAAGTCAGAAAATGGAAGAAAAACACCCAAATGGGTAATCATGCTTTCGTACATAAAAAAGAAATGAGGGGCTGCCTCAGTGACCCTCCCGAAGCACACCCGGTCCTCCGGACCCGGGACCACTAACTCGTACTTCGGCTCATCCTCCTCAGAAGTACAAAGCCTGTGATGAGTGCGAATGTGGGTGACAAATTCGGCGTCAACCAAAGGTTCCTCTCCTAAAACTGTGACATCGACCCATTGAGCAAGAATTTCTACGGATGCCATTGTTTTTCCTAAAAGGTGAGAAAAACCTACAAAGGAAAAAGAAAAAGAAAAATAAAAAATATGGTCTCTAAGGGGAATACGGAGTCAGAACCTACGAACCGACTTCTCTCTAAGAAATAAAAGCATGCAAGCAAGAAGCATTTTTCGTGGAAAAGAGAGAAAAAGACTAACCTTTGTCCGGGAGAGAGTGAAAGGCAAGGTAAAAGCCTTCGAAACGGAGGTTGCACCACGAACAAATGAAGAAGAAGAGGAAAATTCGAAAAATCGCAGAAACGAAACAACGAAAGAGAGGGAAAGTATTTATAAAAATGCTAGGGGCACAATGGTAAAAACGGAGCAGTCATTAATAAGAATGCACCGTTACCAAGGCCATCAATCCCTACGCAAATCCCTAACGGACGCGACGCATGATTAGACGTAACTGTAAGAACCAAAAGGTCACGAAAAGTCACGTCGGTTCCAGACCATCACGTCGGTCCTCCAACAAGTCGGCTACGACCCTGAGTAGAATACTCGAACCCAAATCTTAAAAGAAATTGGGCTCGAGTAGGGGTACTGTTCATACCCTGCCCCAACGATAAGGCTCAGGTACAAATAAAAGGCCCAATCTGAAGGATTGAGCCTCACTTAGCACCGACCTTCCTCCTGCGAAGTCGGTTCTTGCCACGACTTACCCTGAAGAAGTCGGGGACGAGAGTTAGCTGGCAGATAAACATTCGCTTGAGTGAGTAACTGTCCCTAGAATCTCTCTAACCACTTCCAAGAGTCATATCCTAACCTCCCCGAGATACAGGGACGGTTAACACCCTAAAAAAGTGGCACTACTTCAACGGTGGTTATTGGTTCACCACTATAAATACACTGACACCTCTCAAGTATCTCTAAGTCCCAATACTCTCTAGATCTGCTCACACTCTTGCTGACTTAGGCATCGGAGTGTCTTTGCAGATACCACCCCCATTCGTTCACACTCACAAGTCGGACGGAGGCCCCAAGACGCTGACCCGCTCGAAGGCTTCCTTCCTCAGACGATTGGGCCAACCCAGCAAGTCTTGCCCAACAATCTCCGGTTACCCATCGTAACAGGTATTAATGTAATTTTACTTGGATATGATTTTCTCTCTTCTTACTTTTCCTTTCATCCAAACACAAGAAAAATTTTCTTTTATTTTCTTTCCATCCATTTTCTCTTCATCCAAACAATATAAAAAAAATTAACTTTTCCTTTTATTTTCTTTCCTTCTATTTTATTTTTTTTCTTTTATTTTCCATCTTCCATCCAAACAAAGTGTTAAAGTTGTTAAAGGTAAGAGAAATAAAAAATACTGTATAATATATTAATTTTTTTACTTTTTTATTTTGAATAAGGCAAGTTATTCATGTGTTTATAAGTGTTAAAAATTCGAATTCAATTTTATATTTATATATTAATTTATTAGTTAATAATAAACTTTTAAATGAAGTAATTTTGAGTTTATCAAAATAAAAATATATGAGAAATAAAAAAAAAAATTTACATTTTATTAGATTTTTTTTTTATTTTCTCGTGACCCTGATTAATAAGAGTTGCAAGATATTTTCTTCATTTTATTAACATTTTAAAATGAAAAATGTTGGCTTGATTATTTTCCTCGTTTCACATCTAAAATACTTGGGAGACAAAAACTCGCAGGAACCAAATAATCAATAATGTTAACTAGCTAATATTTATCTACTTCCCCATTTTATTTTTATATATATAAAAAGAAAAAGAATTAGAGAGAAGGAGATAACTTAATTCCGAGTTTCTGACTCCTCCGTTCTTCAGAGGCGTTACTTAGAAGAACGAAGAGTAATTTCCGTATAATAAAACCCATCTCATCTTTAATAATCCGAGAAAAGACACGTGATTCTGTGATGACGGAGATGGAGACCACCGAAACGAACTGGAACGTTGCTTCGTCTTCCGTTTCCGTCGCCAACTGCGTCACCTTCGAATCCTCACTCTCTCTGTTAAACGACGATAATCACCAACAAGCTTCTTCATCTCCACTTCTTCTCCGCTCACCTTCTCCCGATTCCTCTCCTTGCGAGATCAAGAGTACGTTTCACTTTCACTACACTTAACTTTGTCTCGTCTCGTTTCTTTTTTGCTTTTTTTTGTTTTCAATTTTTTAAATTGCACTAATTGTTCTTCTAGTTATAGCTGTTTCTTATACTTGGAAAAATTGTGATAAACCTGTCATATTCGCTGTGGATTTGCGTATATAGAGCTAAGTCATTGATTAAATTCGATTTCTGTTTTGTAAGTTACTATCGTAGGGGTTATATTAATTTGGACGGTTTTATGATAAGATTTTTCATCTAGATTAGTGATTCTCCTCATATGAATGTAGTGAGCTCTTGCTCATTGTAGAAATTAAGAAAGAAGGACGATCGGATTTGAACTTTTGCACATTTTTCTTGTGATTGATGCGAGATTCGGTTTCGTGCAGTTTGTTTTAATACGAAACATGAACTCAGACAAGTCTATGTTCGTAGTACGGCTCGGGTGTATGAGATTTACACTGCATCTGATCTGCAGAGCAGCAATGAGTATCTCTGTACGGTTCGCTGCGGTGTTGCGTCTAGAGATGGTGAAGTTCTTCGTGCTCCTAATGTTCCACATGTCGATGGTTCTCGCAGAGAGTCGAGTGAGGAAAATATAAAAAGTGAAGATGACTGGGTTGAAGTGAAGATCCCTGAATGCACCAACTCAACTGAAATCAGTCAGGTAAGTAGATTTTCTAATTTCTTTTTCAAGGAAATAAAAAGCAAAATAGATATATGATTTTGTTATGTTTTGTTCTTTTCCAGAACTTTTGGGCTGTCTCTTGAAACATGAAGCTGATGGCATCATACCAAATCTTAGATTGATTTCTTTTTTATTGTTCGATGTTCTTTTCCTGTTCGCAGGACCTTTTTGAGGCTACAGCTGAGCTTAATGATGTCAGTCCTTGCATTTCTGTTACACTTCGTTTGCTCTCACTTCAGAGTAAAGGCTGCATTTATGTTGATGAGATTTATATATTTGGTGATCCTGATGATTCAACTGATTCAGAAAGCCAAGAGAGCCGTAATGGAAACTCATCCAGCGGTTCTCTTATGGCTATGTTTCTTCCAACTATAATGCAATTATCTAAGACATCAGGTCTCGGCCATCTAAATGCTGTCAAGAAGGAAAAACAATCTTTTTCAGCAGATGATTTGGAAGAAACCCAGCCACGTGATTCAGTAACCAAAACTCAACTGAAGGGAAAAGCTAGCATAGCTGGTCCTCAAGAAGTGAAGTTGAAAGAGGTGAATGGTGGTTGGGTGGTTCCATCCTTGCCATGCACATCCTCTCAAGTCTCTAAACTGGATAGTGACTGTACTGCTGTACCCTCACAAGCTGATACAGTGGATAGTACTAATTGTGTTGCCCCCTCTGAGGTTGCTCCTGCCAAGAGCAATCATGGTGGTTCTCTTGGTGGCAATATTGAAAGGGCCTTTGAACAGCTTGTATCACGAATGGACAGGATTGAACAAATCTGTCTGGGGTTTCAGGAGAAAATGGTATTGCCCATGAGCAGCATTGAGGCAAGACTCCAGAAAGTTGAGCAGCAACTTGATACCCTGACCAAGAAATTGCAAAATCCTGGATCATCATCCTGTGGAAGGTGTGCTCCTGAAGGCTCTTTCATTGAATCAGATGCTATTGATTATGCTTTCACTAGGGAAAATGAACCAGAGAAGAGAGAATTAGTTACAGAAGTGCATATCTCTGATTCAGCAAATACTAGTCAAATGCTCCCAGGTCTTATAGTTACGGCTCCCGAGTTTCCTGATGGTGAGGATGAAGAAGATAATGCATCAGGGCAAAAAACGGGTTCTTCATGTGTTGAAGTAAAGCGATCAATTGACGATGCTTTATCTTCTGCGTTAGCTAATTTTTTATCCACAGGCTCTTCAAAGTCTCCAAAGTATACTAAAAGTTTAACAGTCAAAGCCCCTGATTTTTCTAGTGAAGATGAGGATGATCGTGAGAGTAATAACGAGACAGCGAATAATGAATCAGCTCATCCTGTGGACTGTGAGAAGATTAATCACATCCAAGTGCTGACATCATCCAATATTTCTCTGGAAAATGGAGCACAGGTAGATGAGGATTCTAAAGATGAACACACTGAAGAATGTGGTCAATCTTGTAGTATGGCAGGAGATCAAGAAGTATCTGTTACAACCAGTTCTGTAGCTGATCATAATCCAAAGATAGGTTTAACTAACAACTTTGAAGATGGTCAAAGCAGAGAACTCAGTGTTTATAAAACCGATGATTTGTTCAACAGTGGAAATGAAACCTCGAATGAGTTGCTTGGCAATCAGACTGCAAGTGGTTTAACTAGCATTGCTCAGGAAGGATCACTTGCAACAGTTGCAACAGAAGTTGGGAAAAAACCTTCCCATGAAGACATTATAGAGAATGTTCTTGGATTTTCAATTGCTTCCTCTGCAGTAGATTTTGAAACCTCACTCCTGGATGTGAAATTCATTTCACAGAGAAGTCCTGTCACTGACCCTTTGCTAGAAGCTCTTCTTGTTGACACACCGGAAACAAACTCCCAAGACTCTTCTGGAAAGGAAACCAGTGATCATCTGGCCCATAAGGAACAAGAGAAGACCGATGGCATTCTTTCACTTGAGGAGCACTCTAACTTGGTTTCAGTAGATGATGAGGAAGCAGTGAATCCCACTGGCACTAGCGATGCTGCTGCGGAAAAAGACTACTCTACTCTGATGACTGGGCCTGTTAACAGAGAGGACGATAATGTGCCCGGGGATCATAAACGCAAGCTTGATGAAATATCTGCCTCGAGTCTGATATGAAGCTCGTTCGTCCTGTTTATGAACTTTGGATTTTAATCTACATCATATTTGATGATTCATGTTTTTGCTTTTGCCAGTGCCCTAAACGTTGAAGAGTCAATAGGAGTTGCTAAGTAGAACCATCAAACATGTTTGGCCAGCTGTTATGTTTATATGGCGTGGTTGTAGGTTTGAATGTGTACAGAAGCAGTACGAATTAAGTTTCAAGTTTCAATTGTAAATAGCCAATCACACTTAGGTTCATCAAGCAGGAGAATGATTTGGATCCAAAGGTGATTTATATTTTTTTTTATGCATCGTTTGAAATTATAGATCGGTATTAAATAATCAGAAGACCTTTGTTGGTATGTGTGTCGTTGACGTATAATGTTCGTATAAAAATTCTTGACGCCATGTTTTCTTTGGCTAACTACTGTTATATTTTATGTTCCCAAGTGTGTTTGAATGTGATCTAAGGAAAATAAGTTGTGCATTATTAATTTATTATTACTATCTGGGAAAGAATATGTACCATAAAATGTAGACAGAGAGGTGTATGGTTTTGGTAGATCACAAGAGAGACGAGTGTAATTTATCCAAACTTCAAAGGCCATTCTTACAAAAGATAAGCTGTTTTTTTGTTAAAAAAAAATACTTCGTCTCTTAATTTTTTTATTTTAGGACAATATGATCTATCTATTAAAAAATCTGTTAAATAGTAATAAAAATTAATTTTATAAAAATTTTAAACTCACACAAACTATTAATAAATTTATTTTTAAAAAATTCTTTTACCGGTAGTAGTTAAGTAGAGAAAGACTATTATTGAAAATGATGTCACAAGAAAAAAAATAATTTCAGTATGAAAATCTTTTAAGAAAAAAAAAAGCATCGAACAAGAAATGAAATAACATAATATTAATGTTGATGATATTTGTATTGGTAATGATGACAGTAGAAAACGATGGTGATAAAATATGGTTACACAATAGAAATAGTAGAGGTAGAAGTGAGAATGATGAGAATGAAGAAGGTGGTGGTAGTAATGGTCATAGTTGGTTATATTGTTAAAATTTTTTTTATAAAGGATTTAAAATTCTCACAAATTACAAATAAAAATTAAATTGTTATATTGTGATAAGGTAGCTTATGTGGATGTCCATTTTCAAGAGAGAATGAATTTAATGAAAGTTGAAAAGAGATGACCATTTGTGTGTATAAATAAAGGAAGCATCAATCTGAAATAAATACACAGCAATAACAAATATTCTCCTCTCTTTCTTTACGATATAAAACCCTTTCCCTTTTCTATTTCTCTCTGTGGGTTTTTTAAGTAGTAATATACTAGTATATATATAAATTACTTTTATTATAGTGAGATAATTATATTGGTGAATATTAATACTAGAGTCTTCTATTTATACTTATTTATTTTATATTTATTATATCTTCCTTAGTTATTTATTTCACAACACGTTATCAATACGAGACTCTGATCAAATTTTAGGAAGATTCATATAACAAATTTTCATTATGTCGAAACTCTCTCATCTTGAATTTAATACTATTGATATATCTGGAAACAACTATTTATCATGGATATTAGATGCTAAAATCTATCTTGATTCAATGA
This sequence comes from Arachis ipaensis, assembly GCF_059453495.1. Taxonomy (NCBI): domain Eukaryota; kingdom Viridiplantae; phylum Streptophyta; class Magnoliopsida; order Fabales; family Fabaceae; genus Arachis; species Arachis ipaensis. The sequence continues at coordinate 13,851,168 of NC_142438.1, forward strand.
ATCTTGGAGATACTATTAAGACTGAAAATAATACATCCCAGAAGGATAAAGTCAAAACGATGATCTTTTTTCGTCGTCATCTTGACGAATGATTGAAAAATGAATATCTCACATTAAAAGATCTTACAGATATGTGGAAAGACCTTGAAGAAATGTATAATAATCAAAAGACGGTGATACTTCTTCAAACCCGATATGAATGGACGCACTTGCGTCTCCAGGATTTTAAATCCATAAATGAATAATTTAGCAATATTTCGAATCACCTCACGAATGAAATTATGTGGGGAAAAGATAACTGATAATGATATGTTAGAGAAAACTTTTTTGACCTTCCATGCCTTGAATGTGTTTCTGCAGCAGCAGTATCGAAAAAAAGAATTTCAAAAAATATTATGAGCTAATTTCTTGCCTTCTTGTTGCTGAACGCAACAATAAATTGCTTTTAAAAAATCATGAAGTGCGCCCAGCTGGCGCCGCACCATTCCCTGAAGCAAATGCGGCAAATCATTACCCCAGAAGAGGTAAATGATAAGATTTTAGTAACAAGAAAAATTATGGAAGGAAAAGGAATTATGTTCACAAGAAAGGATCTCACCAGAAGTGGGATAAAGAAAGAAGTAATGGATAAAATAAATCAGCAGAGGATAAATATTTCCGTTGTGGTGGAAAGGGTCATTGGTCGCGTACCTGTTGTAACCCAAGGCACTTAGTCGATGTTTATCAAGCAAAAAAGGATGACAAAGGAAAGGAAACAAATTTTGTTTCAAATGATGCTGAAAATTACACCACTCATTATGATGTATCTGATTTCTTTGAGGACCCTGAAGGAAATATTAGTCATTTGATCAATGATGGAATAATTTAATATGTGTGTTTGTTAAGTATTCATGTAAATAAATAATGTAATAAACTTCTTGTTAAATTTTATTTTCTATACATCTGAACTTGAAGTATGAGGTATATAAATAATGTTTGATAAAATATTTATGAATTTCAAAATTATTGAATATACCAAGATAATAATAATTAAATTTTTAGTATATACTATACTTTTTAGAAAAATATTTTCAATCAAGGAAATAATTTTACTGCGTAAATATTTCTACCCATTTTATTATTATTTGTGTTTGAAAAAAATGGCAAGGACATATAGTGAAGATGTTTGCCTTGCGGATAGTGCAAGTTCACATACTATTCTCAAAAGTAATATATATTTTACCCATCTTGTGCCAAAAGAAGAATATGTTAATACTATTATTGGCTCGGACAATATGATAGAAAGCTCCGGAAGAGTTATAACTTTGTTTCCTGGAGGAACAAAATTCATAATAAATAAAACACTATTGTCTACTAAGTTCCTAAGGAACTTATTGAGTTTTAAAAATATTCGCCGAAATGGATATCATATTGAAACAATGAATTAGAGAAATCATGAGTTCTTATATATCACAACTCATGATTTAAATAAAAAATTTATATTAAAAAAGTTACCCTCACTTTCATCTGGGTTATATTATACCAAGATTAGTGCAATTGAATTATATGTCATTGTAAACCAGAAGTTTACTAGTCCAAATGAATTTATAACTTGGCATGATCAATTGAGTCTCCAGGAACAACCATGATGCGGAGAATTATTGAAAACTCCCATGGAAATTCACTAAAGAATCAAAAGATTCTTAAATCTAGTGAATTTTGTTGTGCTGCATGTTCTTAAGGAAAGTTAATTCTAAGGTCATCACCAGGAAAGATTGGATTTGAGTCCCCTGAATTCCTAAAAAGGATTCAATGTGATATATGTGGACCTATTCATCCATCATATGGATCTTTTAGATATTTTATGGTTCTAATAGACGCATCTTCGAGATGGTCACATGTATGCTTATTGTCTTCTCGCAACCTGGCATTTGCGAGATTACTTGCTCAAATTATTCGATTAAAAATACAGTTTTTAGAAAATCCAATTAAAGCAATACGTTTTGATAATGCTGGTGAATTTACTTCTTAAGCCTTTGATGCTTATTGTATGGCTAATGGAATAAGTGTTGAATATCTAGTAGCTCATGTTCACATACAAAATGGGTTAGCAGAATCACTTATTAAACGCCTCTGATTAATTGCTAGACCCTTACTTATGAAAACAAATCTCCCAACCTCGGCTTGGGGTATGCTATTTTACATGTCGCAGCACTTATTCGTTTGAAGCCAACAAGTTACCATCAGTTCTCTCCTAAGCAATTAGCTTTTGGCCAGCAGCCAAATGTTTTCCATTTAAGAATATTCAGATGTGCGATATATGTTCCCATTGCACCACCTTCTCGCACCAAAATAGGACCCCAAAGAAAATTGGGGATATTATGATTCTCCCTCTATAGTGAGGTATATTGAAATACAAACTGGAGATGTATTTAAAGCCAGATTTGCAGATTGTCATTTTAATGAATCAAAATTTCCAACATTAGGGGTAGAGAATAAGCTTCATGGAAAGGAACTTAATTGGAATGCATCATCCTTGATACATTTAGATCCTCGATCAGGGAAATGTGAACTAGAAGTTCAAAAGATTATACATTTGCAAAGAATAGCAAATGAATTGCTCGATGTATTTTCTGATACGAAAAGGATAACTAAATCCTATATACCGGTTGAAAATATTCCAATTCGAATTGATGTCCCAGTCGGATAAATTGCCACCGAAGCAAATTCAGGTCAGAAGTGTGGTAGGCTTATCGGTTCCAAAGACAAAAATTCTCGAAAAAGAAAATAGGTAAATACTATTCCTGTTGAAAAAGACATAGTAAAGATACCTGCAGTTATCTAAAATTCTGATATAGTTTTAACGCCAGAAGATATTTAGGTACTTGAAAATTGTGAAAATGACGAGATCTCGATAAATTATGTTTTTACAGGAGAGAAATGGGACCGAAATAAGACAATTGTCGATAAAATATTTTCATATAATGTGGCATTAAATATCATACATGAAAGTAAGGATCTTGAGCACAGTCGAAAAATATCGACAAAGGAATGATTGGCCAAAATGGAAAGAAGCCATGAAGGCTGAGTTAGACTCACTTGCAAAATGTGAAGTCTTTGGACCTGTAGTCCGTATACCAGAAGATGTAAAACTTGTTGGATACATATGGGTATTTGTGAGAAAATGAAATGAGGAAAATGAAGTTGTACACTACAAATCTCGACTTGTGGCACAAGATTTTTCACAAAGGCCCGGGATAGATTATGAAGAAACATATTCCCCTATAGTGGATGCAATAACATTGCCTTATTTGGTCAGTTTATCCGCATATCATAAATTACATATGCATTTAATAGATGTGATAACAGCCTACTTATACGACTCATTAGATCCTGATACCTATATGAAAGTCCTTGAAGGACTAAAGATGTCTAAACCATCCAATGAATATTCGGAGGGGTTATACTCAGTTAAATTACAAAGATCTTTATATGGTCTAAAGCAATCTGAACTAATGTGATATAATCATCTTACTGAGTATTTGGCCAAAAATGGATTCAAGAATGATGATATCTGCCCATGTTTTTATAAAGAAATCTGCATCTGGATTCATTATAATTGCTGTGTACATTGATGATTTAAATATCATTGGAACTCCTGCAGAGATTCCAACAATTATAAAAACTCTAAAAGAAGAGTTTGAGATGAAAGATCTTGAAAAGACTAAATTTTGTCTCGGCCTGCAGATCAAGTATACAAAAAACGAGATCTTTATTCATCAAACAACATACATAGAAAAGATCTTGAAGTGAATTTATATGGATAAGTCGCATCCATTAAGTACCCCAATTATCATAAGATCTTTGGATATGGAAAAAAGATCAATTCCGTCCTAAGGAAGAAAATGAAGATATCCTTGGTCTTGAAGTACCATATCTTAGTGTCATTAGAGCACTAATATATCTTGCTAATAATACAAGACCCGATATATCATTTGCTGTGAATTTACTAGCAAGATATAGTTCCTCTCCAACTAGAAGACATTGGAATATAATCAAACAAATCTTTCGATATCTTCATGGAACGGTTAATATGGGATTGTTTTATCCCTATGGATCCAAGTCTCAATTAGTTGGCTATGCAAATGTGGGATACTTGTCTGATCCACATAAAGGGAGATCTCAAACAGGATACATGTTCACATATGGTGGTACAACTATATCATGGAGGTTCACAAAACAGACAATTGCAGCAACATCTTCTAATCATGCTGAAATACTAGCGATACATGAAGCTAGTCGCGAGTGTTTTTGGCTTAGATGTCTGATCCAATATATTCTGTCATCGTGTAGACTGATTGATCACAAGATAGCTCAAACTGTCATGTTTGAAGATAATACATCATGCATTACGCAACTTAAAGGTGGATACATCAAAGGTGACAAAACAAAGCATATTTCTCCCAAATTCTTCTTCACTCATGATCTTCAAAATCAAGGGACAATTGATGTCCAACAGATCCGCTCAAGTGATAATCTGGTAGATTTATTTACCAAGTCACTCCCAAAATTCTCCTTTGAAAGATTGGTACATCAAATTGGGATGCGCCGATTCCGAAACATTAAATAATATTGACAAGAGGGGGAGATTATATTGTACTCTTTTTTTCTTGGTCAGGTTTTTGTCCTTAACGGGTTTTTCTTGACAAGGTTTTTAACGAGACAGTCACATCACAAAGAATATTGTACTCTTTTTCCTTTACTAAAGTTTTTTTCTATTGGATTTTTCTTTAGTAAAGTTTTAATGAGGTATAATCCTAAATGGACATCTAAGAGGAAGTATTTTGATAAGGTAACTTATGTGGATGTCCATTCTCAAGAGAGAATGAATTTAATAAAAGTTGAAAAGAGATGACTATTTGTGTGTATAAATAGAAAAAGCATCAAACTGAAATAAACACACAGCAATAACAAATATTCTCCTCTCTTTCTTTACAATATAAAATTCTCTCCCTTTCTTCTTTCTCTTTGAAATTTTTAAGTAGCAATATACTAGTATATATATATAAATTACTTTTATTATAGTAAGATAATTATATTAGCGAATATTAATACTAAAATCTTTTATTTATACTTATTTATTTTATATTTATTATATCTTCCTTAGTTATTTATTTCACAACATGTTACTATTTAACAAAATTTTTACCAAAGGGATCATATCCGGATTGGATTGTTGTTCTTTTTGTTTACATAAATCTAGTTATAAACTTTTTAGTAGGATGTAATATACTTTTCAACTTAAGAGATGACTTAAATGCATCAAAGTTTCACATGGAACATACCAAGACAATTTCATCGTGTAGATTCAATAGAAGTTATTAATGTAAAATTATGTTAAGACTTAAGACTTGTGCTATTAAATTATCTTAATGTTTAAATTCAAATCAATATAAAATAAAATGTTTATCTAATTCAATCAAAAAAAAAAAAATTGATGAAAATTGCACTAATTTAAATTTGATTAGATTTTATTTTTTGTAAAATCTACGAATTAGATTAGATTTTAGATCTACTTCTTAAAATCAATACAATTTAATTCAAACAATATAATGTGCTATAATAATATTATTTTATTATTATATTTAAAATTTTATTTATAATATGTTCAATTTGTTATATATTTTTATGTTATTCATATATTATTATTATTTAGTGAATATTTTATAAATTTAAAATGAGACATATTTATTTTAACTAAACTATAAATTTAGTTCTAGCTGTTGATTTTTAATATATTATTGAGGTTTATTATGACATTATTGATAATTTAAAATTTAATACAAAAGTTTATTATGTATATTTATTTATTTTTTAATTTATAAAACTATAAATTTAATTCAATCTAAACTATTTGAAATTGGATCAAATACTCTAAAAAAAACCTTCCAATCCAAATTATACTACAAATAAAATTAATGTTCAGATCAAATAATTTTTTGACTAAAAATCGATCTAAACTATACCGCAAACACTTTTAATCTTAGGGCAATGCTACCGTGCTGAAGAGGAAATCTTTCAACAGGTAAAGAAATGCGTTGGTGATTATAGTTGGTAGATGTGTGTTGGTGTGGCACTACACGCACTGACCGAATATGACGTTTTGCAGTGGTTGCAGACAGTGCTCCATCTAATAACGTTTGTGTAATCCGATATTAACAATGATTATCTGGGTTATATATTTTTAATTATTATAACAACTGGGTTGATTTTATTGTTGGAATTAGGTTTTTTTATAAGTAGATAGATTGGACTGATTGGAGGTCATTGGACTGAAATTATCCAAAAATAATCAATTAATTTGACAATAAAACTTATTTTTTTCCCTAATTTTGTTTCTTTTTTCTTTATGGACTGATGTTCCTATAGAGTACCAAAAAATAAAATAAAAATTTTATAAAAAATAATAACAATAATAACAACTTTTTGTTTTTTTTTTTCCTTTTTGTTTTTATTTTTTCAATTAAGTAATAATAATAAAAAATCTTTAGAACATGAAGTACTTTTTTAAACATAAAATTACACTCGCATAAAAATTTAGCATAAATGTATTATATTGTCTCTTTCATTTCAAGAACATACGATCATGATTCGGTTTGTGTCGCTAAAAGAAATTGATTTTTTATGGTCAAATTGCATGTCTCAGAATACTTTAACACTATGTTTGGTTTAAAAAAAAATAAGAGAAAAGAAAAAGGATAAAAAAAATGAGTGAAAATTTTTATTTTCTTTTGTTTGAATGCTAAAAAAAATAGGAAAGAAAGAAAATTTTGATACGGGTCTCACTAAATTTTTTTTTCCATTACAAGCAAAAAAAAAGGAAAAAAATATTATCTTTTATGTATTTACGATATTACCCATAGTTCTATTATTATTAATAATTATCAATATAAATTTAGTTTTAATATATTATTATAATAGAGATTCATATTTAAACATTATATATATTAGATAAATAATTTAAATTAAATATATAAAATTATAACATTTTATAATATTTATAGAATGCAATAAAACATAAATAAATAAAAATATTTATATTTTATTTTATTATAAGAGTATTAATATAATTTTATACTATTATGATTTTTTTTTTCATTTTTCTGATTTTTTTTTATTTTTTCTCTTCTCATTTTTTTCTTTTCTTTTATTTTCTTTCCTGTATCCAAACAAAACCTAATAGACACAGATATTTTGTGATGTGTATTTAAAGAAAAATTCTATGGTGTGGATTGGGAAAATATCCATACACGTAGATGGTGGGGTGTATACACTAAACAGCAACGCGTGGCTTCCTTCTTCTGACTCACATGGAGAACTGCAAACACAAAAGGCTACCACTACAGGTTGACACAAATGTTGTCATAGTCAAAAATTTAATTTAAGAAAGATTTGGTCCTTCTTAATAAGTTTGTTATTAAATATTTTTTGTTTAATAATTAAATCTTCTTAAGAGTTCTTTACTCTAATTTTTTATGTTTTTTATCTTGTAAGATTTGATGAAAAAAATTATAAATTCTAATTGCATTGATAAAGTAAATAGTATGTCTACTTAGTAACTATCATTCATTTAGAATTACATGATTTTTCGGTATTCTATTTCGTATGAGTTGATATTATAACAACGTCTTTTCTATTTTAATAGGTCCACTGATAACTGAAAAAATTTTAGACCGGTAGATAAGGATCATATTTCAGAATATTTACACTATATATGTTCGGATTGAGCGAAATATTGCGGAAAGAAAAATGATAGAAAAAAATGAAAGGAAAAATCTATTTGTTCTTGTCTAGATATAAAAAAAAATAAGACGGCTACCTGCTACACATGACCTTCAAGAAATTTTCTTGCTTTTGGTTGACCAACTATGACAACATCTTATGTCAATCTGTAGTCTTTTGTGTTTGCGGTTCTCCATGCGAGTCAGAAGAAGAAAACCACGCATTGCTGTTTGGTGTACACACCTCACCATCTACATGTGTGAATGTTTTCTCAATTTACACCATAGAATTTTTCTTTAAATACACATCACAAAATACCTGCATCTATTAGGTTTTGTTTGGATATAGGAAAGAAAATAAAAGGAAAAAACAAGAGGAGAAAAATAGAAAAAAAATGAAAAGTGAGAGAAAAAAATCATAATAGTATAAAATTACATTAATACTCTTATAATAAAATAAAACATAAATATTTTTATTTATTTATGTTTTATTGCATTCTATAAATATTATAAAATGTTATAATTTTATATATTTGATTTAAATTATTTATCTAATACATATATAATATTTAAATATGAATCTTTATTATAATAATATATTAAAACAATTAAAACTAAATTTATATTGATAATCATTAATAATAATAAAACTATGGGTAATATTGTAAATACATAAAAGATAATATTTTTTTCTTGGTTTTTTGCTTGTAATGGAAAAAAAAAATTAGTGAGACCCATATCAATTTTTTTTCCTATTTTTTTTAGCATTCAAACAAAAGAAAATAAAATTTTTCACTCATTTTTTTTATCTTTTTTCTTTTCTCTTATTTTCTTTTAAACCAAACATAGTGTTAAAGTGTTCTGAGACATGCAATTTGACCATAAAAAATCAATTTATTACAGCGACACAAACCGAATCATCATGGTATGTTCTTGAAATGAAAGAAACAACATAATACATTTATGCTAAATTTTTATGCGAGTGTAATTTTATGTTTAAAAAAGTACTTCATGTTCTAAAGATTTGTTTTTATTATTATTTAATTGAAAAAATAAAAATAAGAAGGAAAAAAAATAAAAGTTGTTATTATTGTTATTATTTTTGATAAAATTTTTATTTTATTTTTTGGTACTCTATAGAGACATCAGTCATAAAGAAAAAAGAAACAAAATTAGAAAAAAAAATTTATTGTCAAATTAATTGATTATTTTTGGATAATTTCAATCCAAAGACCTCCAATCAGCCCAATCCATCTACCTATAAAAAAGTCTAATTCCAACAATAAAATCAACCCAGTTGTTATAATAATTAAAAATCGGGATAAGTATTATTTTGGTCCCTCACGTTGAGAGTCGGAATCGAACCCGTCCCTAGTATATATTTTGATTTAAAATCATCCTTAAAGTCACATTTGAATTTAAAATCATCCTTTACAAAGTAAACTTTTTGTAAATGATGATGATACCCTTCTGAAGTTTTTGTGTTTCGCGCGAAATATTTCACCCCTTCATATGCTTCCAAACCCTCAACATAAACCCAACATTAATCAGAACGTTTCACTTCACCAATGTTGTTGCACCGTGCCCTAAGTAAGAATAAAAAACGCTAGAAGGTGTTCTTGGAGTGAAGATCGCAGCCGAGTCCGGTTTACTGAAAGGCAGGGTCGTGCACATTCTATCAGGTATGTTTCGTTGTTTACTGAGATTAAGGATAAACATCACTGTGTGGTTTAGGTTTTAATTTTTTCTTCTATTTTTGTGATTTGGCAATGTCTATAGGTTGTTGGAGAAGACAGTGGTGTACTTTAAACTGAAAGTCTACTATGGGGGTGGTTTACGTATCGAAATGGGCCGTTAGAGTATGTGAGGGGAGAAACAACAGTGATAGAAGAGATTGATGGTGATCGATGGTCCGTATTTGAAGCCTATGCAGAGTTAAAGCAGTTTGGTTATGTGGAGGAGAATATCCCTTCATTGTGGTTCAAGGATCCTACACATGAAGAGTTGGAGAAAAAATTGAAGTTGTTTAAGTCTGATGCAGATTCCATTGCTATGTGCAAAATAACTGAGTTAAGAGATTATGTTGAATTGTATGTAGTGCACAAGGTTGAGGAGGAAGACGTGTTTCCTGCATCTGGCTACATTGATGTTGGGGAGATCATAGGATGGATGATGTGGGACAACAGCTGGTTGTGTATCGAGGAGAAGATGATGGTTTAAACAAATCTGAAGCAGCTGCTGATATCTCTGGGGCCGAGAATACGGAGGGTGGTGATGATGTTAATCTGGAAGCTTATATGAGTAACTATAGTGATAGTGACAGCGTTGATTCAGAGTATAAACCATCTGAGGAAGAGGAAGAGACTGAAGATGATTTACACTTTACCAACAGTGAAGATGAGCTTGATCCTGCTATTAGTGGGTTTCAAGATGTTAATGTGGTGAATGAAAAAAGTAGGGCAGTGAAAAAGAAGGGGGTTGCAACTAAAAACTTTGAAGATGAGGATGGAGCAAGGAGTGATGAAATAGAGAATGACCACGAGGTTGGAGGTGCTATGTCAGATTCAGACCACCAAGGACAGAGTTATCCAGTTTACAAGCATAAAAAAGACATGAGCCAATACAAGTGGGAAGTGGGCACAGTATATGCTACCAGGGAAGAGTTCAAGGACACTGTGACTGCATATGCCATGCAGACCGCTAGGGCAATCACATTTAGGAAATGTGATCTGCAAAGGGTTAGGGCAGTTTGCACTGGCAAGTGTCCCTTTTGGCTATATGCTGCGAAGATGAAAGAAGAGGATACTTGGCAGCTTCGCAACATGAATTTGACTCACACATGTACACAAGCACACAGGGTGGGGATTTTGCACTCTAGATGGCTAGGCAAGGCATTCAAGAAGAAGGTCGAATCAAATTCGAAGGTGAAGATTAGGGAGTTCGTGTCAAAGGCTCAAAAAAAGTGGAACTTGACTGTCACCAAGTCAATGGCAACGAGGACCAAGCAGATTGCACTGGATGAAATCCAGGGAACCTTCCGAGAGCAGTATAAGAGGATATATGATTATGCACATGAGCTGATGCAGGCAAATCAAGGTTCCTCCGTTCACATACAAGTGTAAAGGTTCCCTGACCTTGATAATGAGGTAGCCTCATCACAGACCAGCTACTGTATCTTTCAAAGGATCTATATCTGCTTGGAAGCATCTACACAGCCCACTCCTAAGTTCACTGTCAAGAGAAAAGTTGCTTCAGCAACACAGCCAACAACTTCAGCCCAGTCCAACACTGTAGCACAGCCAAAAAGGCTTAGAGGCAGGCCCAAAGGGACCACGAAGCCCACACCTTCAGCTCAACCTGATCCACCTCCCAGGAGGATTGCAAGCCCAAAAAGCTCAGCACCTTCTACTTCATCATCACAGCCAACCACCACAACTCTTCCAGCATCTCAGCCATCCTTTGCCACAGCTTCAAGCCAACCCACTGGGCACTACTCTATTAGCTTTATTGGAGGACCTCATGTTTCTCCCAGGAAACTGAAGTTAATGGCAAAGTTACCTCCAAGAAAATGGGGATTGCTTTAGGAAAATGACAACACTTAGCATGTTGGTTTATTTTGTTTTAAGTTTGTGTTAAGGTTCTGGTTAATCCAGTGTGGACTTGTTGATTGCTTTTTGTTGCTTATATTTTGCCTTTGTGCTACTGGCTGTTGTACTGAAATATTGGCTTGTTCCCAGCCAATCCTTTTGATGGTTAGGTTATTTTGAGTTAAGTTTCTTTTAAGGTTCTGGTAATGTCAAACGCTATGCTTATTATGTATTTAGACATTTACCATTTTAATGACACTGTTATCTTATTGTTCAGTCATGAAAATCATGTTTTGCCAAGAAAAAGTTTCACTCTCATTTCAATATCCAACCATGCTTACAAAACAGTCATATATACATGTTGAAATACATTCAACATAACACAATCAGGAACCCCCCTAATAGATAAATCCTAGCCCAATTCACCAACAAAAACAACAGGAGAATACACCTACACATGTTTCATACTAGGTTCAATGGAATTAGACACTGTTGCGTTGCTTTAGACCAACTCTGCAACAGCAAACATACAAACCCAACCCACCCAAAAAATCCTAAAACTGCAACGAACTTCAGCTTCCACTCTGCCGCTTTGGTTCTTGATTTCATCATCGAAAGCTTCTTCCTTATTCTAGCAATTTCTGAATGTTCCACCTCTGTCTCTGGATCTGCCCAACGAAAGAAATTGTAGCCTTCTTGCACCTGCACATACCCACCGAGATCACCATCAATTCCATCACCCAAAAGACCCAATTCAGAGAAAAAGTAAAAAAACAAATCTCAAAGTAGACACAACCCCAAAATCTGCGACCTGGGTTCTTCTTGGTCCCCGAGATTCGCAACACCGGCTTCTCACCATGGGAACAAAGTAGTAGCCTACCTTGTGACAAAGCCCTGCTTCGAAACGAGGTTGAGCTTCGTGCGGCCATGGTGTTCTCCCTCCAGCAGGTCCTCCACGGTGAACTCTGCAACAATGGCTTCTACGCTGCTTTACCCTTTCTTCCTTTTAATTCAATGTATAATTATTAAACTTTTTCATTCATTTTAATTTCTTATATATATAATTATTTTCGGTGGTCATAACTGCCTCATAACGACGCAAGGGCATTTACGTTCGAAAATATTATAAAAGACGATTTTAATTTCAAATGCTACTTTAAGGATGATTTTAAATCAAAATATACACCAGTGGAGCACTGTCTGCAACCAATGCAAAACGTCATATTCGGTCAGCGTCTGATCAGCACTTGTAGTGCCAACACCAACACGTGTCTACCAACTATAATCGCCAACGCATTTCTTTATCTGCTGAAATATTTCCTCTTCAGCACCGTAACATTGCCCTTAAAATTAATGCCTGATACAACGAAATTAAGTGTCTCATTTTAGAACATCATATTATTGTGCCCTAACCAAGGCTTAAAACGATTATACTAACTAGATAGGCACACCTTTTTTTTTTGTGGGTGTAATAAGTGTATCTGTGTATGAACCGTGGTTTTACTAACAGTCTAACAACATTAATACATAAGTTAGGAAAGAAAAGACAAGCGAGTATGCAAATAGAGTCAGGATATTTGTGTAATAGTGAGTGCTAAATAATTTATTAATATAATTTATCCAAATAATTATTAATAATTATATTAAATGTATGTTAAAATTAATCATTAAAACAAAATATATATTAAAATATAGAATATATATTAAAAATAAATTAAATTATATATATTTAAACATAAATATATAATAATTAATTTTAGTGTGTAAATTACATTTTTAAATTATTAATATATATGGTGTGTTAAGTCCGTCCTTGGGCCAAAGAATTACTTAGCATTGTAGCTTCAAGATTATCCGTCACATACCAGGCTGCACACAAAAAAAACATCATGTGACATTTTTTGTCGGATCTATTTTGTATGTTTTTATTCGATGGCATTTGCTGAGCAGGGAAGCTTGGGCCTTGGGCTTTTGACTTTTGACTCCCTGACTGCTGAAACTCGAAAGGTCTTTGAACCGAAGCGAGAGTGAGCTGAGTAGACTAGTTTCCCCTCTGGTCTCCGAGAACCACTGTCACTGTTACTGCGACTACAGTGGCTACTTCTGCCCATGGAAGCTGCCGTGGTTGACGTCGGGACTAAGCTCCTCAAAGCTGGTTTCGCAATTCCTGATCAGTCTCCTGCCATGGTATATATATCTATATGCCCCGCTCATTATTATTATTATTATAACATGCAACCGTACAACCAAATCGCCGAAATTTTCGTCATTCTCATCTCAATTGTGCCCTACTTGTATGTGCTTTCTCTCCTAAACTTTACTGTTTTGCTTAATTCATTTCTGTCGTGAAGCCACTTAAGGTGTAGGGTTTAAGGTGTATGCTTTAGGGAGATGCACATGAATTGTTGTAGTGTTATACATCTAACATTCCCCTCTGGTTATAGAGGCTCTTGTAAAGTTGCTTATCCCAAAAGCTTAAGTTTATAGGTAGAGGCACGTAGTGAATGGTTACCATTCATTTTAGCTCAATTGTGTATAGCTTTCCAGCACTTGCAATTCTTGACTAAATTTAAATTGCATCAATTTCAATGTTTTTCTTTTGTTTTCTCTTGATTGTGAAGTGTGATTATTTATCCTCAGAATTCCCTAATTCGTTTGATTGTGGCTCTTTTTGATATGGCTCAGATAATTCCCACTCAGATGAAAAGAGTGCTTGATGATGGTGGGTCTGTGAGTGACGATAATTCAGTAGCTGATAGTGTTACTGTTGATCCAGTGGTGCGAGGGTTTATCAGAGATTGGGACGCCGTTGAGGATTTATTGCATCATGTCTTGTATACTGGCCTTGGATGGGAAATTGGCAATGAAGGACAGATATTATTCACAGATCCACTTTGTACCCCCAAGGTTTGAGGAAACCCTATGTAGTATCTGCAAGGTTATCAAACTTGAGAGTTCATATAAACTCGATTATGGAGCTTAGAGCTCAAGTTGTAAACTTAAAAAGAGTTTATGAGTTAATTTGGAAGTTTGATAACCTTATCTTCTCTAACACATATATATTTTCCTAGACTTTGTAATTTCGTATACCCTTTGCATGCAGAAAATTCTTGGGCATTCCTAATAACTGAAAGGTTATCTATAAGAATTTCTCGTTTTGTAAATGCGTAAGAATCTTCTTGAGCAGATTTGTCCTCCTTTTTGTCCTGTTTGATCTAGAACTGCTATCATGCGTCCTTTTGTATTAAATCAAATTGCTAGTATTCAGTCGGTGACCTTCTTTTAATATGTATAATAGGGTATTTTTCTCTAAATATTGTATATATTATTGTCTCCCAGGCCAACAAGGAACAGCTAGTGCAATTAATGTTTGAAACATTCAACATATCAGGGTTTTATGCCTCAGAACAAGCAGTTTTATCACTGTATGCTGTGGGACGTATCTCAGGGTGCACAGTTGATATTGGACATGGAAAAATAGGTATCCATATGTGAAGCAATGGGAACTTAATTTAGATTATGTTGCTAAATTTTATAGTGGACGGATGGTAGATGTCCATGTGAATAATTTTAAATTATATAGTATATTAAATTTTATGGGGTAAAGATTGCATGGAGATTATCTGTGAAATTTTACCCCCATGTCAAACACATCCTACGAGATAAGATATGCATTTTCATTTGCCCCCTTTTCTATCGCTCAAGCAAAACAGTACGAATTCTGTACTTTTTCTATACACAGATGTTGCTTTTCACATTGTTATTTTATTGGTCTGGCTGGTTATGTGCTACCCAATCTTTTTGGCTTTATAAATAGATATTGCGCCAGTAATCGAGGGTGCTGTCCACCACATTGCATCGAGAAGATTTGAGTTTGGAGGTACTGATCTAACTAATTTCTTGGCACAAGAACTTGGGAAATCCAATCCACAAGTAAATATCAGCTTGTCTGATGTGGAGAGAATAAAAGAGCAATACTCATGTGCTGCTGAAGATGAATTAGCTTATCAAAAGACTGTTTCATGTCCTGTGGAGAAACATACACTTCCTGATGGACAGGTCTGCTTACTAATTCTCTGATATTTTTGACATTGGTACTTGCTAATTGAGTTTTCTTAAGATTTATGTTTTCTTTTTGATAGATTATTTGATAGAGTTAGTAGAAACATGGAGTGGGGAGTAGCAGTTAAGAGAGCTGGGTTGCACTTGAATTTAACTAGAGCTTATGAACATTTTCAGTAGTTTACAACTTCCTTTGATCTTTATATAGGTCATAACAATTGGGAGGGAAAGATATACTATTGGCGAAGCTTTGTTCCAACCAAGTCTGTTGGGTTTGGAGGCTCATGGCATTGTTGAGCAGCTTGTCCGTGCTGTTTCAACAGTGTCACCTGATAATCATCGGCAGCTGCTGGAAAATACTGTGGTTTGTGGGGGCACTGCTTCTATGACCGGTAAATGTTGTTCTTGTTGTTTGTTTGTTTCCATTAAGGATTTCTGCTGAATTAGGATATGAACTTCTAATATGTTATACTTGTTCTGCTTCTTGATATATAAGAAAAATATGATTTATTTGGGTGTGATCATTAATATATAAATATTCAGAAAATGGGAAATTTTCTCCTTTGAGTTACATCTTTTTGAGAATGCTGTTCTTTGTGGTTATTGTAGTGTAGACTAATGTTGAATCTCACTGCAGGTTTTGAAGATAGATTTCAGAAGGAATGTAGCTTAAGTTCGTCTGCCATTCAACCTGCTCTGGTTAAGGTAAGATTGCTATCTTCTAAATTCATCTAAATTTTTAAAGTTTCATATGATTTTACCAAATGATTGTTAACTTCCTCTTCTGTCAATTTTAAGAGCATAACTTAACAAGAGACAGGCAAAAAATGTTTCTTCATCCTAATACAGTGATGAATTGAAAATCGCAAGAGCGGTATCATAATAATTCGTGTTCAATATAATATATATACCCACTGATTGATAATCTGTGTTTACTACAGCCTCCAGAGTACATGCCAGAGAACTTAACCCAATATTCTGCATGGGTGGGAGGTGCCATACTTGCCAAAGTAGTTTTCCCTCAAAATCAACATATAACCAAGGGAGATTATGATGAAACTGGACCTTCCATTGTTCACCGGAAATGCTTCTGACAAAATTCACCTATCGCATAATCTCCACAAACATTGCATTCCTCTGCAGTTTGCACCTGCCTGTACTGTAACATATGGTAGGTTTTTATTTGCTGTATATTCAAAATGTTAGATGTCCATTTGCTCGTGTTATTTTAAAATTTGCAGTGATCTCCACTGATACCAATCTTCGGACAAAATCATGTGTATATGTATTCATGTTATAGCACTAGCCACACCTTTATTTGCACTCTCTTTCTACACCTTTGAGCTGCTTATAAATTAATTTATAGATTAGTTATTCTGTATTCTCTTAGTTTAAAAAGAAAGAAACTGGTTTTATATAAGAAATGACAAAATCGCAAGCACTGAGAAGGTGTTCTAGGCGGTGATGTATATACATGGGGGTTGTGCATCTCTTATTCAATCATTAAATTCTTAAGGGCATGATTTTCAGTGCAAGATTGCGTGATGAAGCAGAGCATATGTCACTCATTGAATTGTTGGGAGTTTGTTTAGTGAAAAGTAGAATTATTAAAGAGTGAAGATTCTTATTAAATTGATAGAGAATGTGTATTATACATAATTTATTTTTTGAGCGATCTTTTATTAAATAAATAATTTTTATTTTTCATTGAAAGATATAATACACTATAGTATTATACTAATTTTGATCCGTATAAGAGTCGGCATGAAGCCACGTCTTGAGCATATTCTTGTAGCTCGTAGTAAGGTGTTATTAATTGTCCTTATTGTCAAATGATCCTTTTAGTACCATTTATTGAGTTTGTATATCTTAACAACTAAATTTGTTCTATTTAACCCATGTAGTAAATCTTAAGTTTTCAAGCTACTCTCTTCCGTATATATTGATAAATTATTTTAATCTGTTTTGATATATTTACATGAATAAACAAAATAAAGTACGCACACTTGGGTGAGTTCCA
Organism: Arachis ipaensis; assembly: GCF_059453495.1. NCBI lineage: Eukaryota > Viridiplantae > Streptophyta > Magnoliopsida > Fabales > Fabaceae > Arachis > Arachis ipaensis. The sequence continues at coordinate 13,868,597 of NC_142438.1, forward strand.
TCAAGACCAGAGTGTTATAAGCAATACTTAGAAGACAAGTATAAATTATAGGCATCATATCATTTTTGGAATATTACATATTAATAAAAAGATATATAGAGATTATCCAGGGTAGAACCATCCAATTAATAGTCAACTTGTTATGGGTAAAGACACTAGATGACAAATATGTCAATTTTGTAACAAGTTTAGTCCACAAAGTGAATAATCAAATAGCAATATTGACAAAATCTAAATTCACACTTTGAGAATCTAATAAACAATTAGAAGTACACAAAGAAAACTAGGTGTCAAGTGCCTAGTGGACTAGGACCTTGATCCTAACAACCCCACACAGCTTTAAAAAATATATATATATAACCATTGTTATCTTCTGCCCATCACATTATAGTGTATAATTTAATTAGAGTCAATGCTATTTTCGGGGAAAAAGAGATTCTAACCTCTTGGAACTTTAGTACTATTCAATTGCTCTTGATGGAGCTACAACATGCATGTTTCATGCTTGTTATTTTTATATATATTGTATTCTTTACAAGTAAATGGAGCTTAACTGGTTTATATCCTCTTTACACAAATGGATGATGGAGATTTTAAGATCTAAGTTCTCCATTTTCAGTAGGCCCTAAAAATTGGTCCTCTCCCCAACTTTGCTTTGGTGCAACCTTGGGATGCACAGGAACATACTCCTGAAGAAAAACAAAAACAAAACAAACGAATGATTGAAATTTACCTGATTTTAACCAACAATTCTTTTTCCATGTGATTTAGAAATTAGCCCCAGCATAAAATGTTTATACTCCGTATTCTTTGATTTGTCATTTTTATTTAACATTTTTCAAAGTTATATTTATAGGGTAAGTCACTGATATCACAAAATATAAGTGTATTAAGCATAGTAATATCATTTAAACCAACATGAGTGAGTAGTATATGGTTTTATAAATTGAGAGATTAGTATAATTTACCCCTTATTTTATAAATCATACCTCCATTTTCTTTATTAATTCTTCTGATGTGTCTCCTATGACCACTATATGCCTTGCAGAGTCATCTATGAAACCTTCTTCAACCCCCTTATCAAATAAGGTTAGTAAGCTATTGAAATACCCATCTACATTCAGCAACCCCACCTTCATATTCAAAAAGTTAAGAAAAAAGAAAAAGAAAATTAATAACAACTTAAAAGTGGAAGAAAATCCACATCTCAAATTCAATAAGAAATGATCCTTTTATTGAAAAAGAAGAATTTGAACATGTTTTTTCATTTAGTTTAGTGATATATTGGTTCATCTAGTAGATAACGAAAATAATCTTACTGGTTTATCATGTATTCCTAATTGGGACCAAGCTATAACCTCTAGCAACTCTTCCATTGTTCCATAGCCTCCTGAACAATATACAACTTTGATTGAATTTTAGAATATTCTTAGAACAGAAAAGAAGAGTGCAATTTATGTTAATAAAGAATATACCAGGAAGAGCTATGAATGCATCAGCATGTTTAGCCATTATTGACTTCCTTTCATGCATATTTGCAACTGTTTTCACTTCTCCAAAGGTTTCTCCGGATATCTAAAAGAGGGATTTGATCAGCATAAGCTTTTCATGAGTGAAAATTCGGTTCGAAAGATTCACATACATGATCATATAGTAACTAAAGATGGAATTGTACCTCATGATGCAGTAGAGCTTTAGGAATCACTCTAACCCAGGAAAGATAAACAAATGAAGTTCATGAAAGTTTAGAAATAAAATTTACAATAAAAATAGAATATAACATGTCAAGAAAATTAGAAATATTACCCAAGAACATGGCCACCTCCCGTTAGAACTGTTTCAGAGATCAAACCCATTAGTCCTAATCTTCCTCCACCATAAACCAAATCAATCTTCTTTTCAACCTTTCAATACAACAACTATGAATAAAACACATGCAAAAGTTCTTCAAAGGAGAAGAAAAAAACAAGTAGAATACACAAGTATATTCATAATAATGAATTGGTAAACAATATAGTATGATAGAAATTACCAGCAATTTACCAAGCTCAAGAGCAGCATCACCAAATGCAGATTTGTATCCAGGTCTACTACCACAGAAGACACATATTCTTTGGAACCTTCCTTTCTGCTTTATTTCTTCTTCTGGCACCTTTCCTTCCCCTTCCATCATTGATCATCCAGGCAAAAAGAAAGTACTAGTGGATTGATGGTAAATTCAGAGAGACAGAGAGAGAGAGAGAGAGAGCATAAAAAAGTGAGTGAGTGAGACACCTTTGTTTGAAGAACTTCTCAAAAATTCATCCAAAACACACCATTTTGTCTCCATGAAAAGAACTTGGCTGGTCACCATCATGACCCCATCTACCTCTTTTATTATTCTTATCAATCCTGCATCCATGTATTACGAGTTATGTTATTTGTATTCATTTTTGTCTCGTAATCTTGCTAACATAGATCGTTCTACCACTAGATAAGACCTCACAGAAATATACATCAGTCAAGTGATATACGAAATACAATGAGTACCAATATATTTCTTGTGTAATAATGTAACTTAAATTGCGCTAACTAGTGACAACACAAGTTACATAAAGGCAATTGTAACAAAATTTCTCAAGTGGAAAAATATAGGTAATTTAACATTTCAAGTCTATAAATTATTTTTCAACCATGCCATGTGTACATAAAAAATCAGTCATTGATATAAAATATATATTGAAATACGAAATATACATTAAAAATAAATTAAATAATATATGTATTTTATATTTTTATACATAAATATGTGGTCACTGATTTTTGGTAAATACATAGCATTTTTAATTATCTTTTATGTATTAATAATTATGATGGAAAAGAAAAAACAAACTCCCGGTACCAAAAACGATTTGTAAGGGAAATTGTATTATGTGTAAAATGAAAAATTTCAAAGTAGCATCATGATATGTCAGATATTAGGAGTTGATGAAGAACTATTCCACAAGTGCTCTCTATCCAGTTTAAAAATAAATAAATAAATAACCTCATGGAGTGTCCTTTTATGGAATCAAAAGTTGTGACCCCAAAAGATTGATAAAGTAAAATAAAAACTTACAAAAATTTCAACTCGTGATGATATTATTTTGTCTTCTTTCGTAAAAGTGAATAATATATAGTTATATACTACTAGTTGATTTATGCACCATAATGGTGCATAGCAAAAAAAAAAGGAAAAAGCTCACAATTACTCTAACCAACTATCATAACCGAAATAACAGAATTTAACTAACTTGACACAAGATGATTATTCAACCACTTAGAGATATATGTCAAGAATTTCTAACTTTGTTAGTATATATCAGCAAAGTCATGATAATATTTAACATGAACAAGCTTAGGTTTATATTTATGAATTGTACGTTCTTGAAATTCAGCTCTTAAAGTGGATTATCTTTCATTTAATTTTTTAAAATTTCATTGCAGTTTTAAATTTTAGAAGCAAAATAGTTCAGTTATAGTTTTTTATGTTCACAGAAATTATTCAACGGTTCAAGTTGCTTCTGATTTCTGTTCTTACTATAAGTGATGTAAGCTTTGTATTAAAAGAGAAAAAGAAAATGGTGGCCGGCTACTTTGGATAAAATGAACAAAAGCTATCAGTCATGCATCAAAAATGAATGAGGCCAAAATGCTACTTTAACAAAGTATTCTGAGAATCATCTCAACCTTCTTATTAATAGTGGATTTGAGAAATTTATGCAACCTAATTGGAGAAATGATTTAATATTGAAGCATACAATTTGCATTTATGGGACAGAAAAGTACAATGACATAACGATTGATAATCGATGTCAGCAACCATGACTGCGAATTCTTCTCGAAGTACCAATACACATGTGTGTTAATGAGAACTATGAGACGTGGAATCATCAACTGCGTGCCAGAATCTGTTGAAAAACCACATGCTGTCCGCTTCCACGGCATATCCATCTTGATTCCGATGCCAGCCATAGTGAGCATGTGTTCGGTTCTTTATGTCGAATATGGCGTGTCCAAAGCTAGCCTCTCTGTACGCTGAATACGCCGGCTGTGGTTCTGTCATGCTGCAGGTTAATGCATATTTAAATCAGACTCGGATACATCAAAGTAACTGAATTAGGATTTATTATGTTTAGAGCTTACTTGGTTGCCAAGCCTTCAAGGTTTCCTCCATCACCAATGGTTATATATACAGGAGCCGATTCATCTTTCACAGGAACGCAAATACCGTTCACAATGTTGTAAGCAATATTCGAGACACGTTCCTGATACATAACAGCCAACGATTCAGGTTAATTTGAGTTCAAAAAAGCTCATTGAAGTGCACTGTTTGAGGCTTTGTGACACATTCAGTTGCATTGTTATCTTTCCAGTTTAACAAGACTAGTATTAGCACTTACGGATCGTTCATAGGCATGAACATGCCCTGCAAACACGACATCAACCTTGTACTTCACAAACCAGGGTTCATACATTACTCTCATTGATTCACCTTCCATATAGTGATAGTTGTAGCTGTTATACCAAGGCGAATGCATAAGCACAATCAACCATGGAGTCTCTGTCCTGTTAACTTTTGGTAGCTCCTGCTCAAGCCATTTGTATTGTGGTGTATATTTCCCTGAAACAAAAATTGAAGCTTATACATTTAATTCAAGATGTTTACAAACAGATCATAACAATAGGTCAAAAAATATGTATTTATGAATACCATATGCTGAATATGAGGCCAAGACAATGATGTGTGCTGAGGCTCTCTTGACAGAATACCAGAAGGGTGCGGTACTCTGCGACGCTCTATAAGGAACATGATAGCGATGGCGATACGGCTTGAAAGGTACAGTTTCACCCTGCAAAATATCATTCGCTAGTGTCAAAAATCGACGATGACAAATCACACTAAGTTTCTAAACTTCTCAAAACCAAATTAAAACAATTATTACGAGAGAAGCCTTACGATTTCTGGAGCAAAATCAATTTCATGGTTCCCTGCAACCCAAATCCATGGTTGATAAGCAGTACTCCTTTCTACAAACCTTCCCCAAGTATCCCATCTAACGTTATCGTGATTAGGGTAATTATCCGCATAAGAAAGGTCTCCAACAAACAACACAGTTTGTCCTTTACTTGGGCTCTTTTCATAGTGAGTGAGTGTTTTATTTGAATCATAACTCTGACCAAGATCCCCTGCAAGATCATTGCCAAATTAATTAATTACAAACATATTGGCATTGATTTCGGGTACATTAACTACCTCAAATGCTGAAATTGTAAATTTGTAAACATCAATCAAGTAGGTCACAACTATAGGAAATTTAGTTTTAGTTCCCTAACATTATATACTTGTAAATCAAATTAGTCCACCATATTATGTTTTCTCTGTTAGGAAAATGTTAACATAGTTGATAGAATATACTTACCAATGAGACCAAAAGTGTATGGCACATCAGGACCAACTTGAGGAGGAGTCACAAACCAAAATTGCCTCGTTGTGTTCGCGATTCCAACTTCATAGTAGTATTTGGTGTTGTACTGTCCAAAACAAGAACCACACGAATCAATAATGGATTGATTGCATAATAAAACTCAAACTGAAATTGCTACAACAAAACACGGAATGTAATGGAATGGAGCAGAAGAAATACCTCCAAATTTCTGATGGTGCAATGATGAATAAAACCAGATGAGTAATTGAAGTATCTATAAGTAACATGTCTTCCCTTAGCAAGATTCTTTTGCTTGCTGTTCTCGCTCCAGTATCGCACTTCGCTGGAGCCTGGTTCATCCACCGTCACCCATGACACAATCACAGCTTTCCCCTCATGATCACCTTGTGTTATATGAACCTTTTATACATACATTCATTCATTAAAACTTAGAAACTAATTGTAAAACCAAGAACAAAAAAACACACTAAAATTTGTGAAACACACTAAAATTTAATCAAATCAAACAGAGGAAAGTTTCTAAATCTTAAAAAGCTATCCTACCTTTAAAAAAAAAACAGGTGGGATTGGTTAATGAAGAGTACCTAATCAGGTCAGTCACCAATCTTAGCCTAATTAACATTAATTATCTAATCACAGTCTGTCTTCTTTTTTTGGTTAAAAACCACATTTATCCACCAATCAAAATTCAAAATCAATTCTACTCAAGTAGATAGGACCATTAACCTAAGACCTCTGGTTAAACTAATACAGTTAGTGGTTAGTATCTAATTAAAAAGTTGATTAATTACTCACTAATCATCACCCCCACTTCCCTAAAGTTCCATTATCTTATCCTCACTTTAGAGGAACCCTCCACCAACCCAAAACAACTAAAAATTAACAAAAACAATGAATGATCCCTTGATCTATCAAACATCAAAGAACACCAAGGAAACTTCCAAAGTAGATTCCATATCAAAACTGAGAAATAATGTCACATGCAAAACAAAACAATAGAAGAAAAAGGGTACCTGTTGGGGAGCATTATAACCACGAGGAACAGCAAAGACATCACTATCAAGTGGCATGTCCACAGCCTTCTCTTCATTCCTAACGAAGGTGCTTGTTGATCCTCCATTACACAACACTGCCACGTTCACAAGAACCAATCCAAAAACCAAAACTTTGAAACCCACTGAATCCATTTTTGCAAAGTGTGCGGAAGACCCGTGATGAATGTGGCATTTATTTATAGCAAATCACATGTTAAGTAATTAAATTAAATGCTGATTTCGAAATAATGGAATATTAGGATTTAGGAGGAATATTCAGATTAGTGAGTCAACTATAAACAACGTATGAGAGAAGTTTATTAGAGTTCTAATCTAAACACAGTAAACTGTTATTATGCATCGTTTTTTTTTTTCTTGGGATCACTACACAAAGCAGTTTTCAGATGAAGACGAAGACTTGGACTAACAAACCCTTTAGCAAAAACTAGTGGTTTTGGATTTGGTTGAGATGAGAAACCGAGAAAACTGTAGATGTAAGAGTATGAATTGAATTGAATTGAATTGCATTGAATAATATGATATGGGGTCGCAATAATGAGGGCGAAAAAGTTGACTTTGAATATTAATTTTTATTGGGTTGTATTTTTTCTTTGGAACAGGAATGTGCCACCTACGTGTCATTCAGACCACATCATTTATGAAGTAATGAAGAATTAATTATACTAAGGTTACGTAATGAAACCTCTTGATTTTTTTTAATTAATTTCTTAAGGTATGATCTTAAGTAGGGCTGGGAGTGAACGGAATTGAATCGAATTAGATCAAATTTAAATTTAATTCACAAAAATTAAATTTGACTTATAAAAATTAAGACTTACGGTTCAACTCATTAATGATCGAGGCTATTTCTTAAACTCAAGCTTAACTTACCGAAAATTTATGAGTTGATTCGAGTTTACAAACTGACTTAAATAACAGAAAACATAATCTATAATTCTATATCAATAAATTATAATGTATATATATTAAAAAAATATTAATTTTATATATTATGTATCTATTAATTATAAATTTTTTTTATTTATATCCTACATCAAAATCATATAAAAATAATTATAAAATTTTAAATAAAAATATTAATATATATAAAATTACACATTATTATTTTATATATATATATATAAAGAAGCCTCAAGCCCAAGAGTTGAGGAAAGGTAGATTTCTTACTTGGTGCTTGCCCTCTACCTTTTTCATAAAATGTAGTGGCCAAACTAGATAGTCCATTTTCTCTCTTTCCTCGCTCCTCATGCATAATATCATAAAAAATAGATACAAATGAGATGCAAACTTAGATTGAAAAAGTGTTCGGTAAGTGAAATCAATTGATTCATAATGGTAGAAAAGAAAAACGGCGCGCGCAGACTGTTTACCAAAAACACAGGTCTCCGCAAAGTGAAGAATCTCCAAACACATCCAGCTCTTCAATACCTATATAAACTGCTACTTTCAGTCGGGTAACACAGCAAGGTTATATATATATATATATATATATATATATATATATATATATATATATCGAGCCAACTCATGAGCTAATGAGTTGAACTTATCAAAACTTAAGTTCGGCTCATTTAATTTATGAGCTCAATTTTAGGCTCAAATTCAACTCATCAGCTCCGAGTTCAGCTTATCGAATTATTAACAAATTGAGCTTGAACTGATTCATAAGCTGGCTTGACTCACTTCTAACCCTAATCTTAAGCTATATAAAATTTAAAGGGATATAAAAAATATATGTCAAAGAAAATTTCGTATGATGTAAAATTATATTTTACATTATCAATTCAGATACAAAAATTGAAAAAATCTATATTTATACTAAAGTAGTTTTAATTCTTAAAAATTAATATTCCTTAACCAAATTTCTATCTCAATCAAGTTTTTTTAATTGATTAATATTCCTTAATTAGCTGAAGGTGTTTATTTTGGATATTGCTAATAATTGTTTTTAAAAGTTGTAGAAGGCTTAAAAAAAGGGGTTGAATCTATGACATTTTTTTACTTTAATGAAATAACCTTTTAAATACAAATTTTTAGTCTGAATCTGTTTGAATTCAGTAGCAAAAAATTTATGAGATAATTCATTGTTGTCTCATGAATATTAGAAAAAACATACCAGAGAAGAGAAGAGAGAAGCTGACACCATCATGTATCCTAGTTCAGTTGCCTTGTGCAATGTAACCTACATCCAGTCTCTACCATAACAGTGGTAGAATTTTTACTATAGTTAAAGTATTAAATACACCAATTCCACAAGATTGATACAATCCTTTCTCTCTCAAGTTCTAACCTAACTTGACTTGGCTATGCTAATACCTAACTCTTCACTTTTAATGCTTACCCAACTAAGAAAGGGGTACCTCACTGGTGCAAGACACAAGATATTTGAAACAACCTAAAGAAATCTGAAATCACTCTAGACTTTTTACTCAAGTGTATCACTCAGCCTTTTATCACTCTTTGACTTTTTCATGAACTCTCTTATTTAGCCTTTTACCACTCTAGAAATTACAGAAAGATATACATTAAAAGGAAATTATAAAACTTGAAGGAGATTGATGTTTCAACAGCCTATGTTGCTATGAGTTGGACCAGGTTGAGCAAACATTAATCAAGTTCTTCATCTTAGTGGAATGCTTCTTTCTTTAGATAGCACTGTCCAAAACGTTGAACTTTCTCAGGAAGCTCTATCAAACTCACACTTTGGTTCTTTTCTCCTTCCTTCAGCAGGATCAAAAATTTTCTTTTGTATCTTCTTGCATGTTGTTGAGTTGTTCTCTTTCAAGTCAACTCCTCGAGTTGTATGCTTCACTAACTTACCTTTCAGGCTTTCACTTTCTTCCATTAATCCCCAAATTATGAATCTTGGAATAGATTCTTTTTGCTTGACCGAATGACCCAGAACAGCAAAGAAAAAGTTGTTCAATGATAAAATTCATATCTAAACTCTTGAGCTACAACTTTGTCCCCAAGAAATAATTTTGACCTTTGATTCACAGCAGTGATTATCAAAAATCATTTTTTCCATTTATCCCAAATTGGAATAGCAGAGAGTTGGAGAAGAGGTGAAGAAAGTAAATTGCATGCAAATGGAAACAAATCACCTTTAACTTCTGACTTAGCTTGAAATGGTTTGATTTGGGTGATTAGACCTTTGCCTTTTGGATTAAGCTTTCTCTTTCTTTCTTCTATGGTGAATGAATGGGAAATGAAGCTCTCTCTTTCTTTTCTCTGAGTCTGACCAAAAGAGAAATGAACGTTGGTTTTGGAGTATACCTACTTGGAGAGATTAACTTGGGTGAGCAACTTAAGCTTGAGTTGGCTTTCTTCTTATTCAGCCTAAGTGATTTTTTTGTTTAACAACTTTGAACTTTAGTGCTTTATAACCCACTTTATTTTTCGTTTGATTTCCATCCTATTGGGCTCTTGCATCATTATTTTTTTGGCCCACAACGCTATTCAAACACAATTAAAATTAATTGGGTGTCTAACCCAATAAAAATAATATTTATCATCATCAATTAATTTAGTTAATTTCTTAACTCAAGAATTTTAACTCAATTATCTTTTCACAATAATTCAATTAAGTTAATTGGATTTCTAGTAATAACAACTATAGAATTTTTCTCTATATATATATATATATATATATATATATATAGGATAAATTTATAGGATATATAGATATAGCTTTTTTTTTTTGCCATATATATAAAAGTAGTTGTGGCATGCATAATGGTGTAACATTGGAATTTACCCGTAATTTGCATTTTTGTCTCATTAACATATAGTCTCACAGCGTCCCGTTTTAAGGGAAAGAGAGTTTATAAGTTTTAGGATGTGTTTAGTTGTATTTTTAAATTTTTTTTTTTTTATGAATTATTGTTTTTAAAACATCATATAATAAAATAAAAGTAATTTTATATTTAAATATTTTATATAAAAATATTTTTTATTTATTTATTATGTAAACAATATTCTTTTTTTTTAAAAAGATATAAATGAGTACTTATTTAAGTGTCATTAAATAAAAAAATATTTTTTTATTTTTTATCGTGTTTATAAATTTTTAGTAGTAAAAGTAAAAATACTAAAAAATATTGAGAAGTTGTAATTTTTTAACAAATATTTTTAAATAATAAATAAATAAAAAATATTTTTATATTATTATACCCAAATATAATTGATAAGTAAAAAAAAAATTTTTATATGAGATATTCAAACATAAAATTATTTTTATTTTTTTATAAAATCTTTTAAAAAAAATAATTTAAAAAAAAAATCTTAAAAGCTTACCTAAACAAGTTCTTATAGTTTCTTAAAAAATATGTTTTTTTTTATTTTTTAATATTTTTACTATTAAAATTTTATTAAACATGTTAAGAAATAAAAAAAATAATTGAAAAAAATATTTTTCTATCAAATTAGTAGCACCTAAACAAACAGATAGAAAAAAAATACCAATCTCTTTTGTATGTGACTGGTCTTGCATGTGTCAAAAATTAAATACAAAATATCATATATGTGCAAAATTTTCATTATATTTAACTCTGTATTTTAATTAGGATTTTACTAACAAACATTTGTTTTTCGATAAAATTTTATAATGTTATATTTTTAATTACTTTGTCTTTTAAATCACATAAAATTTTTAATGAAAAGAAACTAAGAATACGAAATCAATTATTTAGTAACCAATTTCAAGCAATTTTTTTTCTCGTCTAAAATAATCTTTTTCTCCCTCATTTCCACTTTGAAACACACACTTTTATGAAATTTCAAACAAACTGTCTAATTGTTGACTTTCTAAATATTAATTTGCTAGTTATAGTTAAACTTTTAAATAACAAACTTCAAAAGTCCACATTTTTTTATCCAAAAAAACTCTTTCGTCCCACTTTTTGCTTCTTTGTTGAATAATAATTTGATTGGAGCAAACTATGTAACGTTGACTATGTTACTTTATCATCTTTTAGGTATAGTATTTAATTATTTATATCATGCACTCACCAACTAAATCAATAATCATGAAATTACCGACATTACTTCATAATATAATAAAATTATTCTGACCAATCACCTATAACTCAAATCACTTCTATCCGTGACTTAATGAGTTGTGGAATCATCAACCGGGTACCAATATCTATTAAAAAACCACATGGAATCAGCTTTCACAGCATATCCATCCTGATTCCTATGCCAGCTATAGTAAGCATGAGTTCTATTCTTGATATCAAACATGGCATGTCCAAAGCTTGCTTCTCTATATGCTGAGTAATCTGGCTGTGGTTCTATCATCCTGCGTTATCAAAATAACGATCATATTATATATTGTCAGGTAATAATCACTCTTTTCAATACGTGAGTCATTATATATGTATGGAACTTACTTGTTTGCCAAGCCTTCAATGTTTCCTCCATCACCAATGGTTATATACACTGGAGCTGAGTTATCTTTCACAGGATTGCATCGCCCGTTTGTAATGTTGTATGCAATATTGGACACACGTTCCTTCAAACATAACATATATAAGTGCAATATTTGAGGCTTAATTAGACTCAAAATTCAATAGGCTTAGTTTATATTATAATGTATGTTAAATGAGGTTTTGAGAAATTATATTTTGTTACTTACAGATCGTTCATAGCCATGAACATGGCCGGCGAACACGACATCAACCTTGTGCTTCACAAACCAGGACTCAAACATTACTCTCATTGATTCACCTTCCATGTAGTGGTAATCGTAGCTGTTATACCAAGGTGAATGCAAGAGAACAATCAACCATGGAGTCTCTGTCCTATTAACTTTTGGTAGCTCTTGTTTTAGCCATTGGTATTGTGGTGTATATTTCCCTAAAGGAAAAAAAAATTGTGTCAGTTGCTGAAACTATTTTTTATACAAAGTTTTATTTAACTAATTATTAAAAATGATGTAATTATATGATTACCATAAGCTGAATATGAGGCCAATACAATAATATGTGCTGATGCTCTCTTGATAGAATACCAAAAGGGTGCTGTACTCTGTGACGCTCTATAAGGAACATGATACCTATGTGTATATGGCTTGAAAGGTACACCTTCACCCTGCAAAAGAAATAAGAGTTTAATTGTTACGTACCTCTAGTGTATAAACAACGATATATTCTAATTAAAAAAAGGGGAGTGCTAAATTATTATTGTGAGAGAAGGCGTACAATTTCTGGAGCAAAATCAATTTCATGGTTGCCTGTAACCCAAATCCATGGTTGATAAGCAACACTCCTTTCTACAAACCTTCCCCAAGTATCCCACTTAACATTATCATGATAAGGGTGATCATCTGCATAAGATAGGTCTCCAATAAACATCAAAGCTTGTCCTTTTCTTGGGTTCATTTCATAGTGAGAAAGAGTTTTATTTGAATCATATGTTTGACCAAGATCACCTGCACAATACAATGCCACATCAATTAATAACTAACGTATAGGCCTATTTGGGGCACAACAACATGCAGTGTTATTAAGATAAGATTTTTTAAAATTAGAGACTAAAATTTAGGCTAAAAATTTGTATATAACTTAAAGAAAATGTGAAATTTCTCAAGATGGGTCATGCATGTTAACTTAAGAAACATGGTATTAAGCTTTCTCAAGTTACGAAAAATAATATTTTAAATTTGTATATACTTGTGAATCAAATTAGTCCACCATATTATAATTTCTCTATTAGGAAAATGCTAACTAGTTGATAAAATATACTTACCAATGACACCAAAAGTGTATGGCACATCAGGACCAACTTGTGGAGGAGTAACAAACCAAAATTGCCTCGTTGTGTTCGCGATTCCAACTTCATAGTAGTATTTGGTGTTGTACTGTCCAAAACAAGAACCACATGAATCAATAATGGATTGATTGCATAACAAAAATAAAACTGAAATTGATAAACAAAACATGGAATGCAATGGAACGGAGCAGAAGAAATACCTCCAAATTTCTGATGGTGCAATGATGAATAAAACCAGATGAGTAATTGAAGTATCTATAAGTAACATGTCTTCCCTTAGCAATTAGCTTCTTTTGCTTGCTGTTCTCGCTCCAATATCGCACTTCGCTGGAGCCTGGTTCATCCATCGTCACCCACGACACAATTATTGCTTTCCCCTCGTGATCACCTTGTGTTATGTGAACCTTTTATACATACATTCATTCATTAAAACTTTGAAACTAAATGTTAAACCAAGAACGAAAAAACACTAAACTTTATGATGTATCAAACACTAAAGAACACCAAGGAAACTTCCAAAGTAGATTCCATATCAAAACTGAGATATGATATCACATGCAAAACAAAACAATAGAAGAAAAAGGGTACCTGCTGAGGAGCATTGTAACCAGGAGGAATAGCAAAGACATCACTGTCAAATAGCATATCTACAGTCTTCTCTTCTTTCCTAACGAAGGTGCTTGTTGATCCTCCATTACACAACACTGCTACGTTCACAAGAACCAATCCAAAAACCAAGACTTTGAAACTCACTGAATCCATTTTTGCAAAGTGTGGGGAATACCTTTGATGAATGTGGCTTTTATCATAGCAAACATGTTAATTATTTAAATTAAATGCTAATTTCAAAATAGTAGAATATTAGGATTTAGGAAGAATATTCTGATTAGTGACTCAACTAGTCAACTATAAACAACATATGAGAGAAATTTGTTAGAGTTCGAATCTGGTGGCTGTTACAACATTCCTCTTCCTCTTCCTTTAAAGTACCAAATTACGTGCCTTCTAATCTAAAAATACGCTAAACTATTATTATGCTTCGTTTCTTTTTTTTCCTGAGATCACTAAACAAAACAGTTTTCAGATGAAGACGAAGACTTGGACTAACAAACTAGCCGATTTGGATTTGTTGAGATGAGAAACCGGAAAAGTGGGTATCAGTCATCATGCTCAACTCAACATACCAATTTTGTTAGAGAAAAGGGAGCATAGACAATACTTAACTTACTTAAAAAAAGTACTAAAAGAGTACTAAGAGTATTACTATATAAAAAATATATAAAAAAAGTATAAAAAAAATTAAACATATATAAAAAATAATATTATAATTTAATGTCATGTATTTTTAAGTAATTATTTATCTCAAAGTGATTTTATCTAATATTATCCAAACAATATTTATTTTATCAAAATCAATTTTGGTAAAGAGTTGCTAAGTATAAATTATGTTGACACAAACTTACTTCAACCTAAAATTAATTCTATAAACTTATTTTTACCCAAAATCAATTCTATAAAATCATTTTTTTTAAACTCCAGTTTGACAAACCACAATCCAAATACACTCTTAACCTGCAAGTGAAACGGACACAGTTTTAACTTCTAAGTTTTTTAATTGGAATTAATTTTAATTTGGAATGAATTGAATTAAAAATAAATTACTAAATTTAAAATTAATTATATAAAATAAGAATTAGTTTGATTCTAAAATGATTGAGCTATCTTTATTTAAAAGATTATATAGAAAAATAAAAATAATTTTATATTTAAATATTTCATACAAAAAATTTTATTATTTATCAATTATATATAGATATAACAGTATAAAGTATTTATTTATTTATTTATTATGTGAAATATATTTAAATATATATATAAATTAGCGTTTATTTGGATATCATTAAGTTAAAAAAAAGATTTTTTATTAATGAAAAATATATTTTTTTATTTTTTAACGTATTTAGTAAATTTGTAGTAGTAAAAATAAAAATATTAAAAAAATAAAAAATATCTTCTTGAGAAGTTATAATTTTTTAAAAGATATTTTTTCTTAAAAGATATATTTTTTATAATGAATAAACAAAAGTATTTTTATATTATTGTACATAAACATAATTGATAGATAAAAAAAGATATTTTTCATGAGATATTCAAAGATAAAATTATTTTTACTTTTTTTATAAGATCTTTTAAAAAAAATAAGCCAAACAAACACGTAGAAAAAAATATGAATCTCCTTTTTTTTTTAAATTAAGAATGAGACTCGAATTCCAAATTTTTAAATAAGCAGATGAGACTATATTATTTGAGATATACCTTGTTAACAGAAAATACAAATCTTTTTTACATGTGATAAATCATCTATACGTCAAAAATTAAATTAAAATATCATTTATGGGCAAATCCCTCATTATATTTAGAGAAAATTTCACTCTCCTTCCCTGCGAGACGTTAAAATGACACTTCCCTCCCTTTTATTTATAAAATGTACATTTCTCTCCCTTATAACTTTTAAAAAACCTCCTCTTTAATTCATTTTAATTTTTTTGTGTTAACTAATTTTAACATTATCCATTTTTCAAGAAAAATAAATTATTTTTTTACAAAAATACCTTTTAGTAAAAATTTATTTTTTTGTCATTAATTTTGCTTACCAAAATACCCTTTAATAAATTATTTTTTTATTGATTAAATTGTATTTTTACCAAAATATTTTTAAAAAAATTTAATAATTAAATTATTTTTTCTAAGATGCCTTTCAATAATTTTTTAATTATTAAATTATGATTTTACCAAAATTTTTGTTAAAATTTTTTTTATATTTTACTATTAATTTTCTGATATTAATATATATTATTTTAATATTAAAAAAAATCTTAGTAAGATTATTTTTCAATATCAATATATATTAATTGTTATACATATTAATAGTGGTAAGATTTTTTATTTAATTTTAAAATAATATACATTGATATAAATAATTAACAGTAAAATATAAAAAATTATTAACCAAAATTTTGATAAAATTATATTTTAATAATTAAAAAATTATTAAAGGATATCTTAGGAAAAAATAATTTAATTATTAAATTTTTTAAAAATATTTTGGTAAAAATATAATTTAATAAATAAAAAATAATTTATTAAATGATATTTTGGTAAGCAAAATTTAATGATAAAAAAATAAAATATTTGTTAAAGGATATTTTTGTAAAAAATATTTTTTTTTTTTGAAAAATAGATAAAGTTAACATTAGTTAATAAAAAAATTTAAAATAGATTAAAGATGAATTTTTTAAAAGTTATAAAGGAGAAGAATGTATATTTTATAAATAGAGGGGAGGGGAGCGTCATTTTAGCATCTCGCAGAGAAAGGGAGTAAAATTTTCTCTTATATTTAACTCTATATTTTAATTAGCATTTTACTTCTTCTTCATTAAAATTTTAAAATATTGTATTTTTAATTAAACCTTTTTTTATTTTGTCTTTTTAATAAAATAAACTTTTTAATAATGAAAAGAAACTAAGAAAGCATACAAAATCAATTATTTAGTAACCAATTTCAAGCATTTTTTTCTTTCTCGTCTAAAATAATCTTTTTCTCCCTCATTCCCACTTTGAAATGTACACTTTTATGAAATTTTAAACAAACATTTAATAGTTGACTCTCTAAATATTAATTTGCTAGTTATAGTTAAACTTTCAAATAACAAACTTCAAAAGTCCACAATTTTTTTCCAAAAAAAAAAACCTTTGCTCCCACTCTTTGCTTCTTTGTTGAATGATAATTTGATTGGATCAAATTATCACCATAAAAAAAAGTAATATTTGTAACAAAAAAAATTATTACAAAAAATTGAAATTTTGAAATAAAAGAATTTTGTAATAAAAAAAGGACCGTTGCAGTATGTCCCATTATAAAAAATTTTTAAAATAAAAAATAAAACTATTAAAATTTAAAGTAATATTTTGTAACAAATTTTTCTGATACAAAAAATTAAAAGTCGTTACAAAAGTGATAACAAATTTTTATCTTCAAAATATTTTTGTGACAATATATTTTTTCCTATCATAAAATTTTGTTACAAAATGTAACTTGATTTTGTAATATTTTTTTCTTTAGTTACAAAACACTATTTATTTTATAATAATTTTTTAATACAAATTACACGTATAATTTGCCAAATTATATTATTTTTTAATTAATTAATATATTAACTAATTTACTTAGCAAGTCAACATTTATATAATATATATTAGCATAGATAGTTCAAATATCTTTCATTTAACTAAGATTGTTTTATAAATCTTCAACCTATAAACTTTAAGGTACAAACTAACAAGACACATTGAAAAATCCTAATGAACTAGATAGATACATAGGACAAGAAAAACAAGGAATTATAGATCTCCAAAATATAAACTACAAATTACAAACTCCATCATGTTCATACATCTCCTTTCAAAAACAGTGAAGTATTATGTATCAAGTTGTATAACCTTGGTGATTGTAGAACAAGACTCTCAACATCTCTAATGTATAAAATGATGGGAGCAGCTTCTGAGATAGAAACCAAGACCTGCACAAAGAAAATGTTCTTAGAACTTCTTTTTCCGAAATCTATGTAATAGAGTAGGTTGTTATCAAATATGAGATAATAAAAGTTTAAGAAAATTAATTCACCTGATAAAGTGACAGAACAAATAGCTTTTCATCGAAACACAAGCTACTCATGCACTTTAAAGGAGTTACAAACAAAATCTGAAATAATAAGCATAATATTGCAACACAATAAAAAGCAACACTACTTATATGCTTTAAAACAGTTTTCAAACCTTCAACACCAATACTTTGTTGATGTAAAGTATCTATAAGATCAAAAGATAGTTATAAAATGAAATTAGCAATTAATATCTAAGACAAGATCAATAAAAATATGATGTCAATTAATGTAATTCTAAAAAATTTTGTCTAGAAAATTTGAACTTTATTTTCTCTAGTACCTATAATTTCAAATTGTTTAGTTAGCATAAACATGTGAGAAAATCACACAGTCAACATAACCAAAAGGTTTAACTAAATTATTGTATTTTTATAAAAATTTGGATATAACTTTTACTAAAAATATATTTAAACCACCCTTACGGGTTTTCTCAACCTCAACAACTCATCAACATTTTCTCTACAATTATCAAAATAATATACTCTCAAAAATATCTTATAATAGCATAAAAATCTATTCTTAAGTCTCATAGGCCATAGCCAAGGTTATTACCAAAAATAACTACGACAGTCTAATTTCAATTATATTTTTTAAATACCAAATGAATTTGGAATTGCACAACCTTTATATCCATGCAACCGTCTCGGATTAGGCTTTCCATTAAACCAAAAATCACAATTTTTCGCTTACTCTAACTTCGAGAATATAAACAAAACCGTGACTGCTTTGCAGTGTCTTAAAAACTAGAAAACAACAGGAGCGTACAACGTTCAAAATTCCATATAAAATCCAAATTAAATCCAACCACCTTCAGAATTAACATGGTTAAACTTAACTTATCCAAATTTCTTTTTCAATTGGTTCCAGGTCAATATCATTTTTAATAAAAAAGTTACATAATTTGAAAGTTAGGTAAAAATAAGTCAAAATCTGTTTTAGAAACCAACAAGTTTAGTATCTTTCAACTCGTATAACTTTTACTACAAAACTTTAAATAGGTTAAAGTTTGGTTTATAGACTCCTAACTTATCTAACAACAAGTGTGTCTTAGTTGCAACCCAATTGCATTTCAATTTTAAGAGTTACAAGCATTGAAAATTGATACATAACTTGCTAAAAACTGATTCTCTCTAGCTTTAATCATTAACTTTCAAAAATTCACAACTCCCAATCCTTAACTCCTAAAATTCTGAAGTTTTAGAGCAATGAACCAAGTAAATCAAATTTTAAAACAAAATTGATTTCGCCCCAAAACACAGCTTGTTGAAATCGCAACAAGACAAACAAGTTGCTGCCCTGTTTGAACTTTTCTGCTGCAGGACGGATTTATCAATCTAATTTTAAAAATTTGCCATAAATTGTGTATTTAACGAAAATGCCTCAAATTTTTCAGTCCAGCTCTATACATTTTCAAGTTTAATCCAGACTTGGTCTCACACAATTCCGATCATCACAGAATTAGTTATAACTTTTCAAAATTTCTGGCTTCAGTTAAAAGTAATGCAGAAGATCAGATTTCACAATTCAACTTTAAAAAATCATAACTAATTCTCCAGTTAATACAAAACCTTTAAAATTTAAATCTTAGCAACTATACTCATTGTAATTCACTTTAACTTTTAATCTCATTATTTCAATCATTATCGAATTACTGCTTTGCTTTTTAAAATTACCATTTATCTCAAAAAATTAGGCTTCTTATAAAAATTTAATATTTTAAAATTGTATTGTTGTTACAAAATATTATTATTATTATGTAATAATTACTAATTGTTGTTATATAAAAATAATTTTTTGTAATAATTTTAAATTTGTTACAAAACTTTTGTTACAAATATTTTATTTTCTTGTAGTGTATGTAATGTTGATTATGTTACTTTATGATCTCTTTTATGTATAGTATTTAATTATTTATATCATTCACTGACCAACAAAATCAATGACCAACCAAATCAATAATAATGAAACTACCGACATTACTTTACACCGATTTTTTTTAAATGAAATAATTTATAATATATTTACCAATTTTCATCTTTTACCTATTTCGTTTCGTTTATACGTAAATGAGATAAATTTATAATTAATAATCTTGTAAGTTTATACTAAATTCTTAAAAATAGAAGTTTTAAATAATAGAAAAGATATACAGAAAAGATAAACAATTTTTTTTTTACCAAAAATAGGAAATTCGAACCCATGACCTTTTAAGTGAGTATAGGAAGATTATGTCATTTGAGCTATAACTTATTAATAAAGATAGATGATTTCATAATAATAGAAAAACTAAACGGTTTTAATTCATTGACTAGTAGGCCTTTTGAAACTACCTATCTAAAATTAATACATTATTTTCTTAAGAACCAACCTATTTAAATTGTATTAAAAAAATAAAAAAATAAAAATTTTGATAAATAAAATTTTAACTATATATAATTTAAATTTAAAATT
Source organism: Arachis ipaensis (assembly GCF_059453495.1). Lineage (NCBI taxonomy): Eukaryota > Viridiplantae > Streptophyta > Magnoliopsida > Fabales > Fabaceae > Arachis > Arachis ipaensis. The sequence goes on from NC_142438.1 coordinate 13,889,069, forward strand.
TTTAATATAACAATTTTTAAAATTCTTCTTGTATTCTTTTTGAATACTAATTCAAATGTGTTAATTTCTATAACAATTTAGTTTTTAATATGTGTATATTGATACTAAATTAAATTTTTAATATAACAAAGTTTTTATTTTTTTAAATTTTTTATTTTTTTAGTATTAATTTAAATGTATTAGTTTATAAAAAATATTGTACTGATTTTAAATGGACAGTTCTAAAATTGTCTAGTCGCTCACTAAGTAGGAGTGTTATCGGTTTGGTTTGGTTCTTACAGATATACAACCGTTCGGTTTGCTGTTCTTATAACAACCAAACCGAACCAACAACAGTTTGGTTCGGTCAGTTTTTTGGTTTTTAATTCCTAATGAACATAATATGAATCACAAAAACTAGAGGTTTAAAATAGTCAATAAACTGAAATAATAAGAGTACATCACATTCAAATTCAGTACATTTTTAATCCATCCGAATAACTAAACAATAAACATAAAACAAACACAGAATGGAGAATTCAGAAGCGAAAAAATGAGGGGTTAGGGACTTAGGTTTGGCGCTGAGAGCTTAATAGACGCTGAGTGACTTGGGCCTTGGGATTGGAGATTTTTGTTGTTAGGTTAAAGGTTAAAATGGTTAAAACATTGAAATGTATGCATATCTTCGGTTCGGTTTGGTTCGGTTTCTATTGAGCCAACTGAAAACCGAACCGAACCAATCGGTTTTGTCAGAAAAAATGATTTTTTCGGTTTTCAAGTCGGTTGTTGTAATTTTTGGTTCGGTTTTGCGGTAATTTTCGGTTCGGTTCGGTAACTTACACCTCTATCACTGAGTAGTGAGTTAAAACTGCTCATCTCTCCTATTATTTTGAAACCATTCATCTTCTCTATTATTTGAAATCATGTTATTGTTGAAACGTTCTATTTTTAAGAGTTCGGTATAAATAAATAAAGTTATTAATTTAAAATTTAAAATATAAATGAGATATAAATTAATTAAAATCGATTTAAACAGTAACAAACTATATCAAATTTTTTTAAAAATTGATCCAAATTAAATTATTAATATTATTGATTATTTTTAAAAATTATATTTTTATATTTATAAATACAAATATCTCGTTTATTTATCTCATTTTTAAAGGAGATACATGTATTTTTTTCAAATTCTATATATCTCATTTGCAAATGAGATAAAATCAAATAAATACTGATTTTAAAATAATAGAATATTAAGAATTAGGAGGAATATTCATATCAGTGAGTCAACTATAAATAAGGCATGTTAGAGTTCTAATATAAAAAATAAGTTGTTATTGTACTGAACTCTTACTGGTAAAATAGTTAGCGACACGTGATTTAAAATTACTCATTTAAAATCAACACATTATTCTTTAAAAACCAACATATTTAAATTAGTATTCAAAAAGAAAAGAAATATTAAAAATTTTTATAAATAAAATTTCAACTATATATAATTTAAATTTAAAATTTTTAATATAATAATTTTTAAACCTTTTCACATACTCTTCTTTAATACTAATTCAAATATGTTAGTTTTTACAATAATTTAATTTTAATATGTGTGCATGTTGGTACTAAATTAAATTTTTAATATAACAAAAATTTTAAAATTTTTATTTATTTTTTATTTCTTTGAATACTAATTTAAATGTGTTAGTTTTTAAAATAATATTGTGCTTATTTTAAATAGATAGTCGCCCACTAATTAGTGAATTAAAATCGCTCATATTATTATGAAATTGTCCACCTTCTATTAGGGGTGACAAATTGGCCTAAACCCGCCGGCCAGCCCGCGTAATATGCCAAAAAAGGTGGGTTGGGTTAGAAAATTAGAACCGCCAAATAGTAAAATTTCGTCTAACCCGCACCGCGGGCTTTGGCGGGGCGGGTCCGTTGGGCTTAGTGTTTTTTTGGCAAGGGGTATTTTTGTAATTTTTTTGCCAAAACTCAACTTTTCCTAACCAAATTTACAAGAGAATGAAGATGAAAATTGAATATTTTAGATTATGTTTATTTTGTTTTCGAGACAATATTTATAATTATGTTTTGAATTATGTTTATTTTGCTTTGAAGGCAATATTTATAATTATGTTTATTAGATATTTATAATTACAAAGACTTTAATGTTTGTGAATATAAAAATTATAATTTTTTTATACATTTAAAAATTATAATAGTTAAAAGTAAAAAAAAAAAAAGATATTTGACGGGTTTAGCCCGCCAACCCGCCGCTTGGCAGGTGGGGTGGGATTTTGGGACTGCCTCACTAGACAGGGCGGGGCGGGCTTCCCGCTTGCCACCCTATCTTCCATGTTATTTTTGAAATGTTCTATTTTCAAGAGTTCAGAATAAACAAATAAAATTATTAATTTAAAAATTAAAATATAGATAAGATATAAATTAATTAAAAATGATCTAAATAGTAACAAAATATATTGATTTTTATTTTTTAAATTAGTCCAAATTAAAATATTAATATTTTTTATTATTTTTAAATATTATATTTTTATATTTACAAATATACATATTTCATTTTTAAATGAGATAGGTATATTTTTTCAAATTTCATATATCTCATTTGCAAACGAAATAAAGCCAAATAAAATCGTGTCTTAATTCGTTTACACTGTAAACAAAATAAAAATAAAAATAAATAAATATGCTATAAATGATCTATATCCATAAATAAAATATTTAAATTATATATTTAAAAAAATCCTACTTAACACTGAGGATAAGATAATATAATATAATTATTCTCAAAAATAAAATAAAATACAGGTACATCCGTGACTTAATATGAAACATGAGTTGTGGAATCGTCAACAGGATACCAATATCTATTAGAAAACCACATGGAATCAGCTTCCACAGCATATCCATCTTGATTCCTATGCCAGCTATAGTAAGCATGAGTTCTGTTCTTTATGTCAAAAATGGCATGTCCAAAGCTTGCTTCTCTGTATGCTGAGTAATCTGGTTGTGGTTCTGTCATGCTGCATTTTTAAAATAATGATCATATTAGATATTGTCGCGTAATAATTACTTTTTTCGTTCTAAAATATATGTCGCTTTAGAGATTTAATATATTAAAAATTCAATGTGTTTTTAGAAAAACGATATCCAAATACATTGAATTTTTAATGTATTAAATTTTTTAAGTGATTGATATTTTTATAAGGAAAAGAGCAACTAACCATTATCATATCAGTAGTGACCAACCGGTTAGCCAATAATATTTAAAAATATTGACTAAATATATTATTGGATTGTTAAACTAAAAGTATTAAGTTACTAATATAAATTAAAATTGCTGAATCTTAAATTTTTGTATGATTCCAATACGTGAGTCATTATGCATGTATAGAACTTACTTGTTTGCCAAGCCTTCAATGTTTCCTCCATCACCAATGGTTATATATACTGGAGCTGAGTTATCTTTCACAGGATTGCATCGCCCGTTTGTAATGTTGTATGCAATATTGGACACACGTTCCTTCAAACATAACATATATCAAATTTGAAGTGCAATGTTTGAGGCTTAATTAGACTTATTTAATTAGTGTCACACTCAAAATTCAATAGGCTTAGTTTATTTTGAGAAATTATATTTTGTTACTTACAGATCGTTCATAGGCATGAACGTGGCCGGCGAACACGACATCAACCTTGTGCTGCACAAACCAGGGCTCAAACATTACTCTCATTGTTTCACCTTCCATGTAGTGGTAGTTGTAGCTGTTATACCAAGGTGAATGCAAGAGAACAATCAACCATGGAGTCTCTGTCCTGTTAACTTTTGGTAGCTCTTCTTCTAGCCATGTGTATTGTGGTGTATATTTCCCTAAAGGAAAAAAATTTTGTGTCAGTTACTGAAACTATTTTTTATATAAAGTTTTATTTAACTAATTATTAAAAATGATGTAATTATATGATTACCATAAGCTGAATATGAGGCCAATACGATAATATGTGCTGATGCTCTCTTGATAGAATACCAAAAGGGTGCTGTACTCTGTGACGCTCTATAAGGAACATGATACCTATGTGTATATGGCTTGAAAGGTACACTTTCACCCTGCAAAAGAAATTATCTATTTGTATCAAAACTTTACTAGAAAATGAGAGCCATAGAAACGGGTATATGTTGAAGGGTAGCCATAGAGAAACGGTTGAGTTGTCTTGGTTTGACCTCAAGATTACAGGTTCAAGCCGTAAAAATAGCCACTATGTGTTATTACTTATTAGGTTAGGTTGCATACATTACACACTTTGATGTGGTCCTTCTTTAGATTCTGTGTTAACATGAGATGTTTGTGCACCAAACTGCATTTTTATGAAATTGGGTATATGGTACATGATACAACAAAGTAAAGTATGTTATGTGGGAAGCATACATATAATATTCTTATAAATGAATTGTGATTCTGTACATTGATACGCTATAGGTTACTTGATTGGCAAATTCATGTAATTATGAGTTAAACCAAAATTTTAATTGTTATGCACTGCTAGTGTATAAACAACATGCATGATGTTATCTAATCAAATGTTTGTACTCACAAAATTTCTAATAACATGGGTGGTAAAGCCAACTAGAGAGTTTGATTTTGGATCAAATGCAAGGAATTCAATTAGGATTATGAGAGAAGGCTTACAAGTTCTGGAGCAAAATCAAGTTCATGGTTGCCTGCAACCCAAATCCATGGTTGATAAGCAACACTCCTTTCTATAAATCTTCCCCAAGTATCCCACCTAACATTATCATGATAAGGGTAATGATCTGCATAAGAAAGGTCTCCAACAAACATCAAAGTTTGTCCTTTTCTTGGGTTCATTTCATAGTGTGTAAGAGTTTTATTTGAATCATATGTTTGACCAAGATCACCTGCACAATATAATGCCACATCAATTAATAACTAACGTATAGGCCTATTGGGGGCAAAACAACATGCAGCATTATTTTGTTCCTAATTTCATTTTCTTGGTTATTAGTTATTACTATTAATATTATAACATGACTACCATGTCAGTTTATTTTCACTTGTTAACTATTCAAATAGCAAGATTAAGATAAGATTTTTTAAAATTAGAGAGTAAAATTTAAACTGAAAAATTTGTATATGCTTTTAAAAAAAGTGAAACTTCTCAAAATGGGTCATGCATGTTAATTTCAGAAACATGGACTTAAACTTTTTCAAGTTACGAAATGCAATATTTTTTGTGGTTTTGTGGTTTTTTATGTTTTGTAGGTATATATTTTCTTCTGTAACGCGAAATAGGTTAACCCATATTTTTGTATATTACTTCAACTACCCATTCAATATACCAACTAAAGAACTATTTAAAAATTAATTTCTATAAAATTTAAGGGATACAATTTAATTGAATTTACCTATGAGACCAAATGTATATGGCACATCAAGACCAACTTGAGGAGGAGTCACAAACCAAAACCGCCGTGTTGTGTTCAAAAGTCCAACTTCATAGTAATATTTGGTGTTATACTGCCCAAAATTGAAGCATATATATGATAACACAAATGACACTTTTCTCTTTCTGAAATTGCTACAAATATATATAAGATGGAGTGCAATGGAATAATAGAGAGCTGAGGTAGTACCTCCAAATTGGTGATGGTGCAGTGATGAATAAAACCAGAAGTGTAATTGAAGAATGTGTAAGTAACATATTTTCCTTTAGCAAGCTTCTTTTGCTTGCTGTTTTCACTCCAATAACGCACTTCATTGGACCCTGGTTCATCTATTGTCACCCATGACACTAACATTGCTTTCCCATTAAGGTCACCTTGTGTTATATGAACCTTTACATTTAAAGTGTGAATAATTATGCATATATTTATTTTTGTCTTATGCTAAAATTCGTTCATACCAAACTTTAAACATTTCAATGATAGAAATTGGTATAACATATCATAAAATTATTTATCCTAAAAATTTTAAAAATTTAATTTTGATGTATTATTAACGTAAAGTAATTTTACATATGTATTCAATTATGTAACGTCGCATAAAAAAAATAACTACTTTTCACATTAACTACGTGAATAGTCATCCAATAAAATAGATATAATTGTATAAATATATAAAGCATTTTACATTATCAGTATATTAAAATTAAACTCTAAATAAAATTACATGAATGATTATATATCTAATCGACTAAAATAAAAGGGATGGAAGAAAGGTACTTGCTGTGGAGCATTATAACCAAGAGGTATAGCAAAGACATCACTATCCAGTGGCATATCTAGAGTCTTCTCCACTTTCCTAACATAAATGCTGGTTACATGTCCACTACACAAGGCTGTGACATTCAGAAGCAAACACAAAGCCAAGGCTAATGTTACAAAACTAGGGAAACCCGAAATTCCCATTTTCTCAAACTCTCAAACATACACCCCTCGTAAATTTAACACCACACTTCTTAGTACGGGTTTATTTATAATAATATATAGCCATATATATATGTTTAGTAACTAAATGTTGGTAAATGGCATATTAGAGGAATGCTAAGGGGGACAGCAACTTTTGTGATTTGTAGCCATCAAATAACCATTAATGATGATTCTAATGGTGTGAAATTTTATCCAATGACTCACTTTTCTTTGCTGGTTACATGCTGGCCAAAATTTAATAAAGTTGCTGGCTCTCTAGACTTTTCCTGGCATATTAATCAGGAGGAATAAAATGTTGGTTAATAGCTTATTGACATTGGGATTTGGGAGGAATATCCAGATTAATTAATTAGAGGTAAACTAACGAAGCAATGTGTACGAGGAGAGCCTTCCAATGCAAGGAAACCATTGTCATACATCGTTTTCTTCGAAGACAGGATAAAACGGTTCAGACAAGAAGAACAGTTGTATGAATAGAATAGAATAGAATAATGGGATGCAATGTAATGCAATAAGCTAAGGTTGAGTTGAATATTATAGTATATTATATATACTCTATTGTGTCGCTTGGGATCAAGAGAGAGTTTTACTTACTTGTCATTCAGATTTCAGACCATGTAAGTTTTTATAAGCCTTAAAGCTTCATTAACGGCTGGCACAAGTCATATGTTTATAAATGACATTTTTGTTAATGATCTCTTTAGAGTAAAAAGACATTTTGAAATTGGAAAAATCACGATTTTAATAAAATTAAAACGAGACTCGCACGATGTGATGTGCGCTGAGAAATAAATTATTTATATTAAAAATATTTATTTGATAATTTATATATTATTTTATATAATTATTCAATTAAAACATAATATAACTTAAAATTTAATTTATTATTTTAAATATTTAAATTTATTTATTTAAAAAAAAACATAATTTTTTTAATATTTTTTTACCAAATAAAAAATTGCATTACTTGAAAAAGTGATACACTGACCATGAAAAAAAAGGGAAAAGTTCATAGAGGAACTCCCGCTAGCAGCAACTGGTCTTCGCCTAAATTTGTTTCTCTTTTTACATTTAGTTGATATTGCGATGTTTTTTGATTTACAAATAAAAAAACGAATAAATGAAAAAAAATATAATATAAAATTATGAATTAATTTTATAATTAGATATATTTAAATATACTTAATAAAAATATGTATCAAATTTAAATTTATTTAAATTTTTTTAATAATTAATATGAGAAATTAAAAAATAAAGAACAACAAGTACTATGTATAAATAAATCAAGTAATAAAGTCACAAAAAAAAAATAAATCAAGTAATATAATAATAAGAATTTTAATATATAAAAATTATAAAATTTAAATATTTATAGTTAAAAATTTTTATAATATATATTATTATGATATTTATAATTAAAAAAGTTATTGATGATATTTTTTAATTCGATAAATTAAGAATTAATCCCATTTAAAAATTTGTTGTTCATCAATAAGTTTGATGCAAATATAATGCGAAATTTGGAACATTCTATTTTTTTTGGTATTAGATTCGAAACATTTGAAATAGTTCTAAATAGATCCTGGTCCAGGTCCAGAAAGTAAAACTTATCCAAAAAGAAGAGAAAAAAAAGAGAGTTAATATTTGCCTATTTGGTTCAATTACAGATCCAAAGAATTCAAGTAAGGCCCAAAAAAACCAAACAATAAACAGTTATTATTGCTGCAACTGCCTAGCTCATTCTTCTTCTCAACTCTAGCTTCCAAGTCAACACAAGTAGCTGAAGTCAACTTGCTTAGATTCAAGATTCAACACATGTCAAGTAAATCACAGCTCCACTTACTTCATTTCTAGTTTCTTGATTGACAGGTTAGCTTCTCCTCAGCTTCTGTCCTTCTTTCGCAACAAGACCTACGAAGTACGAAGCTGCCGAGGATTTGAAGCTGCGGTTACTCTCAGTGAACTGTGTCCTCGTGGATGCAGAGGAGAAGCAGATCGTCAAGATATGGCTCAACGAGCTTCGAGAAGCTCTCTACTATGCCGAGGATCTTCTTGATAAGCTTGACACTCAGGTTTTGGAATACAAGGTGAGGTCTCAGTCACACACCACATTGGACACTGTAATAGACTACTTTGATTCTGTTTCTCCTTTCGCTAAGTCGTTGAATCGTAGCCTTGAGAAAATAAATCTAAGGCTTCGTGTTTTGAGAGACTATCATATTAAACTGCTCTTCTACCAATGACAACAATAAAGAGTACGGCCCACAAATTTAATCCAATAGAATTATAATTTTAGTAAAAAATCTTTATCTTATCTTTAACTTTATCTTTTTATCTTTCTTAAGCCAATACTCTATATATACTTAGTTTTACCTTCATAATTTACAATTTTCAATCAATTAATGATTAATAAAATTTTTTCATCTTTTCTTTTACCAGCAACTTCATTCGAAGCCTCTTTTGAACTTTTCGTCAGTCCAGTACTTTTCTTTCATAACACTTCCTTCCAATAAAGAAGCTCGTCCTTCAAACCAACTTGGGCTTTTGTCAAATTCAACTACTCATTATCTTTGTTCTTTCAATACTTTTTCTATTGTTAACAATTTTTTAAATCGAGATTCATTCTTGAATACTTGGGTCATTGATTCTGGTGCCACAGATCACATAGCATCAAGGTTCGGAAAACCGGACCGGTCATCAAACCGTTCTAGCTACTGGTTCACTGGTCTAACCGGTCCAACCGGCGGTTCAATCGAAAAAACCGTTTTAAAATAAAATAATAAATAAATTATAAATAAACATCCTAAAATATAATTATAGTATAATATAAATATTAAAATAGTTTTCAAATTTAAAAAACTACATTAAATGTCATCAATCAAATTCATATAATCTTATTAATATACAAACTCAAATTAAATAGTATAAAGAAATTTCAAATATTAAATGTCAACATAAAGATTTATCAATCATCAAAACCTCAAGATGTTCTTGTGAGTTTTTTTTTTTGTTTTGGGATAACTATTTAAATATATTATGTAATTATGATTGTGATTTCAACTATTGTGCTAAAGAAACCTTCAAGTAACAAGGATATGTTAATGGTGGTGGTGTCTTTCCGAGGCATCAATGTCTCCTCATCCAGCCCCTCCAATTTCTTCAGCTAAACCAATAACAAAAGGAATAGTACCAGAAAATGAGGTAGTTAATGGATCATCAAATGAGAAGCTTTTTGTTATTGCAATTTGCAAGTGAAGATGAATGGGCCAATGCACGTTTGAATGTAGCAACTTAACAGAACTTAACAACAACAAAAGTTAAATACTAGCAACAAATAATCACTCTAAACCCTGAAATCAATAACTATTTCAACAAAAATTAAAAAACATCATACTTAAAAATTAAAAAACGGCAACAACAGCATAACAAATCCATTTTAATCAACAATTTCAACAACACAAAATCAATGATTTAATTAATTTCAGATTCAAAAATCACAAATCAGAATATCAGACATTCAAAACACTAAACCTTCACCTAGCAATTACAAATAAAGCCAGCAAAACCAGCACAACCAGCAACTACACATCAAAGCCATTAGCAAATTTGAACAAAAAAATTAGGAGCCATCAGCAAAACCAACAATTAGAAAACAAAGCCAGCAATTACAAAACACTAAACCTTCACCCAGCAACTACAAATCAAAGCAAAACCAGCAACTACAACACAATGAAAAACATATATGAAATTAAAAATAGCCCCACAACACAATGAACAATAACAAGTTAGGAGCCATCAGCAATTAAAAACAGGAGCCACAACACAATGATTAACCATATTCTTAACCTAAAGCAGGAGCCATCAGCAATTAAAAACAGGAGCCATGACCCAAGAAGAGTAAGTTTTCAGCATTAAAAACAGATATGAAATTAACAAGACCATATCTAAATTCTGCCTACAGCATTCAACAATATTGCAAAACATTACAAGTTTACAGCATTAACAAAACAACAAAACACTAAAACAGAGTAACAGTTACATAATAGAGTAAGTTTTCAACATATTAGGTGTTCTGGACCAAAACAGAGTAACAGTTACAATTGTCTAGCATATTAGGTGTTCTAGACCAAAACAGAGTAACAGGTAGAATTACAAAACAGCAAAATACTAAAACAGCAATATTAGCCTATTAGGTGTTCTGGATACAAATCACATAACAGAGACAGTTTTCAGCATTAGCAACCAATCCAAACATACATACAAGAAAGAACATAGATACAAGGAATTGAAGAACAAAGAACGAATTTTCACAGCAATCAGAACCATACATACAAGGAAGACCGAAGAATAAAGAACGAAGAACGAAGACTGAAGTCTAAAAAACGAAGACTGAAGACCAAAGAAGAAGAAGAACCAAACTTCAAACCAAGACCCAAGAAGAATTGAAACAATATGGATCAAAAATTGAAGAAGAAGCTCAAAGAAGATGAAGACGAGGAGCACTCACCTGACTTACTGGGTTCCTGAGGACTTGGGACGGCGGCGGCGCTGACGACCTCTGAACGGCGGCGACGATGGAGGGCTACGGTTCGGGATTCCTAGGGCTAGGGTTCGGCGATGATGGAGTCCTTGGAGTGAGCTGTGAGGTGATTAGGTGAATCTGAGTGAATGGGGAAATGGGGGGTGGAGAACGAGTGTTATCGGATTTTTATTTTTTTTTTAAAAGTAAAAAACGACGTCGTTTTAAGAGAACCGGCTGGTTCTCGGCCGGTTCGCCGGTTTTTAGACGGTTATTTCCCAAGCGGTTATAGGGAGAGGACCGGACCGCTTGCGTCGCCGGTTTCCGGTTGAACCGGTTCGACCGGCCAGTCCGGTCCGATTTTCAGAACCTTGCATAGCATCAAATTTGTCTTGGTTTATTTCTTACATACAAATTTCTCCTATTATTGTTCATTTACCAAATGGTTTTCAAACTACTGTTTCTTATAAAGGCATCGTTCAATTTTCACCATCCTTGGTTCTTCATGATATTCTTTATTTACCTTATTTCAACTTTAATATTATCTCTGTCTCAAAAATTACTTCAGCACTCATATGTGAACTCACTTTTTCATCTTCTTCTTGCACTCTACAAAGCAACAATTTGGGGACGATTGATTTGGTCAGAATGAGAGAGGAATTATATGTCTTTGAACCCAATTTCGGTAAAAATTCATCCACTACACGCTCCATAAATTCAATCAAATCTCCACCCATTACACCTTCAAATATATGTCATTTTCGTTTAGGACACCTTTCTGGACAATGACTTAATCATTTACATAAACAATTTCCTTTTATCTTCATGCATCATGACGAGGATTGTGACATTTGTCATCTTTCTAAGCAAAAGAAACTTTCATTTTCTCAAAGTTTTAACAAAGCCAATGCAAGTTTTGATTTATTACATTTTTATATTTGGGGTTCGTTTCGACAAAATTCTATTCATAATCATAAATATTTTTTTACTATTATTGATGATTTTAATCGCTTTACATGGGTTATTTTATTAAAATTAAAAGGAGAAGTGCAAAATCATGTAAAAAATTTTATTACTTTAGTTGAAACACAATTCAACTCCAAAGTCAAAACTATTCGTTCCGATAATGGACCAGAATTTATTTTACATGATTTTTATTTTTCAAAGGGCACTATTCATCAACGTAGTTGTGTTGAAACTCCTCAACAAAATGGAAGGGTAGAGCGCAAGCATCAACATATTTTGAATATAGCTCGTGCTCTTATGTTTCAATCTAATTTACCATCATCTTTTTGGTCGTATGCTGTTAGACATGCTGTTTATTTACTTAACAGAGTTTCATTATCCGCAATTAATTTTAAAACACCATTTGAAATTTTATTCAATCATCCACTAAATTATCATGACCTTAAAGTTTTTGGATGCTTATGTTTTGTTTCTACGCTAATGGCAAACAGATCAAAATTTAATCCAAGAGCCAAAAAGGCTGTATTTATTGGCTTTCAACATGGTTTTAAAGGATATATTGTTTATGTTTTAGAAGATAAGAGAATTGATACTTCTAGAAACATGATTTTTTATGAAATGATCTTGCCCTTAGTCACAAAAATGTCTAATTCCATACACTCAACCCAATATTGCCAAATACACCTTCTCAAAAACAAGATTCAGTTAGTCTTCCAGTTAAACCCTCACTAATGCCCATTGACCCAACTCCATCTAGTTCTTTATTTTCTCCAACAACCTCTCCTTCTTCCTCACTATCGTTTCCTAACCAAGTTGAACCCATGACCACCGAATCACTTTCAACACACACACCCATCTCTCCTTCCGCACTAGACACCAGTCTACCATTACCTTCTCATCCCCTGTTACCTTCTTCACCACTTGAGCAACCTCATCCTCGTCATTCCGACTGGCCTCACCGACCTCCAACATATCTCTTTGATTACTTGTGTAATTCCTCTCTCATCTCTACAAATCAATCTCCCTCAAAGTGCAAGTATCATTTATCTTCAGTCATGTCTTTTTCTTCTCTTTCATTTTCACATAAAAAGTTTCTTTTATCTCTATATTCTGACGTTGAGCCAAAGTCTTTTAAGAATGCCAATCAACACTCTAATTGGCGTAGTGCTATGAAAGATGAGTTGGATGCTCTTGAGCTGAACAAAACTTGGCGTCTTGTTGATTGCCCTGCAGGGGTTAAGCCGGTTGGCTGTAAATGGGTCTATCACATCATATGCAAGCCTGATGGTTCAGTTGATCGATATAAATCACGCCTTGTGGCTAAAGGGTTCACTCAAATTGAAAGTGTTGATTTCTTGGAAATTTTCTCTCATGTTGTCAAGCCTGCCACCATCAAATTAGTTTCGGCATTGGCCTCTATGAAGCATTGGCCGATACATCAGTTGGATGTCAATAATGCTTTCTTACATGGGGATCTTTCTAAGGATGTTTATATGACTCTGCCACCCGGATTTACATCTGCTCAACCGAATCAATACTGTAAGCTACTAAAGTCACTGTATGGTTTACGACAATCTAGTCGTATGTGGTATGACAAACTTTCTCATCTTTTGCTATCTCATGGATATCAGCAGACCTCATTTGATTATAGTCTATTTTTTAAATTCATTGGTGATCAAATTTCTATCCTTTTAGTCTATGTTGACGACATTGTTCTCACTGGTAATTCCATTTCTGAACTTGCTGCCATTAAGTCTATTTTGCACCAACACTTCCGAATTAAAGACTTGGGCCCATTAAAATATTTTTTGGGTATTGAGGTTGCTCAATCAGTGAAGGGAATTTGCTTATCTCAGAGAAAATATTTTCTTGAACTTTTAGAGGATTCTGGTTTATTAGGTGCTAAACCTGCCTCTGTTCCAATGGATAGTACCACAAGACTCTATCAAGACAAAAGTCCACTGCTATTTGATCCTTTTGTATATCGCCGTTTGGTTGGCCGTCTTATCTATCTCACCACTACTCGATCAGACATCATGTATGCCACTCAACAATTAAGTCAATTCATGACATCTCCTACTGAATCTCATTTTCAAGCTGCCAAGCATGTGTTACGATATTTGAAAACTAGTCCCAACAAAGGACTTTTCTTTCCAAGGGAATCAGAAACTCTGATTGGACCGGATGTCCTGACACTCGGTGATCTTTAACAGGTTATTGTTTCTTCTTAGGAAGTACTTTACTCTCTTGGAAGACCAAGAAACAAACCACCGTTACCCGCTCATCCACGGAAGCAGAATATCATGCACTTGCCAACACAACTTGTGAACTTCAATGGATACTAAATGTGTTACAATTTTTACGCATCTCTCCTATTCGCCCACCAGTTTTATATTGTGATAATCAGAGTGTTCTTCATATTGCTGCTAACCCGATTTTTCATGAACGGACTACACATTTAGAGGTTGATTGTCACTTGGTTCGACAAAAAGCTCAAGCTGGAGTGATGAAACTTCTCCCAATTTCCTCTCCTGGGCAACTGGCTAACATCTTCACCAAGCCTTTGTCTTCTCAACCCTTCCATCTTAATATGAATAAGCTTAGTGTTCTTGACATCTTTCATCCTCCAGCTTGCGGGGGCGTATTAAACCACTCTTCCACCTTAGCCCATGACAACAATAAAGACGTCTCACGGCCCACAAATTTAGCCAAACAGAATACACAAATTCAATTATAATTTTAGCCTTTATCTTATCTTATCTTTATCTTATCTTTATTTGTATTTATCTTTCATAGGCCAATGCTCTATATATACTTAGTTTTACCTTCATAGTTTACAATTTTCAATCAATCAACAATCAATAAAATTTCTTCATCTTTCTTTTCTTTCATTATTCTTTCACAATTTTATTATCTTTGCGTACTCTTTATGTACTCTTTCCATTTTATTATATAAAAACCGTTTGGGCCTTAGGGAAGACCCACAGAATCTGTTCCCACTGCTATCTAATGTGCCTACTACTAGTAGGGTAGATTGGGCTAGGGTTTATGGCAGGGACATTGTGAAAGAAACAATCAAACAACGTATACTTGGAACCATGGATGAGGAAGTTGCAGTGTTGGCAAAACTACTCTGTCTTCAGTGATGAACGTGTACTTCCATATGCGGTCTTGGGTTTCTGTCTCTTAGGATTCTGATGTTCTCTACTTAACTACCAACGTTTATGTTAGGATTGAAATTCACAACACAAAATTCAGATTTAGTGTAGCAAAGCTTAGAAAAAAAGGAGAATGTTTGAGATAGACAATTGACTATTATGAATACAAATTATAGCAGTAACACTCCTTTCCTTGTCCAGGTAACGGACTCCACCTCTAACAAACTGATTCTCCTCTCTTCCTACATTCCTAATGTACTCCTAGTGTACTCTCACCCTCACTTTTCCATATGGTAGTCCTTAGCCCAAACAGGGGCCCTCTCTCTCTTCCACTCTTAATTGGGCCTTTTTTTTATTACTCCTTTATTTGAGACTTCAGAACCTTCACTTGGATTGGGTTGTTGGTTTGGGTCTGGATCTGGATCAGTACTTGCAACAATTATCCCTCCCCGACAATGACCTTGTCCTCAAGGTCAAGATCTGAAAATAACCTCTGTAACTCTTCTCTATCTACCCAAGTTTGTTCCCTCCCAATCCACCAACACTTGTTCAATTGATTTGCCTTCTCTCATCACCGTGAGTTTCACAATAATTACCGAAAGCAGCGGTTGGAAGGTAGCAGGTGCTGTCGCCAGAACAGGGGATGTGGTTGGTGGCTCACCATGAAACTCCTTCAGCATTGAAACATGGAACACCGAGTGGATGGTGCTACTGGCGGGCAGCTCCAACCGGTATGCAAGCTTACCTACTTGTCACTGGACCCGATATGGGCCAAAAAATTGCCGCCCCAGCTTCGGGTGTTCACCATGGAACAAGGAGATTTGCCGGTATGGTTTTAATTTGAGCAAAACCCAGTCTCCTTCCTTAAACTCCCTATCACAACGGTGCTTGTTTGCTTGATTTTTCATGCAGATTCGTGCCTAATGCAGGTAAAAACCAAGTTCATCATTGAGAATCTCTCTTGTGCACAAAAACTGATCTACTTCTAGAACTGGGGAAGATCCAGGAATATAGCCAGGGGGTAAATTCATGGGAAATCCATGTAGAGTCTCATGAGGGGTCATTTGAATGGTCGTGTGGAAGGAGCTATTGTAGCAAAACTCCGCTCAAGCTAAAAATGAGGCCCAGAGATGGGGTCGTGAATGTGTGAAGGCACGAAGATATTGTTCCAATGAACGGTTAGTAACTTCGGTTTGCCTATCGCTTTGAGGATGATAGGTAGTACTATAGTGCAGTTGTGCACCACTAAATTTGAATAAGCTACGCCAAAACCTGCTGAGAAATAAGGGATCACGATCTGAAACTATGATTGAAGAAAACCCATGAAGCTTAACCACCGAACCAATGAAAATCTTAGCCACCGAAGAAGCGGTAAACCCGGTACGCATGGCCTCAAAGTGTGCCGTCTTACTAAAATGATCCACCACCACCATGATTGCGGAATATCCTGAAGATTTTGGAAGTTGCACAATAAAATCCATGGAGAGTTCTATCCATGGTCCCCTCGGAACAGGTAATGGGTGGAGCATCCACTGTGGTTTAGAAGTACTATATTTTGTTGATTGACAAATTGTACATTCTTGAATAAACTTGTGAGTATCCCTTCGCAGGCCAGGCCAAAAGAAAGCACTGCCCAATGCCTTAAACGTCTTGAGCTCTCCGGTGTGTCCCGCCATGGGTGTATTGAGGAACTCCTTAAGTAATTGAGACCGCAGACCATCAAAATCAGGAACCCAGACTCTACCTTTGTACACCAGCAATCCTACCTGAAAATGAAAGTCAGGAGGCAGAGTTCCCTCCTTGAATTGACTAATAAGGAGTTGGGTCTCTTGATCCTCTGCGGTGGCATGCAAGAGGGAGGGTAACAACGATGATTGCACCGTTGAAAATGCTTGAAAGCTTGTAACCTCAACATCCTCATCCTGTCGCGATAGTGCATCAGCAACATGATTAGTCTTGCCTGAGCGAAATACTACCTCAAAGTCATATCCCACCAACTTGGTGAGATAAAACTGTTGATCCGGGTTAACAACACCTAATTCATAAGCTCCCGCAAGCCTTGGTAGTCTGTCTTGATGTAGAATTGGTTCCCTAACAAGTAATGGCGCCATTTAGCGACAGCCTGGGTAATGGCATAGAGTTCCCGTACATAAGCCGAAGCCACCCGCAGTCTACTATTGAGCTTCTTGCTGAAATATGTGATAGGGTGTCCTTGTTGAGACAACACCGCTCCAATTCCTTGTGATGAGGCATCAGTTTCTACAGTGAAGGGAAGACTAAAATTTGGCAAGGCAAAGACCGGTGTTTGTGTTAGAACCAACTTTAAACTCTCAAAGGCACAATAAGCAGCTTGATCCCAATGAAAGTTGTTGCGTTTTAGTAGTTCAGTAAGAGGGGCAGCAAGATGCGCATAACTAGCCACAAATTTGCGGTAATACCCGGTTAGACCAAGGAACCCCTGAAGCTGTTTTAAGGTCGTCGGCCTTGGCCATTCCACTATTGCCTTAATCTTGGAGGTATCTAGCTGGACACCCTCTTTGGTAACCACATGCCCAAGGTACTCAACCTGTTCTTAACAAAAAGCACATTTGGAGAATTTGGCCACAAAGTGATGCTGTTGCAACATACTAAGAGCAATTCTAAGGTGAACAAGGTGTTCCTCCTTAGATCTGCTATAAACCAGGATATCATAAAAAAAAACCGCAATGAACTTTCGAAGGTAGGGTTTGAACACTTTGTTCATCGTGGCTTGAAATGTGGAAGGGGAATTGGTAAGGTTGAAAGGCATCACGACAAATTCATAGTGTCCAAGGTGTGTCCGAAACGTTGTTTTGTGAATGTCCTCATCCCGTACTCGAATCTGATGATAACCAGAGCGTAAATCAATTATGGAAAAATAGCAGCACCGTATAGATCATCTAAAATTTCATCAATAGTGGAAATGGGAAACTTATCTTTGATTGTAATGGCATTGGGGCCGCGATAGTCCACACAAAACTGCCAACTACCATCCTTCTTCTGCACTAGCAACACCGGGCTGGAAAAAGTACTGTGACTTTCCCTAATCACCCCTGCCTGCATCATCTCCTCAACCAGCTTCTCAATCTCCTTCTTTTGAAAATGTGGGTATCGATAGGGCCAGACATTCACTGGATTGGTTTCGGGCAGCAAGTGAATTTGATGCTCAATTTCCCTTTGTGGAGGTAATTGCTCTGACTCCTTGAATACTTCTTGATACTCATCTAGTAACAGTTGTACCTCTTCATCTTGTGCACTCGGTTCTGTTGTAGGCATCAATTCAATCACACGCAGATGCAAAAATGAGGCAATTACATCTGCCGACACCATCTTGTTGAGGACTCGGTTCCCTACTGCCCCCGGCTGGAACAACCTCTCCCCCTGCAGCTTGATAGTAATTTCACCCACTTTGAATTCCATGGTCAAGTGCATGTAGTTCATCGTAATATCACCAAGTTGCATAAGCCATTGCACCCCTAGAACAACGTTTGCACCCTTAATGTCCAGCCAGAAGGTCTCCAACTGAAAACCATACCCTTGCATATGCAATGGCACCGCGTTGCACTTGGACGCACAACTGATACACTCCCCATTACCCACATACACATTCAGCTGGTGCACTGGGGTCAGGGGCAAGCACAATTTCTGGGCAGTAGCTGCTTTCATGAAATTGTGAGTGCTGCCGCCATCAACTAGCACCATAACTAGATGACCGTCACAAGTTCCAGCAATCCGAATAGTCTCTGGATGATACGCACCCACCATGGCGTTGAAGCTGATCTCCATTACTCCTTCCTCCGGACCAGATTGTGGTGAATTAATGTCCAATTCGAAGCTCTTGTCCTCATCTGGTCTTTCCCGAGTTAACTCCTCCAACTCCTCTCCCTCTACTAACAACAAGTACGTTGATTTGCATTTATGGCCTCTGGAGTATTTTTTATCACAGTAATAACACAACCCCTTATCCCTCATTTGTTTAATTTCAGCAGTAGAAAGGTGTTTGTGGGTTTGGTTAACTGATGGAAGCATGTTGGAAGACTTCTCTGATGCAGTGTTCATCCTCGTGGCTGGTGGGATGCAGCTGGGAGAGCGTGGAGGTGGAGTGCGATTTGCACCCAGTTGGGCGAGCTAGGAGCTTCCCATGGTTCTACTCCCATGTGGCCTCAAATTTAGGTTGCTGGTTTAAAATTTTTGTTCATGAAGCTTGGCCAGTGCCACAGCTTCGACGTACGTGCGGGGTTTAGCCAACATGAGCTCACACTTCAATGTCTCAGGTAACCCAACAACAAATAATGAGGTAAGCCATTCTTCACTCAACCCCGTTACTTGATTCGAGAGCTCTTCAAATTGGTGCTGGTAAGCTGCCACGGTTGTGACTTGTTTGAGCTCCTTCAAGGCTACCTTGGGGTCATGAAAGATGTTGCGGCCAAACCGAACGCAGAGCGCGTCCAAGAAACTCTCCCAAGTGTGATTAATGGAATTGTTCACGCACCAACGATACCATGTATAAGCGGGACCGGTCATGTGGAATGAAAGCATTCGTACTCTCCACGCCTCTGGCACGGTATATACTTCGAAATATTCTCCGAAACGTCCACTCTTTCACCCCCTCTCCGTCAAACATGGGTAGCTCTGTTTTCACCCCTTTTGGCCAGCGAGGTTGCTGCAAATCTCCTTTAACCGCGGAGAAGTCGCTGGGCGTTCCATACTCCGGAATGGGTTGTTTCAGCTTCAGCGAATCACGCAACATCTTCTCGATGTTCTTGACAGAGGTCTCAACGGAACCGAGCCGCTCTTGGGTACCCCCTATTTGAGCGATCGTCTCAATCTGGCCGCGTTGCAATGCAGCGATCTCGGAGCGATTTTGCTTGCAAACATCCTCGGGCCGTGAAATGGGAGTTCCTGATTCCATTGAATTCTCTCAACAAAAGCACCAAATTGTTAGGATTGAAATTCACAATACAAAATTCAGATTTAGTGTAGCAAAGCTTAGAAAAATAGAAGAAGGTATGAGATAGACAATTGACTATTATGATTGCAAATTATAGCAGTAACACTCCCTTCTTTGTCTAGGGAAGGGACTCCACCTCTAACAAACTGATTCTCTTCTCCCACTCTATTTCCCCCACTTTTCCTATATCCCGCTGAATCTTAACTAACTCTCCTCCTACATTCCTAGTGTACTCTCACCCTCACCTTCACATATGGTAGTCCTTAGCGCAAACAGGGCCTTGCTCTCTCTTCCACTCTTAATTGGGGCTTTTTTTTTTTTTACTCCTTCATTTGAGACTTCAGAATTTTCACTTGGATTGGGTTGTTGAATTGGGTCTGGATCCGGATCGGTGCTTGCAACAGTTTATGAGTCATTGACGGGTTCTAGTGTTGGGAGTACAAGCTTGGACAGAAGTTCTTGTTGGTTTTATATGATTTTTGGGCTGAGAGTTTCTTTGACTAGGAACTCTTCAAGATGGCCTTTATGGATGCTGCTATTGGAAGTGTTATTCTAGTCACCACCCGCAATGAAAATGTGGCAATCACTATGCGTGCTGCTGTTTATTTTCCTTTCACATCTACCGGATGATGATTAAAAAAGAAAATTAGTTTGATCCTTAGTTTGATCCTCTTTCTTTGATTCCTCTGCTTGGAGTTCCACTTGCATACTTGCTCCATGTTCTTCGTAACCTATCTTTTGCATAACTTAGACATATCTTTGATTCCGCTCTACGTGCCATGGGATTTCGTCGGCTTCCGGCAAGCTTGGTGCTATGATTGGTGCTTTTGGATTCCTATATTTGACGCAGAGTCTGGACAAGACCAAGGCAGATGCCGGTTATTCTCCCGGTATCGGTATCAAGAATTCCTTGCTGATATTAGGAGTGGTTAATACTTTAGGATTCTTGTTTACATTCTTGGTGCCTGAGCCGAATGGAAAATCTTTGGAGGAGATATCAGGTGAGCATGAGCTTGGAAATGAGGTATAGTTGTGTTGTTTGGCGCAATTAGGACGAATAAAAAACCTTGCTATTTTGATTTGATTTTGTATTGTTATTCTCTTCGTGATGATTGCTGAGCTTTCATATCCAAGGGGCAAGGGGCTTCTTGGGCTACCGTTGTTGTTTAGTGAGTGAAGGAGAGGTTTGTTAATTTGTTTGAGAGAATTTGGGGAGTGGAAATGTGTGTTTGAGGGGTTGTACTTATAAGAGTTATGTTTATGTTATATTATGTTAGTGGGATATTATTATTCATGGATGGAGTGGTTGGACTAAGCACCTGGTTTTGTTTGGAACATTTAATAGAGTTAACTATACTCTTACTCTATGTACTGCCAAGCTGTGTAAATTGTGGCGGTTAGATTAGTTAAGGATGTTATGCATGGCTAGAAAGTTAGTTAGTCACTTAAATGACGTGGCACTTAGTTGCTTCTGTACTAGTCATTGTATTTCACTTTATAAATACTTAAGCAGAAGCTCAACACAAGTGAACGAATTCAGTATCATCATTTTACACCAAAATCACCTTTTCTTCTCTAAGAAATTCCCTTAACAGTTCTCTCTGGTTTGGAACTTTGGATAATTTCACATCTATAATTTTATATACTTGATAAGCAAGGCAACACTTATCAAATCCTTTGAGCATGGGTTAGATTAGTTTTTAGGTTGAAACCTTCTATCGTTCATATTAAGATTTATTTTCCCAAGTATAAATTACTTGAGAAATAGAAAATGAGAAAAATTATTCAACTTCATCTTTTAATTAGTGGTAGCAAATTTCTTAATATTGCTCAATGCAGATCAACCCTACACTAAAAGCAAAAAATTTGAAATAACAAATAAGATTCGAATAGAAAAATAATATAAAATAGCAAGTAATAAAAAAACCTAGCTTTCTAGACATAAAAATTAAAGACTTTTGGAAATATCTTTTTATTTATTTTTTCAATTTCATAAAAAAAATTCAAAGAATATTATTCTTTGATCAAAGAAAAAGAGTGTGTTTGGACTCCACTAAAAATGAGAATAAGAAAATGTATCATTTTTCTATTGAAAAGTTAAAAAAAAAAATTATACCAGATTTATGAGTAAATTTATGAGTCATAAGATAATTAACTATGTATGTTGATGAATTTAACTTAACCTAGGTATCTGTAGAGCAATAAATTATTTTTATATCCAAAACCCATAAAAAAAAAAGAAAAATCTCGTATCAAAATTTATGTGTTATATAACTTATAACAAAAGTTTTAGTCCTTGAATATCGCTAGCTCTAATCAACAGTGTGCTTAAGTTTATTAATATAAAAAATTGAATAGCAAGATAATTGTTTTTTTGGAACATTACCAAGATAATTTTTTAAACTGAAACATTTCTTTTGATCTTAAAAACATAAAGAACCAAATATAATAAAATTTTTAATTTTTATATTATCATAACGATTTTCTTTTCTTTTCTTCTTTTTTTTTTGGTCATTCTTTTCTTTTCTTCTTATTCATGTCTTTTTCATTTTTGGTAAAATTTCTTATTCATGTCTTTAGACTCTTTACATTACATTTTTTTTCTTATTCTCTTGGTATTTTTTTTTATAACAGTGCATTACATCCCATAAATTGTAAAGCTGTAATAAAAAGAGGAGCCCATGCCATTAAAAGATAGCATAGCCAGTGAAACTTTCGTCCTCGACGAATTTCAAGGAGTATATACTTGGTCTTCAAAAAATTTTTAAATTGAAAACTTTTGTTATTAACTAAATTTTATTATATTCGAGGTTCTTAAGTTTATTTTTGTAAGATAAATAAGTTCTTTTATTTGTGAGAACAGTTGAGCATATCAGAGAAATCCCATGTGGCCATTAAGTGAGAAATGTGACCATAATAATACTGTGTGTATAGAGAAATAGGTCCTCACCAAAACATACCAAACAATGTCGTGGCCTCGTGGGTCGTGCAGTTGCTCAAAACGGGAGAAAGAGTTTCACAACTGTGGAAAGTTGATTCTGCAATGAATTATATATGCAGCGGAAGCAGAGAACAAAGATTTCTTAGTTATTTAACTAGAAGTGTACTCTTTCTCTCTCTCTATATATATATACTAACTATAACAGAGAACCAAAAAGTGAAAATAGTCAACTCACACCTCAACTAATAATACATCAAAAATTGTTAGAAGAATTAAAAATTAATTATTTCAGTTATTGATGCATGATAATTATCTACAGCTCTCCTCAAACTCATAGTGAATTGAAAAACTACTCTGAGTTTGTTCTTGAATTTTTTTAAAAGTGATAATGGATAGTAGTTTAGTGAGCACATCAGCAATTTAGAAATCAGCTGGGATATGAATCACATGTAATTGCTGTTAATTGCTCCAGTTAATTAGCAGTTGGGGTCTGAATTGTTATAGGTCCTTCTTGTCACTATAATCCTTTTTTTTTCAGGAACACAATATATTGCTGTATTATATATGGATCTCATCTTGCTTCATTTATTCCTAATTTTTCTTGGTTGTTTAACTTGTTTGCTAACTATTTCCTTCTAATTATGATATAGGACATGAAATTATTGCCAACTTAACTATAAGAAATTGTTTTCCTTATCGTATGTAGATCTATTACGACTTTAATAAAATTTGGTTCTTTTGTTAGCTCTTGATTTTACCTATAATATTATCTTTTTTAACACTTTGGTTGAAGACATTTTATATACTGCTTTAAATTTAGATAACAGTTTAAAATTTATATTAAAATATAATTATATTTTAAAATATTTATTTATAATTTATTTATTATTTTATTATAAAATAATTTTTTTAATTAAATCACAATTAAACCAATTAGACTAATAAATCAGTCACTAGAATGATTTTATGATTAGTCCAATTTTTATAACCTTGCCTATAAATAAGTGTCCACTCTCTTCATTTCATTTGTGCTAAGCCAATTCTTTTTCCCTATACTCTCTTTTCTTTCTGCTCCTCTCTCTCAAAACTCATTAAAGTTTCTCACATTCTTGCTGGTAAGTTGCTTTCATCTTAATTTCTAATCTTATTCTTTTTCTCACTCTTTTACTCTTCTTATTTAACTTTACTATGTATGCATACATTATGTGACTACATGTTCAGTAATCATCGTTAGAGAAAGAAAATTGTGGTAGTATATTACATTAGCCAAATAAACTTAGGTCATTACTTGTCCTTTTGTTTTGAAGAATAACTGTTTTGTGTAGTTTATTTGGGATTACATAAAGCTATACATATACATGCCCAAAGATAAACTTTAAGTACATTTTAGCACTTATGCAGCAAAGACACATTCTATCACTTCACCGCAATCATCCTGACAGGAATGAGATTCTTCACATGCCTATGACCTGTGTTGTATCTCCCTCATAATAAAGCTACTTGGACGCATATACCACCATGTGGATGGTGCACCATAGCCGAGAAAGTTCCCCCAAGGTCTCCGCCACAGTTAATGGCGTAGCCTTCATCATCGAAACACTTTTCGGCCAGCTCTTCTTTGACTGACTAGGTGACAAGCTCGGCAGAAAGAAAGTCTATGGCATGACTCTGCTGCTTATGGTGATTTGCTCTGTCGCCTTCGGCCTCTCCTTCCGCCGAGAACCAATGTCGGTTATGATGACGCTCTGCTTTTTCCGGTTTTGGCTCGGATTCGGTATGGGAGGCAAACAAGAAAACTCGCGGCGCAATCTTGGCCGGAGGAATATTTGCAATCGTTATCTCATCGATATTCAAGGCGAAATTCGATGCTCCACCAGATGAGGTTGATCATCCGGTAGGCTCAATTGTTCCAAGAGCATATTTTGCGTGGTGAGTAATTCTTATGGTTGGGGCTCTTCCCGCTGCACTGACATACTATTGGAGGACGAAGATGCCGGAAATCCCGCATTACAAGGCGTTGGTTGCAAAGAACATGGAGCAGGCTGCAAAAGATATGTCTAGAGCTATGCAAGTGGATCTCCAAACAGAGGAATCTAAGAAAGAAGATCAAACTAAGGATTTTGGTTTGTTCTCTAAGCAATTCGTGTTGCGCCATGGTTTACATTTTCTTGGAACAGCGAGTACATGGTTCTTGCTTGATGTTGCATTTTACAGTCAGAATCTCTTCCAGAAAGATATCTTCAGGGCAATCGGTTGGATTCCTTTTGCAAAAACCATGAACGCTTTGGAAGAAGTTTTCAAGATCGCGAGAGCTCAAACACTTATAGCTCTCTGCAGTACAGTAAGTCAGTGCAGCGGGAAGAGCCCCAACCATAAGAATTACTCTCTACCCAAAATCTGCTTCTGGAACAGTTGAGCCTACAAGATCAACCTCATACGGCGGAGCATCGAATTTTGCCTTGAATATCGATGAGACAACGGTTGCAAATATGCCTCCGGCCAAGATTCCAAACCCACCGGAAAAAGCATAGCGTGTCATAACTGACTTTGGTTCCCGACCAAACGAGAGGCCGGAAGCGACAGAGCAAATCGCCATAAGCAGCAGAGCCATACCGTAGACTTTCTTTTTCTCGAGCTTGTCACCTAGCCATCCCAAGAAGAGCTGGGCGGTGTGTGTTCCGATGAAGGCTACACCATTAACTGCGGCAGAGACATTGGGGGGCAATGTTTCCGGCTTTGGTGCACCGTCCACCAGGTAGTATATGTGGCCAAGTAGCTTTGTTACGAGGGAGATACAGAACAGGTCATAGGCATCCGTGAAGAAATCCATTCCTGTCACGATAATTGTTGTAAAGTGATAGAATTGTGTCTTGGCTGCATCAAGTGCATTTAGTACTTGAAGTTTGATCTTTGGTTCTCCAAATTAAACAGAAGACTCCCCCAATTACATATACATGGCCAAAGATCTTTGGAAGAGATATCAGGTGAGCATGAGCAAGAAGATGAGCTTGGAAATGAGGTATAGTTGTGTTGTTTGACGCAATTAGTGAGATTAATCCATCATAATTATCATAGTTGTGGTTATGGTAAGTAAGGGATTTCTTAACTCATTCCAAGTCAAGGTTTCTTTTATGTTTTGAACCACATTTCCATTACTTTATAGTATTACTTATCCATATTACAAACATAGTTCTTTTACTCTTTTATTAGTTTATCAATTGTAATTTTGTCTTGTTCTTTTATTCTTTTATTTTGTTTGCTTTCAATCATTAAAACCCCCTTTGCTTTCTCACAACCAAAATTGTACGCACTTGTTGTCATTAATTTCTAGGGAGAACGACACGGGAGTCTAAATACTCTTGGTTAATTTTGTATTGAATTGTGACAATATCTTGAATTGAATTTTGATTGAGAGGATCCATTGCCGGTTTGGACTATACTCACAACGGAATTACTTTATCTAGTTTTTCGAATTGGCATAATTCTCTCTATCAAAATTTTGGCGCCGTTGCTGGGGAGCTAGCGTCATGAGTGCTATATTTTGGTTGTTGTGTATATGTGAATAGTGTGAATAGATACTTTTTGGTTTATTTGTTTTTGCTATTAATTAGGATTTTGTTTCTTTTGTTAATTGATGTCTTTAGTTTTTATTTTCAATTTTCTCTATGAGTTATCACCCTCTTGGTTTGGAATTTGGTTGTGATCACTTTGTAGGGCTTTATAACCTCAATTTTGGATTGCATAATGGGATTGGAGCATCTATTTTGGAAGGAGCAACCTCCTCTATACTATAGTGAACAAAACCCTTCCCAATATGCATACCCAAACCAAGGATATGGTGGATTTCATCTTGATTATACACCTCCGCCACCATATACCTATGATCCATACCCCAATATAACCCTCAATCACCATGTTTTCAAACACCACACCACCACCACCATACACCTTCTTACATATCACCTCAAGATACTCATCAACATGCACTACCTCCCACATATCCAACCTTCTTCCCAACTAATGAACCTTGCCTCTTACCTAATTGTGAAGTTTTTCAACCCTTGGCCCAAGAACCACAAGACTTTCAAGCCTTTCTCCAAGAGCAAGAAGGATTCCGAAGGACACAAGGGCACTTCATGGCTACCATAGGCGAAGCGGTAAACCGCTTAATCCTCCTACGCTCATCCGATCAAGGCATTCCTCTTGAGGAATATGAGGGATCAACCAATGAATGTAGTGAAGAATAGAGCATGGAGTCACAAGAGAAAGAAGAAGGGTTAGAGCTTGAAGTGCAACAAAAGGAAGAAAGTGAAGTATGTGAACCGGAGGAGAGAAAGGGAGAATTGGGAGAGACTGATCAAGATGAGGATTCCATCATAGATGATTTTTTGTCCTCCTTGGTCAATCCCCTCAATGAGCCTAATGAGCCTCTTTCCATTGAGTTTGAGGGACACATGGAGGTAGACTTCTCACAACATCCTTGTTATGACTTGAGTGATGGGGAAGAGAAAGTTGGTGAGGAAGCAACTCCGTTCCAAGAACATATCGAGTGGGTGGCAATTTCACCATTGAGTTTCATTGGCCTCCATCAATATGCTATCTTGGAGACGGATTACCAACTCAAGGTCCTTCTTGGATTATTACATGGTGAAAAAAGAAGTGTGGGTTGCCGAAGGAGTCCAAGGCTCATTAAGAAAGCCAATTCAAGCTTTGGGATTCAAGCATGGTGTGAAGCACGATTCAGTGATTTACGGAGAGTGTTGGGGTACTTCAAGGGTCAATTAGGAGCTTGTCCGTCCGTCTTGGAGCATAAAAATCCGCAAAAAGGAGAACGGAAAACTCGGATATGGGATCCCAGAGGAGCTTTAAAGTGCAAGCTTGGATGGAGGTTCAAGGAGGAGTGGAAACACAAGCCATCCTAGCAAGAGTCTCCTCAAAAAAGTCCAACTTAGGACTATAAACCAAAGTGTTAGGTGGGAGACACCCCGCCATGGTAACATCTTTCTTACCATTTCTCCTTGTTTATAGTTTGATTTTCTTGCATCTTTGCTTGTTTTAGTTAGCTTAGAATTAGTTTAATTTGAGTAGATAGGTTAATTTTGTATATGGATAATGAATGTTTGAGTTTTTGAATGTTGTGGGGTTGAACTTTGATTGGGCTAAGGTAAAGTGCCTTAGAATTTGAAAATTTTTTTTTGGGAAAAAACAGGGCATGTGTGTACGCACACTATCCTGCATGCCTCCTGTTGGGAGCGCTCGCACGCTATGTGTGCGCGCATCTCCCTCTGTTTTGCGCTCTGTGCGTGCGCACCACCATGTGAGTACGCACACGTCCTTACACTCCCTTTGGTGGAAGCGGTTGCACACCCTATGCGTGTGAACCCTTACCCCTTTTCGCTTCTGTGCGCACACGGATTCGTGCGCGCGCACGGATCATTGTGCGCACGCACGCATGATCCTTGTCTAAAAAAAAAAGTGTTTGTGCGTGCGCACCTGTTTGTGCGTACGCATAGGGGTGGCAAGCGGGGAAGCCCGCCCCGCCCCGCCCCGCCCCGCCAGAAGCCCGCCATTTGGCGGGCTGGCCCGCCCCGCCCCGCCTAGTGAGGCGGTCCCAGAATCCTAGCCCGCCCCGCCTAACGGCGGGCTGGCGGGCCGGCGGGCTAAGCCCGCCAAATATCCTCTTTTTTTTTTTTTTTTTTTTTTTTTTACTTTTAACTATTAAATAATATATATAAAGATATAAAAAAATCTCTTTTGTTTTTTACTTTTAACTATTATAATTTCTAAAAGTATAAACAAATTATAATTTTTGTATTCACAAACATTAAAGTCTTTGTAATTATAAATATTGTTTCCAAAGCAAAATAAACATAATCCAAAACATAATTAACAATATTGTCTCTAAAACAAAACAAACATAATCTAAAACACCCAATTTTCATCTTCATTCTCTTGTAAGTTGGGTTGGGGAAGTTGGGTTTTGGTAAAAAAAATTATAAAAATACCCCTTGCTAAAAAAAGACTAAGCCCGGCGGGGAAGCCCGCCCCGCCCCGCCAAAACCAGCGGTTTAAGCGGTGCGAGTTAAGCGGGCTTTTGCTATTTGGCGGTCCCAATTTTCCAGCCCGGCCCACCTTTTTTGGCGGGTTACGCGAGCCGGCCCGGCGGGTTTAGGCCCGTTTGCCACCCCTACGTACGCACACGTCTTGTTTCCCTCTCTGTTTGGAGCACTCGCATACTTTGTGCGAGCGCACACCTTCCACTTTTCACCTTGTGTGCGTACGCACTAGGGGTGTCCATGGATCGGATCGTATTCACAGATCCACGGTAAATATCCGTATCCGATCCGCAGATCCGCACTATAATAATTAAAAAATAAATAAATATAAATGTTTGGTATTATATTTACTTGTTTGTAGGTTTTAGTTAGTAATTATTATTCATATATTGTATTATTTTATTTTTGTTATTTAGAGAGAGTTTGATTAAAAATATTTTAGGAATAAATAAGTTTAAAAGTATAAAAGAAATATTTTTATCGAAATTTTTTTACATAGAAATATGATTAAAAAGATAAGGTTTAATTATGCGGATATATCCGATATCCGATCCGATCCGATCCGCAAATGTGCGGATCGGATCGGATCGGATCCGGCACTAAAAAGTGCGGATATCATATCCGATCTGATCCGATAGAAATTGTCCGGATCGGATCGAATTTTCGGCCATATCCGATCCGCAGACACCCCTAGTACGCACAAGTGCTGTTTTGGGCAAAATTCTGTTTGTATTTTTCCTAAAGTCCTAACACACTTTCGCCCCCTCCACCCCTCTCTTTTCTTGCTTTTTCCATGTTCTTCTTCTTGTTTTACTTAGTCTTTATTGCATTTAATTTTTATTTTAGTAGTTATATTAGTTTTGGTTTACTTGTTGCTACTTAAATAAATTGCAAGTGGTTGCTTGATGTTTGATTGGGTTGCTTGTTGATTGAATTTCATCAATGCAAACTTTGCCTTAATTTACTAGTATCTAGTGGGTTTGAATACTCATGTTTTGATTGTACTACTAGGACAAATTATATAAATGCATTGAATCAAGTGATTTGAGTTGAAAATTACTTAGTCATCATTGTAAGACCCAGAATCTTTGAAAAGTCTTCTTGTGATCAAGTTTCAAATCATATAGTTATTTATAACCTTAATTTCAGAAATTATTTTATTAAAGATAATTAAGGCAAGTTGTGATTTATTGAATTTGAGATAGTTATGATTACTATCTAATTTTACAATTATTGGATTATTTTCTATATTTAAATTATAAAGTTGATAGTTATGAAATAATAATAATTTTATATGATTTGAATTAAATAATTAATATCTTAAAATATTGATACTACTGTTTTGGAAAAGTAAAGGATTCAATTATATTATTTCTAATTATTTGATTTGGACATTTTATTGAAAATAATTTATAAAATTGATGAGCAAATAATATTTTCTATATGCAATTAGTGTTAGATTTAATTTGGGTTTCAATTATAGTATCATTCTCAATTTTATGTGATATTACCAAATCACCCCTAACCCTAATTTTTCAAAATAATAAAACCCTAACCCAACGACCCGTTACCCGACCCGGTTCCTTTTTCCCCACACCCAGCTCCCCCCAAGTAGCAGCACACACGGTTCCCTTTTTCCTTTTCCATGAAAAGAACGAAACAGAAGCAAAAGAGAAAGAGAGACTGAGTCGCGGAAGAAGGAAGGAGGAGAGCGCGCCGGCCAGGAAGGGTACTGCCGCCACAGCCGGTCGCGTCTGTTGCCTCACCGCCGCCGTTTTCGCATGCATCACCGCTCCGTAGAGCCGCGCCTTGCCGTCGATCCCGTCATCCGAGCCGTCGTCCTTGCCGCGAGGCCAGCGCCGCCGTTGCCATCTTTGCACAAGAAAAGGAAGAGGCTAACAGTGGAGGGCGGCGCATGAGAGGGAGCTCGCGGTGAAGAGAGAGGGACGCTGTCTTGCGCGCCGCCGTCGCACCTGGATATCGCCGCTGCTACTGCGAGCTCGCCGTCGCCGGAGCTGGGTAGTCGTTATCCTTGCCAACAGAGAGGAAGACGCGGGCTGGAGGAGCAAGATGAGTCCTCCTGTCTCCGTTGTTCTGGTCCGCTGAGAAAGGGAAGATGCTGCCTTTGTGCTTCACGATCGCCGACGAGCACGGAGAAGAGGAGCTGTGGCCGCGTCACTGCCGTTTGGAGGGCTATGCTTGGCCGCCGTTGTACCGCCCTGCTTCACCGTGGCTGAGCTCTGCCACTCCCTGCCCCTTTGGGCTTGTGATGTTGCGGGAATCGCTACAGGAAGAGGAGCAGGCTGAGTCACCGTGATTTGGGCCGCCAAGGAAGGTTCTGTGACTTCCGGGATCACCGACGGAGCTCCGGGCTGAGCTTCTGCCACTTGAGACGCTGCTGCCGTCGCCGAAAAAGTTTGGCGGTAAGGGTTTTAATTGTGGTTTCTGTTCCTTTGAGTTCCGAGAATACTATAGTCACTGCGTGTTGGTTTCAGTTGTCGAGATTGGAATTTGTCACCGCTGCCGCTTGAGGTGGCTGCCGGGCTGCCGCTGAATCGGCTCGGAGACCGCCACTGTTTCGGTTCAGCCGTTCTTTCTTAGTTTCGAGCTGTTTATGCTGCTGCGAAAATGTGTGGGGCTGTGCTTTGAAGCTGCCGCGTTGGTTTTGAGTCGAGACGAATGGATTATGGATTTCTGAGAAGCGTCTGGATTATAGTTTCAATTTGTCGAAGTAGGGACACTTTCCGAAAGCTATATTTTATATATTAGAATTATTATATATGGATAATGATCTGAGACAATGTGAATTTGGTGATTGTAGCAGCCTTATGTATTATTTGATTATCTCGAATGATTATAAATGTTTGTTTGGCTAAATTATTGTGCGGCTTTGTGAAACGGACTGTTTTTGAAATTGGTTCTTTAAAGATTTGAAATTTGAGTCTAACTCGTTGGGAATTGATTTGAGTTGAATTGACTTTCTTGATAATGTGAAAAATAGAATATTCTTTGAAATTTAGCCTGGTTTGTTTTAATTGATTTGGTTTTGATAAATGAATTGTTGCTGAACCATTTTTCTAAAGCTTTAAAAATGAGTTTTATCGATTGATAATGAATTAGTTTTGAAATGGTTTCCTTGAGATATGCAAATGAGGCGATTGTTGGATTTAGCTTGATTTTGAATTGATTTGGATTTTGGACTGTTGAAAGGGATTGAGGAACGGTTTAGTTGGGACCCGAACCGGGTGGCAAAATCCAAGTTTTAGGGGAGATGTTGCCGAAATTTTTATAAAATCCGAGTCTGTATTTGAAATGTCATTTGTAGAAATTATGAGTTTAATGCCTTTCCTATTTACTTGGAGGATTGTGAATTTAGGGCTTCTTTTATTAACTTTACTTAGAACAATTGTGAAAGCGATGAAGCTACGCTTTGAAAGAATTATTGAAAAGAGAATTTTGATTTCTCCTTACTTTCTAAGAAAAATAGTATGTCTTTGGGTGGAAGGCATTCGAAAGAGAATTTTGCTTTGAAGCTGTTTTAAAAAGGTAAAATGGGTTTATGTTTTTCT
Source organism: Arachis ipaensis (assembly GCF_059453495.1). Classification (NCBI taxonomy): domain Eukaryota; kingdom Viridiplantae; phylum Streptophyta; class Magnoliopsida; order Fabales; family Fabaceae; genus Arachis; species Arachis ipaensis. Next base: position 13,921,689 of record NC_142438.1, read on the forward strand.
TTATTATTACATAAAGATTGCCCCTTGGAAGAGTTTTCGCGATTTTAAAAGGATTTGGATTTCGATTGATGAACCTCATTATTCTGACGTTTTAAATAAGCTTCAGAGTATCCTTCGAACTCTAGTTTAACACAACAAAGATGATTCTCTTAGCAGTTTGAAACGCTTCAGATTTAATCATGGAATTGAAGCCGGTTTTGTTTAAGTAAAGGAAATGGCTTTGAAAGGGGTAATTGATTACATGACTCGATTTGGCTTAGAACCTATTTTATTACTCAAATTAGGAAGTCAAGGTTTTAATGATTTTAAGTGAATTTGATGAAATGAGTTATGTTATTCTCCCCTAAAGGCTTGAGACTCTGTCGAGAAACTTTTGTTATAAAATCTCATTGTTGGATGGATGATTTTGAATGTTTCAAAATGAATCTTTAACTTTTCATGGTTTTGGAAGTTTTGGAAGAGGATGCCGAGAGTGGCTTTGTTTTAAAAAGGGAACCTACCTTGAGAAAAAGGGGCTTATGAGCCTTAGATGATTTGAGAAATGCGATCTTTAAAGCCAAGGCTGAAAAGAGTTGAAACTTGATTTCAAAGTGAAATGAATTGAGAAAAGTGATTTATGGCTTAAATGCCGATTTTATGAATTTGATGATGTTGAATGGTGGAAGTGCTATTTTGTTATGAGTCGGAATGGCTGTGTATGATATTGAATTATGGCTGATTGCCGAATGAGTTATGAGCCGTATGGCTGACTATGAATTATGAATTTAAGCCGGATGGCTGAGATGGATGTTGATCCATGGTTGAGAATGAATGCATATATGCTGAGATATTGATAATTGTGATTTTGCACTTCCACTATCTGAGACACGAGTTCCCTGGAAGAAAGCAGTGGTTAGCCACCACGTGCTCCAGGTGGAGACTCGAGACTCTGTTGACCCTATGTCGTAAGGGTGGCCGGGCACTGTGAAAGCCCCGGATGAGCTCGCCCCCGTGAATATACACTAGTGGGGTGTTGGATATGGATTATGATTATGATCAAGTTTATGTTGAGTATAACTCGAGTTGGGGATGCACGACAGAGGGACAGTCCAATAGTTAGCTACCAGGACTTGTCGGGTTGGCTATATAACCGACAGATGATATCATCAGCCACTAGGACAGGCATGCATCATATGCATCTATGTGACATTGTTTGGGTGTGTATATTGTACTTGGTTTGCCTTTGTGATTACTTGTGATTAACTGCTAATTGTTCTACTTGCTGTAACTGTTTGTTTGTGCTTGAACTTTCCTACTTGTGTTTGCGATTGAAACTCTGTTGGATTGTAGTGGATTAGTTGCTGTTGGATTGTTTGGGCCTAGGGCTGTGAATGAAATGAGATGGACTGATGGTTGGTTGCGATTTTTCTGTTTTTGGTTTGGAAAAGTATGAAAGGCTAATCTGGTTCAGTATAGATAAACCTTTTTGAAAGGCTTTTGAGTTTTTGAGAATTGAACAGTTCCTTTTTCATAAAAGATTTCAGACTTTACTTTTATTACAAATCGTTGTTTTTGAAAAGAGGCATAAGACGGTAATTAATCACTGGTACGGTTTACCTTCACGTACCCTATTACAATAATTTCCAAAAACACTCTACTGAGAACCCTTTCGAGGATGATGTTCTCACCCCCTACATTTTTTTTCCTTTCAGGATATGGGCGCAGAAGTCACAAAGAGTTTATTTAGTTGTTGTTGAGATGCTCTATATTGTTTTAGTTATGGTTTATTGAACCCTCGCCTTTACCTTGATATATTCTGTAAGAGGGATAGGAACTTGTATTGGTTAATGCTTGTAATATTATTTATATATATACGTATATATATGGATGTACTCTTTATGAGTTTTTGTAAGTTGTATGGTATCTATGGATGTACGTTATTGAACGAAAGTATTTTTAAATTGGTATTGCGGTTTAAAGTTTTAAACAGGCTCATATTTTAGTATTAAATAGTATAAGTGTCGTCGTAATGTTCGAGCTATCATATTTTAGTATTATACAATTTTTTGGCAAAATTTAAAATCAAAAGAAAAATAATTTTGTGTGGGTTAATATAAATTAATTACGTATCAAATAAGTAGAATCATTCATTTGTTTGTTTCAAATATCATCATGGGCAAGCAAATTAAAATGATTATTCGGAATTTTATGGTCATCGACCGTATGTACTATACGTGACTCCATCTTAAAAGATATTTTGCACGTGTGTACAGTCAGAAGATATATTCTGCTTAATTTCTCAATCTCAAAATTTGAGAAGACATAGATCTTCCTTTCTACCAATTCATTCTTAAATATTTTTGTCAAATAATTCTTGATTGAACAATTAATTTTATCATATTGCTAAATAAATTAAATATAAAAGCTATTAGCATTTATTACAAAGCTATTAAAAAGAATTGTTTTTAACTTGTGAAATGGTGTACTTATAAAATTAACTTAAAATATGAACTACAAATATTTTTTAGAATTTAATTTTGATGCATTGACAGTGTAAAGTAGTTTTACACATGTATCCGATTACGTAATGACACATCAATAAAAATAAATACCTTTCACATTAACCGAGTGAATGGTCATCCAAAAGAACGGATGTGATTGCACGACTGTGTAAAACGCTTAACACTGTCAGTGCATCAAAATTAAACTCTATTTATAAATTAAACTTAGCATTACTTGAAAAAATTTAGTAAATGAATCAACTAATCTTATCATCTATTAGAACTATTTCTATGTAAAACATCTTGCTCTCCTCAAACTTGAATGAGACTTTCTATAGCCTTATAATTCTTATCTTTATTTTCCATACTTTCTCTTCGTATAATCTACTATAGGTAATACTATTGTTAGGATCGTAGTCAATAGTCATTAGGTATGAAAAAAAAATTAGAATAAAGACCATGTGAAAATTATAAATTTTTTAAATGATAAACATGAAAGAAAATTTAATATTACTTATTATATATACTAATATGTCAATAATTTTAAAAATTTACTAATAATACTAATAGTTTAAAGATAATTTTACTATAGTTATAATAAATTTAGTTATTACTCTAAATAAATAAAATAAATAATATATTTGAAAACTAAAAAAAAAAGATTAGTTTGGAACCCATGTTTTTTTTTCATTTCATTTGCTTGGCATTTTTCACCGCAATGTTAGATCAAGAAAACTCTAAATTTGAAATATAATAATAAATATGTCATGTGATAGAAAAATAATAAACTAAAAAGAAATATATATATATATATATATATATATATATATATATATAATTTGAAATATAATAATAAATATGTTATGTGATAGAAAAATAATAAACTAAAAAGATATATATATATATATAATTGCTATATAGGGAATCAATACACAAAGATATGTTATTATAATAAAATATCACATTATAAATAATTATATTTGTCAAGTAAATTTATTTATACTCTATATCTATTATATTATTTTATGTAAAATTAAAATCTACTCGTCTAATTTAATATTATATATATATATTTGCTTCTGATATTGTCCAAAATTTAATTGGGATTATATCTAAAGTCTTAACATGGTAAACGGAATATAATTAATATATAATATTTTAATAATTAAATACCTAAAATAAGTTAATAAATAATAATAATTAATACCTAAAATATCATATATATATATATATATATATATATTATTTATTTTTTATATTGTCCAAAATTAAATTAAAATTATGTTCAAAGTCTTAATATTATAATTGAGGTATAATTAATACCTAAAATTTTAATAAATAAATACCTAAAATAAGTTAATTAAATAACAATAATTAATATCTAAAATATTGAAAAGAAATTTTTAATAAATGTGAGAAATAAAAATAAAAAAATAATAAATAATATTAGTGTTTAAATAAAAAAACTGATAAAGAATAATAATTATAAGTAAAAACAGTATTTTTATTTTGAAAAAAAATACATGAGAAATTGTTTAATAATCTGTACCATGTACATGATAATAAATTGTTCAATAATTCATACTATGCACGTGATAAGGTTGAAATTTTAATTTTAAATTATTTTATTAAAATTAATTTAAATTGTAGTAATTTGATTAATAAAAAGTAACATGTTATGCGTTTATTTTTTCTTAATCTAGTATTATGTGTATCAACTCTAATATAGTTATTAATCGTTTTTGTTAATCTACTTTTTTTCTAAATTTATGATTTAAAATAACAATTATAAATATTAATAATTAAACAAATTATTATATTATAATTATTTACGTTTTATTCCCAAAATTAAAAACATACTATTTCTTTTTTATTTAATAGTTTTTTATTTATACTACCAGTATATATTAATCAATTAGTCAATATTTTTTATTCGTAGGATATATTTATTTATTTTGTTTAAATAATTTTAAATCTTTCCTTATTTAAGTATACATATATATTAAGTCAATAATTTTTTTTAGCCTACAATCATTCAATAATTTTGTTATTCCATTAATATCATCCTACACGTAATAATATTTATAAATCATACTAATTTACGTATTTATTTATATGTATATATATTAATTGTTTAGTTAATAATTTTTTTATTTTTAGAATATATTTATTTTGTTAAATAATTTTAAATACTTTTTTATGTACTTTATATATATATATATATATATTTAAATCGCCTATATTAATTATTTTTTGATCATGATTAATTTTTTTTGAGCCTACAATCATTTAATAATTTTTTTATTCTTTATTATTAATGTCATCGTATGTGTAATTTTTATAAATCATAATAATTTCTTTATTTATCTATACATAGATATTAATTTTGTTAAATAATTCTAAATATTTGTTTATATATATATATATATTAATTGTACATATAAAAATTTAAGTCACATATATTAATTATTTTTTTTTGTTATGATTATTTTTTTTATATATATAATTATTTTTTAGTAATATTTTTTTTATATCCATGTATATTCCCCAATCACTTTTCATATGCATGATTAACAATTTTCTTTAAATGGTGATATTTTAATTTTTTTCTTTCACGTATCTTTATATATTAGTAAGAAAGCAAAACTATGTATTGTGACTCTTTTTACCTTTTTCACACCTTAATCTTAATAATCAATCTTGTGTCCACACAATATAATTAAACTTTTAATCATTCTAATTTATTGATGAATTACATTTCTCTTAATAATTGCATTACTAATCTGAAATACAAAAAAAAAGGTGATACATATATCCAAAAAAGAAAACAAACTTAAAAATAATAAAAAAATTTCATATTAAAAAGTTTAAAAATAACATATCCAAAAAGAATAGTCATAATATATAATTGAGACAACAATTTAAATTTCTCTAAAACTAATTTAATCAACTACTAATATTAGAACTAAATTATTTAAATAATATTTAATCTATTCTAATCCTTAAATACGTATAAATTAGAATCATTCTCGTAACAACCAAGCAAAATAACATCATAAGATCGAACACTTAGAATCCGTACAAATTCAGACTATCTTCTTGTCAAAATTGTCAAATTAAATTGACTTTTATTCTTCTCAATAGCATTGCATTAATGCACCAGAAGGCCGGTAGTTTCTGAAAAAATCACAATATGTTATAAAATTATTTTTAATACAAAAAGTTTAAGAGAAGAAAATTTAAATATAGTACCAATCTTTGAATTGCATCTTCAATGTTGGCACGAATTTTTCAAAACTGAACCTAAATTGAGGAAATTCAATCTCATTATATGCTCCACTTTGAATATTTTCGAACAAACGTAGAAAATGTGGAGGGAATGTGACTTGAACTTGACCTACAAAACTCCTTAGAAACAATTGCTCGATCAAAAAAGAATAATAGATTAGAAAAAAAGAATATTTTAATTCTTAGATTTAGAGTCACTAATCACAAAGAAACACTATATATAGCCTTTAGTAGTACAAAAAATAATTATAGAAATTAATTATTGTAATATCAATTTACCACTATGAACGTTAGTATCATATTTATAGCAATTAGAATTATAAATTTATGTTTAATTTTTTATATAATTATAATTAAGATTTTTTAAAATTAGTATAATTATGCATTATTCATTAAATGCTAATTGTAATATAATTATAATAAAAATATTTTTTAAAATAAATTTAGAAGAGAGAATAGTACTTTTATTTTGAAAAGAAAATAAATTCATGAGGAATTGATACCTTACTTTCATTAGTTGGGGAAAAATCCAATTTTAGTATATTAAGTAGATTATTTTATATAATTATAATAAAGATATTTTCCTAAATTAGTATAATCATGCATTATTCATTAAATGCTAATTGTAATATAATTATAATAAAGATATTTTTCTAAAAATAATTTTAGAAGAGAGAATAGTGCTTTCATTACATGAGAATAGTATTTTCTAAAAATAAAGATATTTTCCTAAATTAGTATAATTATGCATTATTACTTAAATGCTAATTATAGTATAATTATAATAAAGATATTTTTATAAAATAAACTTAGAAGAGAAAATAGTGCATTCATTTTGGCGAAAAAATGGATTCATGAGGAATCGACACCTCACTTCCATTAGTTAAGAAAAAACCCAGTTTTAATATATTAAGTAAATAAATTAGATCACACAAATTGATTTGACCAAAAATGAATGAGCTAAATTTTGAATCGATCTAAATTAATATTTTTTTATAAAAAATAACTACAATATCCTTATTATAGAAAATAATAAAATACTACTAATATATAAAATATATATTAATTTTAAAAACTTTAAATCCTAACCTTTTTCTTCTTTCTAAGCCATCATGGGATTAAGATTTATGATTTTCAAAATTAATATATATATAAATAATATGAGTATTTTAGTTATTTTCTATAATAAAGGTATTGTAGTAATTTTTTATAAAAAAATATATTAATTTAGATCAATTTAAAATTTGGTTCTTCGATTTTTCGGCCAAATCAGTTTGTCCGATCTAATGATGACAGAAATAATACGGTTTAATCAATTATATATATTAAATTTTAATTATTAAAAAATATTTTTAAAAAAATGTTTTAGATGTCTTCTGAGTGGCTCCCCATTTTTTTTACGCTGGGAATTTCCTTTGAGAATATATCATATAATAATTGAGAATATAAAAAACACTGGTCGTTTTAATTTGATATGTTGTAGTCAACAGCACTTGTTGGAGGAGACTTCCAAGTCAACTAAAATAGCAGGGTCGTGTGTCTGGGTCAAGCTAAAGGCTAAGCTGGGAGCACATGTTATTGCAAGTTACTCACTTTGTTTGGATCTCTGCTTGGTGTTCTTTGTGAAAGTATTGAGTGTCAGCGTCACAACTCACAAAGAAATCATAATGGTGGCCTTCCTGTTGAGTGCATTCGTTCAAGCACTCTTGCAAGTCTTGCTGGACAGGTTGGCTTCTCGTCAAATTCTGAAACTGTTTCGTCAGAAAATTTCAGCAGCAAATGAAGCACAAGCAGCAGCCGAGAAGCTGAAATTCCAACTGCTATCGGTGAATACAGTACTTGATGATGCAGAGGAGAAGCAGATCGTCAATCCATATGTCAAGATATGGCTTGATGAGCTTCGAGAAGTTATCTACAAGGCGCAGGACGTTCTAGACCAAATTGCTCTTGAAGTTGACCGATCATACAAGGCCATGGACAGGGTAAGAGAATTCTTGCATATTACCAATAAGTTGACTTCTAGTCTTGTTGAGATAAACAGTAGAATACAAATTTTAAGGGATCAAAAAGATTGCTTAGGCCTCAAAGAACAACTAGAAAAGCGATCTAGCCTGTATTCAAGTGGTACTGATCTATTGTATGTACCGACAACCCGTATAGTAGATGAGTCCAAGGTATTTGGCAGAGATAATGACAAAAAGCAAATCATTCAAAAAATGAAAGATGCGATGGAGCAGAAAGTGGAACCTGTATGTGTTGTTGCAATTGTTGGGATGGCAGGGGTCGGAAAGACCACTTTGTCTCAGCTCTTGTTCAACGATGGTGGGGTGGTGCAGATGTTCGACACGCTGTCTTGGGTTCAAGTTTCGGGGGAATCCGATGTGGTCCACTTAACCAAGAAGGTTTGCGGGTCAGTAAGTGAGAGCTTGGACGCGCTTCAAGTCCAGCTAAATGAGAAGCTGAAAACACAGAGGATGTTGCTTGTTTTAGATGATTTTTGGTCCTTGAACTCTTTTGATTGGGACCTTTTCAAAATGGTATTTGCCAATGCAATGCCTGGAAGTGTTATTCTTGCCACCATGCGCAATAAAAATGTTGCAGATACCATGCATGCTGCTGTCACTTATCCACTTTCCCCACTATATAAGAATTGCTGGGACATCTTTGCCTACTATGCTTTTGGAAACAGAAGCCCTGAACCTGATACATCTGATCCAGCTTTGGTGGAGATTGGCAAAAGAATAGCAACAAAATGCAAAGGTCTTCCTTTAGCAGCAAAAGTTCTGGGGAGTCTTTTACGTTCAGTGACTGATGTTGGAGAATGGAACAACATACTGCAAAGTAAAATGTGGGATCTGCCAGCTAACAAGAGCAACATATTACCTGCATTGAGATTGAGCTATCAGCTTCTCCCTTCGTATTTGAAGGCCTGCTTTGCTTATTGTTCTCTGTTTCCAAAGGGATATGATATTGATAAGCAGAACCTAATCCATTTATGGATGGCTGAGGGTTTTCTGCAACCATCAAAGACTAAAACGATGCACAGAGTTGGTGAGGAATACTTGCAGGAACTGTTGTCAAGGTCACTACTACAACGATCAACCAAGAGTGAGTCATGTGTTGCAATGCATGACCTCATAAGTGACTTAGCACAATACGTGGGGGGCGAGTTTTTCCACTCCATTGAGGAAGGTAACTTTCAGATGATCCCAGAGAAAGTTCGTCACCTGTCATTCTCAAAAGGTCTGCCTGATAAACCTCCAAATTATTTTTCACAGTTAAGAACCTTTCTATCATTTAGAGAGGCAAACTCTAGTGCATCTGGTGCATTAACTAATCAATTTTTTTATGGATTGATACCAACATTTGAGCGTGTTCGTGTTCTTTCTTTGCCTGATTATCCAATTTCTACGTTGCATAGTATTGGGCACATGAAACATTTGCGGTATCTGAATCTTTCTGGCACAATGATTGAAGAATTACCAGAATTCGCAAGTTCCTTGTATCATCTACAAATCCTGCTGCTATCAAACTGTGTTTATCTCAAAAGTTTGCCCAAAGATATGGAGAATTTGACTGATTTACTCCAGCTTGATGTTACCGGTGCTCCCTTAAAAGAAATGCCACCAAATTTTGGTAGATTGAAGCTTCTTCGGCATCTTACTACCTTTGTTGTGAGCGAAAGCGCAAGATCAAGCATTACTGAGTTGGGAGCTCTATCTCAACTTCATGGTTCACTTTCAATTGTGAATCTACAGTATGTCAATGATGGCAAGGATGCACTAGGGGCCAACTTGATTGAGAAGACATTTCTTGACGAGCTGGTGTTAAAATGGACCAAGACTATCCATGATGTAGAAAATGAAGCAATCACTCTTTACAACCTGAAGCCATGCACAAATCTGAAGAAGCTTGAGATAGAAAACTATGGTGGTAACACATTCCCAGATTGGTTAGGCAACCCTTCATTCTCTAACTTGGTGTCTGTAAAACTCATTCATTGCAGCTTCTGCTTGAGTTTGCCACCACTTGGGCAATTATCCTCCATGAAGACACTCCTGATAGAAAAAATGACATGGCTAGAAACCGTGGATTTTGAATTCTATGGAAATAGAAATTCACCCTTCAGGTCCCTTGAAACTTTGACGTTTAAGAACATGCCTAGTTGGAAGAAGTGGCTGCCATCAGATGATGTTCAAGAGCACTTCCCTTCTCTTAAAGAGCTTCACATTTTGAGTTGTCCTAAATTTGCTGGGAACTTACCCCAACATTTGGGTTCTTTGGAAAAACTAGTCATTGTTGACTGTAGCATTGTTACCGACTCACTTCCAAGGGTTCCATTGTTGAAAGAACTGGAGCTAACTAATTGTAATTCATTGGTTTCCCTGCCTGAAGAAATGATGTGGGGGAACCAACAAATGACCAAGGTGACTATATGCAATTGTCAGTTGCTTCAATCTCTGCGTACTCTTGAACATGTCGGAAGGTTAGAGTTACTTCACATCAACGAGTGTAGGGAATTAGTTCTTTTTTCATCACTGCATGACTTGCACCGTTATCAAGCAATTGAGGCTTTGCACTTGAAAGACAGTTGTCACACGCTGCAAGTGTTTCTCTTATCTTCTTTTGGGGCCCTTCAGGATCTCCATATACAAGGCTGTCCTAATCTTCAATCTCTTGAGATATCAAGCGATTCTACTGAGAATTTGTCGCACCTTAAGAAGGTGCAGCTAAAGGACTGCCCCAAGCTAGTGTCTTTCCCGAGTGGAGGGTTTCCTACTAATCTTCAAGAGTTATCAATTTGCAACTGTGACGAATTGTTGCCCGAAGCAGGGTCTAGTCTTCGTCAAATGACATCGCTTGCGTACTTGGAGATTAAGGGGAAGTTGATTGGTTTAGATTCATTTCCAGATGGAGGACTGCTTCCATCTTGCTTAACTGATCTTCATATCATAGGATTTGAAGATCTCAAGTCTCTGAGTCATGCTGGTCTTCAACACCTTGTCTCTCTCAAAAGTCTGATGATTGAAAGTTGCAAGAAGCTAGACTCTCTACCTGCGGAGGGGCTTCCAGCTTCCTTATCAAAACTTGATATTGTGGATTGTCCATTGCTTGCTCCTCTCTGTCAGCCTACAGGAAGCTATTGGTCCCTCATTTCCCATATCCGCGACAGAAACATTGTGCGAAGAAATGATATCTAGAAGAATGAATAACTGGAGTGTTCCTTTGATAAGTTGCCATTTCTGCTTGTGTATGAATCTCCTTGTGCTTTGGATCACAATAAGTGCAATGTTCTGTTAATATTTTTGGAATGCATCAAGATGGCCTGCTTTCTGTGCTTTGTGCCTGAGGTATAATTATCACAAGTTTTTCAGGATTTCTGTTGTATTATAAATTGACGTAATTTTGTTTAACACCAATAGCTATAGTATCATGCACTAAAACTAATTTTTTTTTGTTTTCGTTACCATGTAGGTCGATACCCTGGTCTACCTTTGACACTTCCCAGAAAAGGTATAGAAATTTCATGAAATTCAATTTATCCATCATGCTTCAATTCTTTTTCATCTTACCATATAAGTCACGTTTTTGGTTTATGGGTTTTAAAGAAGGGTTAAACTACTTAACTGATGGTAAATGTACCTGGTTGAAAGTGGCCAAGTAAGGAACTATATAATCCATATTTTGCTCGGTTAGTTTGCGGGTACAACTATATATGCATGGTCATGTTAGGTTCTGTCATTGAGGCTTGTGATTCTGTTACAGGCTGATAGCGTATATTTCATTTCTTTTGGGACTTGGTCGGTAATGAATTTATTGTTTCAGGTTTATGGTGGAGAAGCTAGGGTAATTAACCTGAGCACTTTTCCAACTCTAGCTGGGATATATTGCTTATATGAATCTGGGGAGTACTAACCACATCTGGCACTGTCGCGTTTTCAGAACAAAATCCTGTGTTTGGTCGGAATTTTCAGGGTACAATTCTTGTTCTGCATAAGCAATTCAGAGATGAGAGATGGCCAAAATAAGACTTCAAAAAGGCAAATAAATTAAGCCTGTTCTTTTTTCTATTTTTTTTTTTGGACTGGAAACTAAGCCTATGGTTGAAACAATATATTTATACATATGTCAGCATATGTAGAGGAATTCGCAGTCGTATTTATCTATAGCTTCGTTACTTCGTTGTTTTATTTTGTTCCACGGGGTTTTTAGAAAGGCAATTACTCAAATGAAGATGGTAAAAACATCTTTTTATGAAGATGCTTTGTTAAAAAGTGTGATTTATTTATTTAGCCACACTTTAAACAAAGACAACACTTTTATAAATATTAAAATCTAATCATTCAATCTATCATCCAAAGGTCAAAAGAGAATATTTTTATATGAAGACAATTATAAAGTCTTCATTATAGTATCCACCTTTCAGAACTGTTAAGATTATACAGAACTCTATTTTGTGAAGTGAAACTAGTCTTCACGAAGATATATAATTATGTAGAAATTGAATCTTATAGTCTCAAAGGTATCTTTAAAATAAAACCAGACTTCATTTTGCAAAACTATTTTAAGCATAATAATACTTTGTTATTTAATATTCTATAAATGTAATGGGAAATAAAAATAACATTAAAAGCTTAATTATAATAAATCTATTTATTTCAGTACGATGATAAATTGATATGAGAAAGTATGGGGAGCCAATAAATTTAGTGGATAATGTGTACAATAGATAAAATTAAAATTAACATCAAATGATAATTAAGTTAATTAATTTTTAATAATTTTCAATTTAAAATTCAAAATAAATAAAGATTTGTAACAGTTACGTATACATCAAAAACAACCTCCCTCTCCCCCATGTGACAAACTTCCTTCTCGCCCAGTCTCCTCCTATCTCACCGATGCCGCGCTGCCACGGACAGTAGCCGCTGTCGTCCATAGCTTCGGCTAACGCTGCTGTGCGCACCGCGAACGCCAAACAGCATAGTCGCGTAGTTTGCGTCATTTGCGAAGCTCCGCTACGCGCCAGTCGTGCAGCCCCTCTCCCACAGTCGGTCCGACACCGCCCAGTCGACGCTGCTAATAAATGGTGCGAAGAATGAAGAGCTTTTCTTTAAAGTAACAGGACACAAACTCACGATGGTTGAGGTTGATGTCACATACATAAAACCATTCAACACAAACACCATTGTCATAGCACCCGGTCAGACCACAAATGTTCTTCTAAAAGCCAACTTCAAGACCGGCAAATTCTTACTTGCAGCCTCTCCTTTTATGGACGCCCCCATTCCCGTTGACATCAGAACCACCATTGCCACGTTACATTATCAAGGTATTTTAGTTTTTAATTTTGATTAATACTACGGGGGAGATTCGCAACCTCGCCTAGTCGAAGTTGTCGTTGCGTAGCTGTTCCGTCGCCGGATCTCCTCCCCTATCTCCATGCGTCGTCGTCGACTCTCTTCACCCCGCGAATGCGCTAGATGTTTAATTCACTAGATATGTAGATGGTTATTTTAATTCTTAATTGGATGGTTATTTTTTTAATTCAGTTTAAGTATATACAATTAGCAAATGTTGGATGGTCATTTCACTAGGTAGCTAGATGGTTATTTTAATAACTACGTGGATGGTTATTTGATGACGATTCCACAATGGTGATGGAAGAGGGGGCTACAGGGGGTAGACACTAATGGCCAATGAGAAAGCTTTTAACGCCGGAGAGATGGGATGATTTATGAGGGTGGGGGGTGGCAAAAAGTTTGGGAGGAAGAGAATGTTTGGGTGAATTCTTTGAGTAAATTAGCGTTGAGATGTTAATTTTTTAAAATAATTGTTTGTATTTCTTTTTTTTCTTTGTATTGAATCAAATTTAAAACTCATTGTACACATTGTCATGATTTCTCATGTCATGATTTCTCATTGTCTCTCTAGTGGAGTTCAATTAATATATACCGATATAATAAAAATAACAATAAATAAAAACGTGACACATAGATTATATTATCCATATTAGTATTTATTTATTATTACTATATTATTTTATTATCTTTATTAAAAGTTTGAGTAAATGACAAATAGGTTTCTGACCTTTTTTTTCGCAGATATTTTCATCCCTAACCATTGAAAAATACTTTTAAATCCCTGACGTTCTTAAAAGTTGGACGGATCAGTCCCTCCGTCTAAATGCCCCCGTCAAACCCAACGGAAAAATATGACGTGGCTCCTGTAATGCTTGACAGGCGTACACGTGAACACACATACGCATCGCCATGAATTCAGCAAATCCTCATTTCTTCATGAATTCTCTACTTTGCATGCTTTTTTTTCCATTTCTTTCAAGCCATTCTTACCTTCAAAACTTTAAATCACTCAAACAAACATATCAAGGCATCGAATGAGAGAAAAGTAAATTAAATTTAGCCCTAACCCCATTACAACCCTTGAAAAGACCTCTTGATATGTGTATTCATGCATTGAATATATGTTGATTGATAGAAGAAGAGCAAGTTTTAAAAAGCAAGATTAGTAGAGAACTGAGAGAATTGACCCTCAAACACTAGAGAGATTAGAGTGCAAACACTTCCGTTGAGGGTTCGATGCTTAATCCCTTGTTCCTTGTTTTCACGAGCTTTCTTCTTGCAAGTATATTTATACTTCATTTTGAGATTTGAATTAGTGGAATTCATAAATAATCATACTATCTTAGCCCTACTTGTTCATATATGTTCTTGGAGATTGATTCATTTTTAACCAAATAGGTAGACGTATTTTGCATATTAGTTGATGAACTACAAGAGTTTAGCATGAGGACATGCTAATGTTTAAGTGTGGGAAAGTTGATGAACCACAAATTTATGGTTTATATTGTATTGAATTTGATGGATTTTATCAACTTTTTTCACATTTATTCACTAAAATAGCATGGTTTTGTGAATTTCTCCTAGATGTGCTTAATGATTGAAAACATGCTTTCTATGCTATTAAATTGCTAAATTTAATTTACTTTTCTCCCATTCGATGCCTTTATATGTTTGTTTGAGTGATTTAAAGTTTTGAAGGCAAGAATGGCTTGAAAGAAATGAAAAAAAAAACATGTAAAGTGGAGAATTCATGAAGAAATGAGGATTTGCTTAATTCATGGTGACGCATATGCGTACGCGTGACAAGCATTACGGGAGCCACGTCAGACTTTTCCGTTGAGTCTGACGGAGGCATTTAGACGGAGAGACTGATCTGTCCAACTTTTAAGAACGTCAGGAACTTAAAAGTATTTTTCAATGGTTATGGACGAAAATGTCCGCGAAAGGACCTATTTATCTTACTCTAAAAGTTTAAAACATCCCTACAATTACGTTAAAAAGACAAAAATATCCTTCAATTTAATTTTATAAAAAAAACTTAAATGTTCTTATTTGTATGTTTGATAAAAACAACCCTATTGTATTTATCAAATTTCAAATAATTTAAAAAATAAAACCAAATTTATTCCTCAAAACAACACAAAACAAAAATCTAAAAAAAAAAAAAAATTAAATTTGTTCTTCATCTTTTTCCTTTTCCCACATTTGGAAAAGAAAAAACCAATTCATCGTGACTCCTCGCTCCTCTTCTCTTTCACTCTTTGATTATTCCACTTCCTCCGCTAACACTACTCATTCTAGAAGGCTCCACCTCTTTTGACGTCGCCATTCTCAAGCGCAGCGAGTCCCCACCATACCACGAAAATCCCGCTCTCTCCTTGACCCTGCTGACCTGCTCTCTCATTTGACTCTGTGATAGAAAATTTGGGTTATTGGTATTAGGATTGTGATTTTGGTAAATGTTAGCATGCACTAGTACCTGTTTTTTTTTTTTTTTCAAGTGGATTTGACAACCCCCAATTTTAAGCATTACACTCATGTACTACACATTCACATAATATATTCTCACACACTACATGGGTATACTACTACTAACATGGATTCTATATTCCTCACTGAAAATTCGAACCCGAATGCAACTCCCAGCTGCCATTGATCCAAGGCCTTGGCTGCCTCTATTACCTGTTTGAATAGTTTGTTAGTCTCTGATTTTAGTTGTTGGTCTTCTAGTTATGATTGTCATGTATTATTGTTTTTGGTGAATGTTAGCTTGTTTTTGTATTTCCGGTCTTAATTGATTTTAGATTTTCAAGGAATAATTAATCATGTATCTCATTGTAAATTAAACTTTGTTGTTAGTAGGTAATTCTGAATTGACATTTATAACAAAGTATTGATATCTGGTTGCATGCATCTAATTATGATCCTACTATGCTTATTTGTGCATCTAATTATGGTTGTAAATTAAAGGGTTAAATACGATTTTAGTCTCTAATGTAAGGTATAGATTGAAATTTTTGTTTTGTTTCCAATTTTTTTTGGTATACAAAATCGTTTCTAAGATTTAACTTAGTTTTAAAATTGTCTTTTGGATCAAAATACTCTTCTTCTTCTTCACCAAAATATCCCGTTCTTCTTCTCCATTACAGCAGCATCTCTTCTTCTTTTTCTTCTTCTTCAACTAGAATTTCAACAAAATTTCAACTAAAATTTCAACAGCAACAACATAATTTCAACAGCAGCAACAAAACAGAAGAATGGAATAGAATCAAAAGCAAAACAAAAATAGAAGAATGGAATATAATCAGAAGCAAAACAAAAACATAAAAAATAATGGAATCCATCAGAATAGAATCAGAGTCAACAACAATAATGTAATTAACAAAATAAACAAATTTAACAATGTAATTACTAAAAGAAACAGAAGTAGAATAATCAACTTAATTAACAAAATCAGAAACAAAAGCAAAATAATCAACTTAATCAGAAACATAATTAGAACCTGGTGGCGAGGAGCAGTGGTGAGCGACGAGGAGCAGCGGTGACATGCGACGAGCAGCAAGGAGCAGCGGTGAACTAGCGAGGAAGAGGAGCAGCGGCGAGCGACGAGGAGTAACAGGGACCAGCGAGCTAGCGAGGAGGATCAGTAGAACGATGAGGCGGCGGACGTCCTCTTCACTGATCTGCTGGCGTCGACATCTGTCCTCTCTTGCCAGCATTGTCGCCACCCTCCCTTCCCCCCTTCTTCTTCTTCCCTCCCCCCTCGCGTGATTCCCTTCCCCCCACCTTTCCTTCCCCCTTTCTTCTTCCCTGCCCCTACGTGATTCCCTTCTTCTTCAAATCCGTTCTCTTTTATATATATATCATTTTTAGTTATGGTAATTTGGTAATAAAATTTAAAATTTAATTTAAAAGGATGATTTTAAAACTAAGTTAAACCCTAGAGACGATTTTGTATGTAAAAAAATGTTGGAAATAAAAAAAATAGCTTATACCTTAAGAACTAAAATCGTACTTAACCCTAAATTAAACTATTTTGAACTGTGATTTTAAAATGCCATCATAAATTTTTCAAGTGGTACCAGGCTTTTGAAACTGATATGGCGAGAGTGACTTGAGTGAGTATTAGGTTTTTTAGATATCATTTACCTTGATCTAATGTTATATTATATAGACTGAATAGAGACTAAACATTTCGAATATGTTGAGTTAGCGAATCATAAGTTATGATTGTGGTGAGAGTCACAATGTAGTTACCTTGATATTCTCAGCATCTATTTTGACTATTTCACTGAATTGTTGGTGATAACGTGTGTGATGGAATCATCATACCGTTATGCTAAGTGCTATCCCATTTTTGAATTATGGGCCGAGTTATAACTTATTTGGGCCAATGTATAAATTTTATTGACCAAGTTATAGGTAATGGATCAGGACTTGTTCTCTGAGTAATATGTGGTAGTTATCGAATAATATGGAACGGACCAAGATGTAATGGCCGAGTTATTATTATGAGTAAATTACCAATTATGCCCCCGATTTTGTAAAACGCTGACAATAATAACCCTAATATTTGTTAACGACAATTATACCCTCGAAAATTTAAAAAAAAGCAACAAATCTGTCCAACCGTGAAGAGAGCCCTTCTCCGTTAAACGAAGCTTGGTGATGTGGCAGACGGAATTCCAACGTGGCATCCGTTAAGGACTTCAGTCTCGTTTCTCCTTTATATAGAGATGAGAGAGAATGTTTTCCCCAATTCACCAGAAGCAGAGGCATGTCCAATAACAATCGAAGGACACAGTCAATGGAAACAATTCAACTCAGTACAATTGTTTCTAACCAAACAAATCACACTCATAATCAAACTCAGTACAATTCCACACAGAAGGATGCATAGAAACAATTCAACTCTCTTTATGTGCTCCATTATCATTTCCATCTCTGTGTATGGTCTCAGTCTCAACACTAGTAAATCTCTCTTTCAATACTCCACATTCATTGCATACTAGTGTTCCATTCTTGGATGATTCCTCCAGCCCAACAGATTTCTCGTTGATTTCGTCCATCCACTGAAAATAACGGCACCCAATGTTCTTCGTCTGCCCAGCACAAAAGCCATTCATCAAGCTCAATTCTCAATAGGGAAGGGACAGATTCACCAGAAAATTCAAACATACCTTCCACAGAGAATACCTGAAAAACCATCTTCCTGGGATTCTTCTCGTCTTCGACTTCAACGCCACCACCTGAAGACGACAGAAGCATGTCTCGTCATAGGGCTTGCTCCCGTGTTTTTCGAGCCCTTCAGAGCTACTATTTTCCATTGATTGTGTCCTTCGATTGTTATTGGACATGCCTCTGCTTCTGGTGAATTGGAAAAAACATTAGGGTTTAACGGATGCCACGTTGAAATTCCGTCTGCCACATCACCAAGCTCCGTTTAACGAAGAAGGGCTCTCTTCACGGTTTGGCAGATTTGTTGCGTTTTTTAAATTTTCAAAGGTATAATTATCGTTAACAAATATTAAGGTTATTATTGTTAGCATTTTACAAAATCGGGGGCACAGTTGGTAATTTACTCTATTATTATTAAGATAAAATAAATTTAATATTTTCAATTATATCAAATGATAAAAACAATAAATATCCAATTTTTAAATATTAAATACAATATACAGTATAATTTAAAAATAACAAAAAAATTGTAAATGTTGAAGAATTCATATTTATAACATTTTTTAATATTCAAATATTAGTGTTTTTATCATTAAAAAAAATATGGCTGCTATATTAGGTCTTGTCGTTTGACAATTCTTTACTTTTTAATATTAAAAAGAGCAATGCAAGTTCTTATAATTAATGATAATTCAACAATATTTTTAGTTTTAGCTTTTTTATTATAATGGAGTTATTAGTATTTATAAAATTATTATATAACTTTAAACAATTTTTAGTTTTAGCTTTTTTTATAACATTTTTTCAAGCAATACTTTTTAAACAAATAAAAAATGTTACTCTAATTTTAAAATACTATAGTTATCGTAATCACCGTAGTATAGTCATATTAAAATGATGATAATATATATATATATATACGAGTAAAAATTTCCTACGGAGTGAGAGATATAATTCTCATCTTCACTTTAAAATTTTTCACAAAAATTCTTTATTTTCATCTCTATTCTCACATGGTGATTTTTGCACCATCTCCTCCATTTACATCTTCAGTTATTCCAACATACACTCACACTTCCCGATCCATACTGCCATTGCTAGACACACACCTATTCTTGCCTTAACTTCTCTATTATATTTTATTGGATTTAATTTGCCAGATGCAAAAAGTTAAATTCCTATTTTGCTTCTAACTTTTATTTAAATTTTAGTTTTGTTTCATATATTTAAAGTATTTTATTTTGTTTTAAATATATTATTTTATTCTATTTTAGTCATTCAGTCAAAATTCATCTTTTTACTTAAAATTATTCTTTTTCTATATTATCAAGATTTTTTATTTTAATAAATAAAATAATTATAATAATTACTGAAATAAATAATTTAAAAAATAATTACCAAAATAAATAACCCAGTGTTATTTCATTTACACTGTAAACGAGATGATTATGCACATATCTTGTTTACAGTGTGAACAAGATAAGACACGGCAGCCTAACACGTGTATATCTCGTATACACTGTAAACGAGATAAGACATGTTGACGCCTATAAGTATATGTCATTCACAGCGTGTTTTGGGCCCCACTTTGACCTTGTCAACCCAATTTCTCCTCTCTATTATCCCTTTCTGACCGTATTATCGACTGATAATGCGATGGCATGCCAGGCGGTAAACGTCGGAGACATCAACAGGCTGAACGAGACATCGCATTACGCCGGGACATCCGACTTTGAGGTTAGTTTTGTTCTGATTAATTCTTTGCAATCCCGTATGGAAAATTTTTTTGTATGTGGCCATGGTTAGAGTAGTTGCGAAGAACTAGAACATAGTTTGTAGCTTTAGCAGTAGGTCTCTAGTAGAAATTTAGAACTCTTTTTTGCTTGTGGAAGGTTGTTAGGACATAATTATTAGTTTGAAACTCTGTTTTATTTGTTCTAGGTTGTTACTACTTACATTGTTCTACTTAGGTTTGGGTTTGGGTTCACTTAAATGCTGGCCGGTTAGGCCCACGGACCCATTTGGGCCCAGTTCAATAGGTGCGTGATGCACCACTATTTCGTGGTACATCTTGTGCTTAATTGAGTGGATTTTATCCACTATTCTCACACTTATTCATAGAATTCGCATGTTTTACATTTTTCTTCCTGATTTTGTGCTATGATTGAAAACATGCTTCCTTGACCTCAATTTTGCTAATTTTATTCCTCTCTTATTACCATTCGATGTCGTGATATGTGTGTTAAGTGATTTCACGGTTTATAAGGCAGGAATGGCTTAGAGGATGGAAAGGAAGCATGCAAAAGTAGAAGGAATACAAGAATTTGAAGGAATTGCTAAAGCTGTCAAGTCTGACCTCTTCGTACTAAATCGACCATAACTTGAGCTAAAGAAGTCCAAATGAGGCGGTTCCAGTTGCGTTGAAAAGCTAACATCCAGGGCTTCAAAATGATATATAATTTTCCATAGTTGTCATGCTTTTAGGTGACGCGCACGCGTGGGTCATGCGTACGCATGACCTGGCGAAAGTTCAATCCAGACGTACGCGTGGACGACGCGTACGCGTGACAGAGCCACGTGCTTGACGTATCAAAAATTGTTGGGTTGATTTCTGGGCTGTTTTTGACCCAGTTTTCGCCCCATAAAACATAGATTAGAGGCTATAGAGTGGAGGAATCACGGAGATTCATTCATTCACTTCTCATTCACAAAATTTAGGTTTTAGATGTAGTTTTCTAGAGAGAGAGGCTCTCTCCTCTCTCTAGGTTTAGGATTTTAGGATTAGATTTGTTTAATTCTGGATTTCTACTTAGTTTAATTTAGTTTCTCTTCTACTCTTATTAGTTCTAGAACTTTAGTTTATCTATTTCTCTTGTTGAATTGTTTATTTCCCCAATTTGGTTTATGAACTCCATGTTAGATTCAATTTCTTATTAATGCAATTTGAGGTATTTCATATTTATTGCTTCTTCTATTATTTGTTAGTCATTGATGTTTGCAATTGGTTGTTTGGATTTAATATTCCTTGTTAGTTTTCTATGCTTTTATGTTGTGCCTTCCAAGTGTTTGATAAAATACTTGGGAGGGTTTTAAATTAGCTTTTTATATTCTTGGCTTTGGTTGAGTAATTAGAGACTCTTGAGTTATCAAACTCTTTTGTTGATTGATAATTGAAAGTTGCTAATTGACTTGAATTCCACTAACTCTAGTCTTTCCTTGGGAGTTGACTAGGACTCGAGGATTCATATTGATTCATCCACTTGACTTACCTTCATAGTTAGAGGTTGACTAAGTGGGAGCAATAGATAATTCTCATCACAATTGAGAAGGATAATAGGGATAAGACTTCTAATTATCAATCCTTGCCAAGAACTTTCTTAGCTATTAGTTTAATTCTTGCAATTTACTTTTCTTGTTCCTTATTCAAAACCCCAAAAAGATACAATCTCATAACCAATTATAAGTACACTTCCCTGCAATTTCTTGAGAGACGACCCGAGGTTTAAATACTTCGGTTATCAATTTTATTAGGGGTTTGTTACTTGTGACAACCAAAACTTTTGTATGAAATGATTCTTTGTTGGTTTAGAAGCTATACTTTCAACGAGAACTTATTTGTGAATTCTAGACCACACAAGAATCCGTTCGTCAAAATGGCGCCGTTGCCGGGGAATTGCAAACGTGTGCCTTATTATTGGTTACTGTAAATATTTTTTTTGCTTGTTTGTTAGTTTTTATTAGCTTTAGGACTTAGTTGCTTATTTTTATTAGTTTTTGTTTTTATTTGCTACTATGAATTCTCATCACTTTGGCTATGAGTTTGGTTCAAATTATGTTGTATGGAATGGACGCTATAATGAGAACATGCATCGAGGTCGGAACAATCAAAGATGGGAGGCGCCACAAAGATTTGATCAACCCTTTCAGCAACAACCTCCTCCAATGTGCCATGGGCAACGACCATTCCACGATGCATTCCAAGACAATAGTTATGGTGGACCCTTTCGTTACAACCAACCTCCACCAAATTACTATGGTCAAGAGCCATTCCAGGATGCGTACCAAGATGATGGATATGGTGGACCCCCTTGTAGTTACCAACAAGCTCCACCATGTCCTTCCTATACGTGTCATCAACCACCACCACATACCTATGGACCCCCTCCTCAATATACCCTTAGACCACCATACTCACAAGTCCCGTGTTACCAAGCACCACCATATGACTCTAACCCTTATCCACCATACTAACCACCTTATGAGCCATATGAACCATACATAGAGCCACCCCAATTCCAATCCAATTACTCCCGAGAGCCACCTTTTCCATATCCATTGATCCATGAGCCATATAATCCCAATCACGTTACCCAAGAGGAACAAGAGCCAAGGGACCGTCTCAAGGAAACAGTGGATCTATTTCATGCAACTCTTCATCAACTGGAGCAAGCGATAAATCGATTAGCTTCCCAACATTTGGACACTCAAGGAACCCCCATGGCTTCATGTGGAGAATCTAATGAAGAACGTAGCATGAAAGAGTCACTAAAAACTCCGGTGGAAAATGAGGATTGTGATTTTGTACTAGAACAATTGGAGGAACCCATAATTATCGGAGAAGAAGAAGTGGTTGAAGACCTAGGAGATGCTGAACCTCCATGGGAATCGAGAGTCATAGAGAATTCCGCCAAGAAGC
Organism: Arachis ipaensis; assembly: GCF_059453495.1. Lineage (NCBI taxonomy): Eukaryota > Viridiplantae > Streptophyta > Magnoliopsida > Fabales > Fabaceae > Arachis > Arachis ipaensis. Next base: position 13,944,695 of record NC_142438.1, read on the forward strand.
TTGAAATCGATGTTGAGGAGGATAGTGCACAACCTTCAAGGCATGTTTCTTATGAAGAATTGGACAGAATAGATCAAGAGGTAAGTCCCCTTGGTGATGATGATCATGAACCAAGTCCTTCTAGTGATGAACCTGCATCTGCAGTTGAACCCCTTGAATTTGAAGAACCTTCTCCAAGTGAATCTGAAGACGATGTGGAGGTAGATTTTTCTCAACCTCCAACTTATGACTTGAGTGATGGGGAAGAATTAGAAGAATTTGATCAGGGCGCGGTTACAGTTGAAGAGGCTTGCCAGGAGGTGGAAGAATTCAAAGAAGAGCACAAGGGAGTGGAGCTTGTAAGGCCATTGGAAACACCTCTCCCCAAGCCATCACCATCCATCCTTTCATTCAAGCGGGTAAACCTCTTATCTCTAAGTTTTATAATTCCCCTTGAATATGATTTGCTTGAGACGGATGGGCAACTTAGAGCTCTTTGTGGCTTTAAGCGTAAAAGAGAGATGGTTAGTGGTTGGCAATACAATCCTAGGTTCGTTAGGGTTGGAAGCTCAAGGCCTAATTGTCAGAGTTGGTGTAAAGCTCGATTAAATGGGTCTAGGAAGTTGTTTGGGTACTTTATTGGGAATTTAGATTGCTTGCCATCCGGTTGGAACAATGGTGATCAACACGAAGACGGGTGCAAAAGTAAGGTTTGGGGCCTTAGAATTCATTCTAGCAATCAACACTCTTGGGGCCTTGTCACTTGCTTCAACTTGCTTGAAGGCTTTCTGCGCCTAGTTTGGGACCCCGGAGGTTATTGGAATTGCAAACATTGGTGGGGATTCCTGGATGAGTTCAAGCACAAGCCGCTATAACAAGGAGCTCACCAATTATCCAACTTAAGGACTCTAACTAAAAGTGTTAGGTGGGAGACAACCCACCATGGTATGATCGTTCTTTTTCAGTCTTAGTTTTATTTTATTTTATTTTATTCTTAGTTTTATTTTATTCTATTTTTATTAGTGTTCATTCATAATGTCTGCATTAGCATCTGCATTCTGCATTCTACATTTTGCATAAAAAAATAAAAAATAAAATAAAAAAGGGGGGAGGGGGGATGAGCGACGCGCGCTGACGCGTACGCGTCATGCGTGAATACGCAACACCCAGGATTGAACAGAGAGTTGGGCTGGAGTGGTGCTGGACACGTGCCTTGCGCACAAGCAAGCCCACGCGTACGCGTACCTCACGCGTGCGCGTCGCATGCGTTTTCACTAGACCACGCGTAAGAGTCCCTGACGCGTACGCGTGACCCTGGAGATCGACGTAAATGAGTGTATGACCCGCGAGTTGTGCTGGTTTGGGGCTGGAACTGTGCTAGTAGCACAAACACCATCACGCGTACGCGTCCCTGATGCGTGCGCGTCGATTTTACATATTGGCCGTTCACGCGTGCGCGTACCTGACGCGCACGCGTCGTATGCATTGTTGGCCCTCATGCGTGCTAACCCGAGAGTTGTGCTACCCTCGTGCTGGAACTGTGCTAGAAAGATGCTTAAGAATAATGAAGTGTGTCAGAAAGAGTCAATCGCATCTTAACAAAAAAATCTGAATCAAGAAATTTTGATGGAAATAATAAAAAGAAAATATGGTGTATTAGGTCAAAATAAGTTCAAGTTGAATTAAAGAAGTACAAAGTTCACAAAAAGAGGTTAACCAAAATCAATGACTATTTTTACAAAGATTTAAGAGGATGATTAAGGACGCGATCAGGTAAGAGAAGAATCAAATCAAAAAACATTTTCAAAGAAGATCTGGAACAAGAATTCCAGGAGAATACTAGAAGATACGATGTAACACAGTAAAGCAATTGCAAATTACATCAAGGAGTTACATAGTTCACGTAAAGGAATGAAATGTTAGCACTTGTGTTGTCGAGAATATCTGGTATAGTCAAAAGCACGATCAAATCAAGATTTGCATAAGATGTAGGACATGAAACAAAATAATCAAATTTATTTCAACAAGAATTGAAACAAGAAACTCCCGATATGAAATATAGAAAAATGAATGATACGTCAAATCACGTGGCACGATTATAGCGCATACTTCAACATAAACTATCCCAAGAAGAATACCTAATGTTCCTAAACATAACGATTACCATTACTTGGATAAAGAAACGAGGGAGTTTAGAAGAACTATTCCTCGCAGGTTATAATTTTTAGTCCTCTGTATGCACCATACTCAGCAATCATACCACAAGATGTGACAACGCTAGATAGAATATAGATTTTTTTTCCAACAAAACTAGAAAGCAAACAAAACAAAATAAGGTCCAGCAGAACAATATCATCATAGCATAAAAGGCTTTAGGGCACAAGTAAATGTTGAAATCACCGAAAAAATTTTCACCATATTCCTCATCAACATCATGAAGACTCTAAAAAGGCCAAAATGACAAGTATTGCAAATAATTGAAAGAGCAAATTAGAAAAAAGACATAGATGTTGCATCCAAAATTAGAAGCTAGTATATAAAAAATGGTATCACCTGAAGATTTCTACTTCTAAACATCAATAACAATAAACAAAACAAAATATTCAAACACAATCAATCAAAGTATAGTAATAAAGAAAATATTTAGAACGAGCAAAGGAAACATATGAAAAAAAATTTTGAAATAAATGAACCAACTAAAAGTAGGAAACACATGAAAAGAAAAGAAAATATTGATAATTTTACACCTTTAAAATCAAGTTATGATCAATCGATACCGATAAACTCGAGTGTCCTTTTGAGTAAACTCGAGTGTGTTTCGGTGTCACGTGTGATCCCTAGATTAGCAAGCGATACGTTAGTTTGTTAGGACACAACTTATCGATGTTGAAGTTCAAAAAGTTGTAATTCTAAGGCTTGACGTGAGACCGGTTACTACCAAGGAGATGTACAACAGAACCAAGAGATTATGAAGTAAAAGTGTATTTTGAGGAGATTGACAAACTAAGTGAAAAGTGCTATGTATATCTAAGTTGTCAAGGGAACGATAGTAGGTGAATGCCAATCGCATCGTTTTAACAAAAACCTATCTTGTAACTTTTGCACCTCATTATACTTCTTTCTCATATTTGGTAAAGTGCTAAAACTATGTAAATTTTTGCAGATTATATCAATTTTCGAATTTTCGAGGGCGAAAATTTTTGTAAGAAGGATAGAATGTAAAATCTCTACAATACTCTTACTCCCCCTTTTCTCAAACCAAACCCTAACTCTCTCCTAACACACACACATGGCTAAAAATGAAAGGAGGAAAAAGAGAGAGGGAAAACAGAGAGGGAGAAGAAAGGAAGAAGGGGGTGAGGAAGGAGGACGACGCTGGTTAGGGTCACGCTGTCGTGGTGGTGGCTGCAAGTGGTGGTTGCGCATGGAGGACCGTCGTGTTGCTGAGGGGAGCCCGAGGAGAGAGAAGAGAGGCATGGTGAACAGAGGAGGTTCCATTGCCGTCACTGCTGGAGCCCTAGCCACCGCCATTGAAGCTAGCCTCGCCGTCGTCGAACTACTGTACTGCCGATGAGGCCGAAGAGAGAAAGAGAGACTTCATGAAGGGGGAAGGAGAACGCGACAAAGCTCGTCACCGGGAAGAGAGGTAGCGGTGGTGTAAGCTATTGCTGCTGTTGCCATTGCTGGGGAAGAAGGTCACTGTCGAGCTGCACACCGCCATCAGAGTCGTTCCTTGCTGGCACCGCTGCTGGTGGTTGCCTCTGCTTCTGGTTTAAGCATCCTACCAGATCTTATGTCGCTGTTGCGGTTTCTAGAGAAGACGCCGCTAAAGTGCCTCTGTTATGGTCTAGGTCATCTCCTTTAACTTGCCTCGTTTCTACTTTTGCTCTGCTACTATTCCGTTGATGCTACCTTGTTTCCGTTCTGTTCTATTTCGACCGCCATAGCTGTGATTATTACAATGTTATTGCAGTGGGATTAGTTGGAGTTGTTGTCACTGCCCGTTCTTTCGATCCATTCTATTCCAACCATCCTCACCCTTTAATTTGGTATTCCGGGTTTGGTCTTTTCGGTCTTTTAGGACCAAATTGTGAGTAGGCTTTACATTTATAATTGTTTGACTTTACGTCTATAATTATTTTGATATACGGTGCTTTGAACTTAGTTATACTTACAAAGATTATCATCAAAGGATTTTAAAGTTAATTTTAATAATTGATTTATTAGAACTAAATATTGATTTTTGTTAAGCTCATTTTAATATGCACATGAGATTATATGTTTTTATGAGACTATATGTATGTATGAACAAGTTTTATGTTATTTTAAAGTATTTGATTTTATTCGAATATGTATTTTTGAAGCATTGAAGTTTTGTTGGTACTCACTTGTTTTGAAATTGTAAAATATGTTTGAAATGCCTTAAAATTGAGAAAATATGATTGAATATGAATTGGATGAGAAAGTATTATTTAATTTGATACCTCATGTTTGAAAGACTAAAGAATTTGTTATATTCGAAATTATATATTTTGAATTGGTTTGGGAGGCTCGTATTAAAAAACCGTAGTTAACGATGGTTATGACATTAACCTAGATGCATCTGGCTTAGACCTCAACTAGCAGGGGCGTTGCTAGCCTAACATATAGGCCACACGTTGGATCTGTTATTCCATATGGACACACTAGAGGAAAGGACTACCCATAGAGGTGGAGCCGCCCAAGTGTGGACTTTTGATTTGATTTCTGTATGAGAACTCCCTTATTGATTCACTTATTATTATCAACTACTATTTTCTAATTAAAATTACTTTGATAATAATATTTATATTATCTCATGTTGATTATAGATGTATTGTCTAGTATCTGAGTTGCAAAACTCACCCCATTTTTCTAAAAATATTTTTCAGGAACAAATACTTAATTATGTGAGACTTTCTATTCAAAATTAACTATCTGCAATGAGTACTTATTCTTCGTAGAGTTCCTAAATGTATATGCTTTATATGTCATAGGCAATATCTATCTATATTTATTTATTTTACCTTTTGTTAAAAATATATAATTATTCATTTTAGAAATTGTAAATTTATTTAAAATATTTGTAACTTTCTTATTCAATTTATCTTTGAGTCAGTTAGATTTGTTAGGGGATTATTTTCCTGAATCCGGTGATGGCTCATTTTGGATCATGACAAATGTTGTTCAATAAAGTTATTAGAAGGTATTCTACAAGAAACTTAAAGTTGAAATCATTCGATATTTTTGTATTTAATATAACTTAGTTTAGTGTGATAGTTAAGAAGTAAGTATAATCAAAGTTATTTTTTTATTTTCATTTGAATCTCAACTTAATCACTAAATTATTAATTAATTTAAAAAACTAAGTAAATTCCTACTCCATAATTAGACTAACTTAATATATATATCCATGTGGCACATACATATTATTTTTTTATTTATAATGTGACAAAAACTATGTTAACAAAAAATTGTGTCAATTTTACATTCTCCCTTAGTGAGTTAAGCCGAAAAATAGATGAGAGACTGTTATGAAAGATGGGTTCCATGAAGTTTACGAACGCTGACAAAAATACCCATAAACTAAGAAAATCAACGTTGTACCTATGAAAGATGGGTTCCATACGACAAAAGTATCAAAATCTTAATTTTTTGTTGATTTTTTAATAAAATTCCTAAACTACCCTACACTCAACCTCAACTCACTTTTTCAACCTTTCATAACTCAATTTGCACCAACTCTTGCCATGGAATCCAAAACTACTCCTACAACAAACCAGACCGAAATCAATGGTAGTGGTGGTAGTGGTAGAGGATCGGACCTCAACCGATTCACTCATAAGTTTATAATCTATACCCAAACTAAATTAATCAAACACCAAAAAATACTCAAAACATAAAATTTTCAAATCCATTCATCTAATTTCAATTCACTTTAACAAAACTAGAAATAGAAAAAGCCATCAACCATAAAAAATCAAGAAATCCATTCATCCAATTTAAAATTTATTTCAGCAAAAATCAGAAGTAGAAGTAGCCATCAACTGAATCTTCTGTAAATCAATCTCAGCCTTCATAAAAAATAGAAGCAGATTTAAAAAAAAATAGAACAGTATCATAACTAAATCAATTTCTGAAAAGAAGAAAAATAAAATAAAAATGTTTTAAAAAAAAGAAATACCTTTTTCTTCATCAGCCGACTGTAACATCGTCAATGGCAGAACCTCCATCCACAGTGCCGCCTCCCTTTCTTCTCTGACCGAACCCGCTTTCTGCATGCAAGAGTACTACGACCCCTCTCTCTTCTCAGGTGTGCGACGACGGTGTTCTCCTCGGCTGGGTCAGATGCGCCACGACGACGTTCTCTTCGGCTGCAACAGGCGCGCCACGGCAACATTCTCCTCAGGTTGGGTCACAGGTGTGCGATGAAGGTGTTGTACTCACCTTAATAGTGAGAGGGAGAAGCAGTGAGAGGGGAAGAGATTGGCGGTAATGGAGTAGGTGGGTGGTGGACGGCAATGAGGAGGTAGGAAGAGAGTTTCTGTGACTCTGTGAGGGTTTTTGAGGGATAAGTGAGGAGAGAGGAAGAAGAGAAGAGAGGGAGTGACGGTAGAATGGGATTAGGGTGGGGTAGTTTAGGAATTTTATTAAAAAAGCAACAAAAATTAGAATTTGAATACTTTTGTTATACGAAATCCATCTTTCATGGGTACAACGTTAATTTTCTTAATTTATGAATACTTTTGTCAACGTTCGTAAATTTCATGGGTACTTTTGATAATTTTTCTAAATTAAAATGTCTACTTTTAAAATTCGTAAGGATTGATTTAGATAATTACTCTATTAAAATAAAACTTTAGAGATATTTTTACATATTAATTTTTTAAATACTAAAATGTCCATTTCTAAAATCAGGGACTAATTTAGGTAATTACTAATAAAGATCTTAAAGGTTAGCCATTCGTTAGAATTTTGTCCTGTTGAAGAAAGCTTGACTCACACTTTGGAGATTGGATACCAAGTCAACAAGAGAAAATGAGAAATTGCCTAGCGATAAGATGTTTACCAATCAGAAACCACGGATTGTCGTGTGCTTTGAGGCGAAAGCAACGAATAAAAAAGAAGCAACCAAGCAAATACCAGAGAACACAGAAGCAGCACCTTCCTTGATATATTATTGCTTTGCTGTTGTCCGGAATTCTGCCGTCTCAAGCAAACGTTTGATAATTTCCACATGGCCATGAGCAGGAGCAGGAGGTTACTGTCCGCTTTCCCTAGGGAGATGCTTAATGAGCTTGAAAATCCAAAATTCAAGGAATCTCTGTTGAAACATATGAAGATGGATGTTCCGCGGCAGTTGTTGCTGACCATCGTTGCTGTGGCCGATGACATGGAAGCGAATAGCTCTGCTACTGCCAGATCTACAAGCAGGGACGTGATGGAATGGTTCTGTCACTTCCAAGATATGATGTATCTTTTGGAGGAGGTTCTGCACAAGTTCAGATCCGGAGAAGCAGCAGGTGCAGATGCCAAACCCGAACTTGACCTCATCTTTCGGAGATTCGAAATCATAGCAAGACAGAAGCACCTTCTCTTCCAGACTGCGGAACAAGAAGAAGAACAAGGTGAGCAACCACAAACTTCACATCAGAAGCTAACACTTGACATTTATTGCAAAGAAAATGATGAGATGGTCCAATTTTTGCTGTCCGATGATCGAGCGAATGGTAGCACTGGCGTGTCTGTGATTGCCATCGTTGGCATGAACGGGACTGGAAAGACCAGACTTGCTGACCTTGTTTACCATGATGAACGAGTCAAGTCCTCTTTCAACCTCCGTGGTTGGATACAGTTTCCCAAAGAGCTTGATGCTGAGAGTTTGGCCAAGATAACTCTCGATAGTTTCAATGAAGATTTTCACTATGACGACAGTTTAACTGAACTGACACGTCGCCTAAACAAGTGCTTGCAGCGGCCCAAAAAGGTTCTTCTAGTGTTGGACGATGTTGAAGATCTTCCACATTGGGAAACCCTTCGGCCATGTTTTGCTGGTGCTGCCTGTGGAAGCGCGGTCATCCTCACCACATCAAGAGGGGATGTTGCCATCAAGATGCGTTCAGATTACGTCCTGTCGATTGAAGATTCGCCTTCTTTGTCTCTACAGCATGATTTCGGAGAACGTGAAAGCCTGGGACTGGCGAGAAAGTTTGAATCTGGAAAGCTATCTCTGGTTGCTGATGAAAATGAAGCAAGTAGTATCTTGTCCGACCCCTTTCTCACGCTGAATCCTTGGTCTCTTAACAACCTAGTTTCCCTGAAACTTACAGGGGCTCGGAAAAAAGATTTGCCAAATGGGATTGGAGAACTACGAAGGCTTGAACACATCGACCTCTCTTTCTCTGACATATGCACGCTGCCTGATTCAATTAGCGCCTTGTCTCATTTGCAAACTTTGAAGTTGTCTTTCTGCTGCTATCTCCATCGGCTGCCAAGTACTCTGGCGAATTTGGTTGGATTGCGTAAACTGGATCTCAGGGGCACCAAGCTGGAAGACATGTCCTTAAAGCTGGCAAGTTTGAGAAATCTTGAAACACTACATGGCTTCAGCGTGAATTCAGGGTCGAATTTGGCAGAGTTGGCTAATGCTTCAAACATTCAGACACTGAGCATCACAGACTTGCAGAACATTGCCGATGCTAATAGTGCCTCCAAAGCTAGATTGAAAGAAAAGAGTCGTCTAGAAAGTCTTACATTGAGATGGAATCAACTGCGCTTTGCGGGTTGTGGAGAAGCGCTAGAATATTTGCAGCCGCCGACACAGCTAAAAATGCTCAACATATTGGGCTGTCCTGAAAGAAGTTTTCCTGGTTGGTTAGGAGATGTATCATTCTGGACTTTAGGGACCCTACACATTCGTGACTGTAGAAATTGGCCTTACTTGCCACCACTTGGACAACTTCCATCTCTTGAAGAGCTCTATATTCAAGGTTGTGACAGCGTGAGATCAATAGGCAATGAATTCTATGGTGAGACCAATTCACATGTCCCGTTTCAGTCTTTGCGGATCCTGTGGTTTGTCGACATGCCCAACTGGAAAGAGTGGATTCTCTTAGATGATCAAAGCCCTCAATTTCCATGCCTTCGTGAGCTTTATGTGATGCATTGCCCGGAGCTGCTGCATGACTTGCCCAGACACCTTCCTTCACTTAAGATTAAGATATCTCGATGTGATCGCCTTGAGACTCCACACCCAAAGATAGTTGATGACCATGAGTTGATGGGTGGAGAACAACACTGCACTGAGATTCTCACAAGTGTGGCTGAAGTGACTCCCGAATCCTCCTCACACCATGCCCCGGAAGTTCAAGAGGGAGGAACAACCATAATGTCCCCTGTTGTTACCAATAGTAAGGTTGACAGAGATATGCTTGACTTTAGGTCTTCATTAGACATTGTGGAAGTTTCAGATGCATCAGAACTGTGCAATCTGCCATGTGGATTAAAAAGCCTTAGAATTGAAGGCTGCCAGAATCTTGATTTGCTAGCAGATGGAGTTTTTGGTTCAGATATTTTTGAGTTGTTTCTTACCGATTGTTTTTCTGGCAGGCGCTTTGCTGATGCTCTGCACCCCAATTCCCTGAGAACACTTTATATCCACAAATGTCCAAATCTGGAGTTCCTTAACCCTCTTGGAGAACACAATAATAAGTTTGAACTCTTAGAATATCTTTGCATAAGCAGTAGTTGCAAATCTCTGGTATCCATCTCCATAAATCTTTTCCCAAGACTCCAAACTCTATACATCAAGGGTTGTCCCAATCTCAAGTTGTTGTCGATGGTTGAGGGGTTTCATGATCAGAATCTGAAACTTGAGTCCTTGGGAATCCTGGACTGCCCTAACCTGGTATCCTTTCCAGAGAGAGGATTGCCTGCTCCCAATCTTAAATCAGTAACAATATCTAATTGCACAAGTTTGAATTCATTGCCCAGTAATCTAGCAACTCTTACATCACTTCGGTCATTGCTTATAGACACATGTCCAAAACTTGAGTCTCTTCCTGATGGGGGCGTGCCGTCCAGTTTAAGTTTACTTTCAATTTCATTTTCTGACAAGCTTGTACCTCAAAAGGAGTGGAATCTGCATAGGCTTCCCTCTCTAACTCATTTAGAGATTGAAGGTGGATGCATTGGCATGAAGTCATTTCCAGATAAGGATCTTCTTCCAAGAAGTCTCAAGTCTCTACGCATCAGTAGGCTCTCAGATCTCAGAGTCATGAATGGCATTCAGAACTTGATCGCCCTTGAGAAATTGGAGATTAATGGTTGCCATGGGCTTTATTCCTTGCCAGAAGGGTTGCCGTCATCCTTGAATTGTCTTTGCATCAAAGAATGTTCAATATTGACCCAGAAACTCTTCTACAAAACAGCGTCTGAGTGGAGCAAGATAGCCCATATTCCCAACCTACAAATTGATGATTGAGTTATTCATGGGAGTTAAGGTAGGTATGAATTAGATTTATCCTAAGAAGCTCCAAAAGTAGTTCTGAAGGGAAATTATCAAATTAAAGCTGCATCAGGAAGCTTTACTCAGCCGCAACCTAAGAGAGGGTTCTGAAGCTGTCACAATCCCAAATAAGGGGAAACGCTGAAGTGAAGGTTGTTCTCTACTTGTCTGTGCTGTGAAATTCTTGCCAAACCATGTGAGTTTCTCGTAATTTACTAAAAATCTTATCATTTTGGGTTGAATGAAATAACTTATGCAGTAAAGTTGCGGAAATCATAAATTTAAAGATGACACTGTTACACTTAGGGATGTCAATGGGGCAGGGCGGGGGCGGGGGATGCCTCCCTGCTCCCCATCCCCGCCCTCAGATTTGCTCCCCATCCCTGCCCCATTCCCCGCCGTGGGGGAATATTGCTCCCCATCCCCATTTCTACAGGGCCCCATTCCCCGCGGGGACCCCATTCCCCATCTACATAATAGTTCTAACTAATTATTAATTTTCATATGAATAGAGCTGCAAGTATCTATCTTATACAAAAACTGCAAGATTTTATACAAAAAGTCTAAATGATACGATGGTGACTTCTCTCGAAATAACGCAATAGGGGGACGCAACGACGAGTTAAAGGACAAAGCAGTGGACGAGGTAAGAGACGTGGCAACAGAGAGGAGAATGGACACGACGGCAGAGTTATGAAAAAGAACGCCGCAAATAGAAATTACGACGCGATAAGGGTGATGGCACGGTGAGGTGTGACGATTCGGTGAGAAGAGTGACGAGGGGGTGGCTGCAGAGAGGTTAGATGGAGTATGGACAGCCTTAGGGATCTCTGAATTGAAGAAGGGTTATGCAAATAAAAATTAGGAGTTTTGGGTTTCTATATATGTGTGTGCGAGAAATGACTAAAAAACATATATGAGAAATAAACTATTAAGAATAATTTAAGGAATTCATAAATTTCGGGGAATAGCGGGGACGGGGCGGGGATCCCCGCTCGGGTCCCCACGCCTGCTTCGGGGAAATTTTGTCCCCCATCCCCATCCCCGCGGGGAAAATTCCCCACAATCGGATCCCCATTCGGGGCAGTCCCCACAGGGATCCCCACGTCTCGGGGAATTTTGCCATCCCTAGTTACACTTACACTAATACTGTCGTTACATATAATAATTCGACTTTACTATGTATATACTAAAATAAGCTATCAAAATCAGACATCAGTATAAAATACATGTTGGAATATAAATACACATTAAAAATAAATTAAACATTTACACGCAAATATATTAGTGGCTGATTTTAGTGTACGAATAGCATTTTTTATAATAATTGGATTATTGGAACGACTATACTACGTGTACACTAAAATCAACCACCAGTATAAAATACACATTGAAAATAAATTAAACTATATATGTATTTATATACAAATACATTAATAACTAATTTTAGTGTACGAATAACATTAATGTTAATGTTATTTGTAGATATCTGTTACACTAACCAAATGGCTGCTTAATATTGACATGGAACAGGGCAAAGGACGTTTTAATTGCAGCTTTTGATCTCGAGTTTTATAATGAAAATAAAGTAAGGACAGGATCCAGAAATACTGTTGCCACTGCTACCTAAAGCTTATTGTTAATGTTACTATACTCTTGCTCTATGTACTGCCAAGCTGTCTAAATTGTGGGGTTTAGATTAGTTAAGGATGTTATGCATGGCTAGAAAGTTAGTTAGTCACTTAAATGACGTGGCACTTAGTTGCTTCTGTACTAGTCATTGTATTTCACTTTATAAATACTTAAGCAGAAGCTCAACACAAGTGAACGAATTCAGTATCATCATTTTACACCAAAATCACCTTTTCTTCTCTAAGAAATTCCCTTAACAGTTCTCTCTGGTTTGGAACTTTAGATAATTTCACATCTATAATTTTATATACTTGATCAGCAAGGCAACACTTATCAAATCCTTTGAGCATGGGTTAGATTAGTTTTTAGGTTGAAACCCTCTATCGTTCATTTTATTTTCCCAAGTATAAATTACTTGAGAAATAGAAAATGAGAAAACTTCATCTTTTAATTAGTGGTAGCAAATTTCTTAATATTGCTCAATGGGCTTTTTTACCTAAATGCGCATGTGAAACACTTTAATTCCCAAAATGCGCATGGATTGAAATCTTTCTGAAAATGCGCAGCTCCATTTCTTGGCCGGCGTTCGCGAAATGGATTTTCATATCATTTCAAGCCAGGTACCCACAAAATGGGCCAACCATATCAGGTGCAGTTCCCACGAAATGGCTACCCCCATTTCCTTGGTGGCAGTAGCAAAATGAAAGAAATAACTCAGGAACACCTGGTGCGAAATGGGGGCACTGCGGAGTTGAGGACACTCTCATATTCACTCTATGGTATAGTCATAATTTGATGTAGAAAAGTGGATATTATTGCCCTTATATTGAAAAAGATTTTGTTTAAAATGTTATCTCTAGGTTACTTGTGTTTGTGTGTGTTGCAGAATTATGTGGACAGTTGATCATAATTATCTGGACGTACTTAGGAGTAAGAATTTTCTGATTATGTGTTGGTTTGAATTAGCTTATTTGAGTTAAAAAAGTACTTTTTATAAAAAAAAATAAAATACTTTAAGTTTTAAACACATTTTGATACATCTTTTGAGAATAAGTATTTTTATTAAAAAAGCAAATTCTTTGCTTTTTTCTAAAAGCCAGTAATACCTTGCTTTTAAAAAAAAAACAAAAGCAAAAGACGTTTTTAATATTTAAAAAATCTTTTTAAAAAGTCTACCCAAAGTAAAATATATAACTTTTATCTGTAAAAAATGATTTTCTTAAAAAAGATAAAAAAATAAATACTTTTTTTCAAAAGCCAATTCAAACTAGTCCTATAATGATTTTTTTGCAGGTCAAGTGTATGATTTAGTTGTTGCTCATTATTGATTTGATATTATGCCACTGCTTTCTTATAAAATTGTTTTATGGGATATCATCATAGGCAGACAATCCATAAGAACTCAGAAAAGCTACTTTGGAATATTGTAATTTTGATGCTAATGAGCTTGCAGCTTATTACCTCTTATAGAAGTGACACATTTTTCTTATTATCATGGTAGAAGAGATTTTGGGTTCATTCATATAATTGCATTTTATATTTGCTAGTTCATGCACCTTCACTTAGTGAAATTCTTGCAACCTTACAACAAAGGTTATTCCTTCTACTTGTACAGTTTCGGATAAGCTGCTTAACTTTTATGCTGCTATATGTTTTGTGGGTATTGTCGATTCATATTACTTACCATTAAAGGGCAGCAAAGTTAATTAAGATATAGTTGAAAATCTAAGGTAGATAATATATTGTTGACAAATTTGATAATAACAATTAGTGCACAAAGAATGCTTTCTCAATTAAGTACTTTGTATTGGATTCAATTTATGTTCTTATTAGCAACTAAGTATTAACATTGTACAATATTAAGCTGGCAAACAATCAGTGCCTCCATTTCGCGCCTGGTGTCCCTAGAGTTGTTTCTTCCATTTCGCTACTGCCACCAAGGAAATGGGGGTAGTCATTTCGTGGGAGCTGCACCTGATATGGTTGTCCCATTTTGTAGGCACCTGGCTTGAAATGATATGAAAATCCATTTCGCGGATGCAGGCTAAGAAATGGAGCTGCGCATTTTCAGAAAGATTTCAATCCGTATTTTGGGAATTAAAGTGTTTCACATGCGCATGCAAAAATTTTGAAAAAACAAATAAGATTCGAATAGAAAAATAATATAAAATAGCAAGTAATAAATAAACTAGCTTTCTAAACATAAAAATTAAAGACTTTTGGAAATATCTTTTTATTTATTTTTTCAATTTTATAAAAAAAATTCAAAGAATATTATTCTTTGATCAAAGGAAAAGAGTGTGTTTGGGTTCTACTAAAAATGAGAACAAGAAAATGTATCATTTTTCTATTGAAAAGTTAAAAAAAAAATTCTCATATTTATGAGTAAATTTATGAGTCATAAGATAATTAACCATGTATGTTCATGAATTCAACTTAACCTAGATATCTGTAGAGCAATAAATTATTTTTATATCCAAAATCCATTAAAAAGAAGGAAAATCTCGTATCAAAATTTATGTGTTATATAACTTAGGAAACATTTCAAGTGCATCGGAAATATCGGTGCTCCAATTGTTTTAACCGTTGATCTGAATTATAAAAAATATATATAATATATATTAATTGAAATCAACGGTTAAAATAACTGGTGCACCAGTACTCTCCAGTGCACTTGAAATGTTTCGTATAACTTATAACAAAAGTTTTAGTCCTTGAATATCGCTAGCTCTAATCAACAGTATGCTTAAGTTTATTAATATAAAAAATTGAATAGCAAGATAATTGCTTTTTTTTGAAACATTACCAAGATAATTTTTTAAACTGAAACATTTCTTTTGTCTTTTGATCTTAAAAACATAAAGAACCAGTCACCAAAAAAAAAAAAAAACATAAAGAACCAAATATAATAAAATTTTTAATTTTTATATTGTCATAACGAGTTTCTTTTCTTTTATTCTTTTTTTTTTTGGGTCATTCTTTTCTTTTCTTCTTATTCATGTCTTTTTCATTTTTGGTAAAATTTCTTATTCATGTCTTTAGACTCTTTACATTACAGTTTTTTTTCTTATTCTCTTGGTATTTTTTTTATAACAGTGAATTACACCCCACAAATTGTAAAGCTGTAATAAAAAGAGGAGCCCATGCCATTAAAAAATAGCATAGCCAGTGAAACTTTCGTCCTCGACGAATTTCAAGGAGTATATACTTGGTCTTCAAAAAATTTTTAAATTGAAAACTTTTGTTATTAACTAAATTTTATTATATTCGAGGTTCTTAAGTTTATTTTTGTAAGATAAATAAGTTCTTTTATTTGTGAGAACAGTTGAGCATATCAGAGAAATCCCATGTGGCCATTAAGTGAGAAATGTGACCATAATAATACTGTGTGTATAGAGAAATAGGTCCTCACCAAAACATACCAAACAATGTCGTGGCCTCGTGGGTCGTGTAGTTGCTCAAAACGGGAGAAAGAGTTTCACAACTGTGGAAAGTTGATTCTGCAATGAATTATGCAGCGGAAGCAGAGAACAAAGATTTGTGCAACAAAAAAGATTTTGAATTCTTAATATATCAATAATATTTCTTTCAATTGTATTCTCTTATTTATTTAACTAGAAGTGTACTTTTTCTCTCTCTCTCTATATATATATATAGACTAACTATAACAGAGAATTAAAAGGTGAAAATAGTCAACTAACACCTCAACTATAATACATAAAAAAATGATCACAATAATTAAAAATTAATTATTTCAGTTATTGATGCATGATAATTATCTACAGCTCTCCTCAAACTCATAGTGGATTGAGAAACCACTCTGAGTTTGTTCTTGAATTTTTTAAAAGAGATAGTGGATAGTGATTTAGTGAGCACATCAGGAATTTAGAAATCAGCTGGCATATGAATCACATGCAATTGCTGTTAATTGCTCCAGTTAATTAGCAGTTGGGTTCTGAATTGTTATAGCCATTCAAGGGTTAAAGGTCCTTCTTGTCACTATAATCCTCTTTTGTTTCAGGAACACAATATATTGCTGTATTATATATGGATCTCATCTTGCTTCATTTATTCTTAGTTTTCCTTGGTTGTTTAACTTGTTTACTAACTATTTCCTTCTAATTATGATATAGGACATGAAATTATTGCCAACTTAACTATAAAAAATTGTTTGATTTACTGTATATAGATTTATTACGATTTTAATAAACTTTGGTCTTTTAGTTAGCTTTTCATTTTACATATAATATTATCCTTCTTAACACTTGGATTAAAGGTATTTTATGTATTGTTTTAAATTTAGATGACATTTTAAAATTTATATAAACTATAATTATATTTTAAAATATTTATTTATTATTTTATTTAAAATAATTTTTTTAGTTAAATCACATTTAAACCAATTAGACTAATAAATCAGTAACTAAAACGGTTTGATTAGTCTAATTTTTATAACCTTGCCTATAAATAATTGTCCATTCTCTTCATTTCATTTGTGCTAACCAATTCTTTTTCCCTTCACTCTCTTTTCTTTCTGCTCCTCTCCCTCAAAACTCATTAAAGTTTCTCACATTCTTGCTGGTAAGTTCCTTTCATATCTAATTTCTAATCATATTCTTTTTCTCACTCTTTTACTCTTCTTGTTTAACTTTACTATGTATGCATACATTATGTGACTACATGTTCAGTAATCATCATTAGAGAAAGAAAATTGTGGTATGTTACATTAGCCAAATAAGCTTAGGTCGTTACTTGTCCTTTTGTTTTGAAGAATAACTGTTTTTGTGTAGTTTATTTGGGATTAGATAAAGCTATACATATACATGGCCAAACATAAACTTCAAGTACATTTTAGCACTTTCTTCACATGCCTATGACCTGTGTTGTATCTCCCTCATAATAAAGCTACTTGGCCGCATATACTACCATGTGGCCGGTGCACCATAGCCGGGAAAGTTCCCCAAGGTCTCCGCCGCAGTTAATGGCGTAGCCTTCATCGAAACACTTTTCGGTCAGCTCTTCTTTGGCTGGCTAGGTGACAAGCTCGGCAGAAAGAAAGTCTACGGCAGAAAGAAAGTCTACGGCATGGCTCTGCTGCTTATGGTGATTTGCTCTGTCGCATCCGGCCTCTCCTTCCGCTGGAACCAATGTCGATTATGATGACGCTCTGCTTTTTCCGGTTCTGGCTCGGATTCGGTATCGGAGGCAAACAAGAAAACTCGCGGCGCGTTTATAGCTGCCGTCTTGGTAATGTAGGGGTTTGGAATCTTGGCCGGAGGAATATTTGCAATCGTTATCTCATCGATATTCAAGGCGAAATTCGATGCTCCACCATATGAGGTTGATCATCCGGTAGGCTCAACTGTTCCAAGAGCAGATTTTGCGTGGTGAGTAACTCTCTGCAGTACAGTATGTCAGTGCAGCGGGAAGAGCCCCAACCATAAGAATTACTCTCCACGCAAAATCTGCTTCTGGAACAGTTGAGCCTACCGGATCGACCTCAAATGGCGGAGCATCGAATTTCGCCTTGAATATCGATGAGACAATGGTTGCAAATATGCCTCCGGTCAAGATTCCAAACCCACCGGAAAAAGCAGAGCGTCGTCATAACCAACTTTGGTTCCTGATCGAACGAGAGCCGGAAGCGACAGAGCAAATCGCCATAAGCAGCAGAGCCTAGCCATAGACTTTCTTTTTCTCGAGCTTGTCACCTAGCCAGCCAAAGAAGAGCTGGGCAGAAAGTGTTCCGATGAAGGCTACGCCATTAACTGCGGTGGAGACATTGGGGGGCAACGTTTCCGGCTTTGGTGCACCGTCCACCAGGTAGTATATGCGGACAAGTAGCTTTGTTACGAGGGAGATACAAAACAGGTCATAGGCATCCGTGAAGAAACCCATTCCTGTCACGATAATTGCTGTAAAGTGATAGAATTGTGTCTTAGCTGCATCAAGTGCATTTAGCACTTGAAGTTTGATCTTTGGTTCTCCAAATTAAACAGAATACTCCCCCAATTACATATACATGGCCAAAGATCTTTGGAGGAGATATCAGGTGAGCATGAGCAAGAAGATGAGCTTGGAAATGAGGTATAGTTGTGTTGTTTGACGCAATTAGGACGAATAAAAAGCCTTGCCATTTTTATTTGATTTTGTGTTGTTATTCCTTTGGTGATGATTGCTGAGCTTTCATATCCAAGGGGAAAGGGGCTTCTTGGGCTACCGTTGTTGTTTAGTGAGTGAAGGAGAGGTTGGTTAATTTGTTTGAGAGAATTTGGGGAGTGGAAATGTGTGTTTGAGGGGTCATACTTATGTAAATATTTAGGAATGGTAGATGATTGGCCTGAGCTTTTTGTAAATATTTAGTTACTTAAGTGCTTAGTTTTCCCTGATCTAGAATTCTGTTTTTATGACTTATAAAACTATGAAAAACTTTGGTTACTTGCCTCTTTATATTTCTTACCTCTTTTTCACTCATTAACAGAAATGGAAACCATGTTTGTAAATCCGAAATCTGAAATCTGAAACTTGAGTCGTGGCGGAGTGGATGCATCACTTCCATGATGTGATGTACCGTTTGTCCGAGGTGCTGCGAAACAGCGCATATGCAGATGCATTTGCGGATTTTGAACCTGATTGGGAGTTCATACTCCAAAAAAATCGAAGTCATGACAAAGCAGAAGCATCTTCTTCTGCTGACCGAGAAATTACAAGGTGAGAAAGATCAAGAGCAACAGCAAGGATCTTCGTATCTGAAGGCTGATGTTTACGGAAGAGAAAAAGAAAAGAATGAGATGGTTGACTATTTGTTATCTGATCGATCCAGTGGTACCGTTGGCAACACGTCTGTGATTGCAACCGTGGGCGTTGAAGGGATTGGTAAGACCACCTTTGCTGAAATTGTCTACCACGACAACCGAGTCAAGGCCTCTTTCGAACTCCGAGGCTGGGTGGACTATCAAGAGGGTATTGATGCTGTGAGTTTGGGGAATATTGTTCTTGATAGACAGCTTTTAAGCTAAAATTACAAATTATTTACATAGTTACCAACTATATAGACAGCTTTTAGCAATGTTGAAATAACATTTCTATTAATTTTTCTCCCCCCTATTTCGTTTCTTCTAAATATTGCAGAAAAGATGGGCAACGGAATCCCACTCACTGATGAAGAAAGGATGCCATGGCTTGAATCACTAAGAGATGCCACAAAAGAACACAGTTAACGGAAATGGTGTGATTCTTGGGTGTTCTGCATTGAAGAAGCAATATAGAGAAACACTAAGATCAAGTGACCCTGATTACAAATTGGGAAGTTATGTAACAAGTGCTGTTAGCTTTGTACTACTGGAAGCTTCTGCTGAGGTGCTAAGTGTTCGTTTAAATAAAAGAGCAGAAGGGACACATTATATGCCAGCATCTCTTTTGCAATCTCAGTTGGATTTGCTTAAGATTGATGAATCTGAGGGAATACTTAGGGTTGATGCCACTTTAAGTCCTCAATCCATTGTCAAAACCATTATTATAGGCATTTTCCAATTTCAGGACTCTTTTCATTCATCACAATGTTGAAACTAGAAGTTATCTATAATAATAAATAATACTAATGATTAAATCAGCTTTCATCATTAAGTATTATTCAAACAAAAGTAGGATATGAATTATCCTAGGATTGTTTCATTTGAATTGGCTAGTGAATCATATAATTAAGCCTAATTTTTCCGGATGGTTAACATTTTTAAGATATGATGCAATCATTTCCTATCATCATTCATAAATTAATGCAACTCCCAGAACAATAAGAGTTAAATTAATAAGAGAGAATTTGCTACATGAACAAATAACTAAACTATAAAAAGCAAAATCCTCTACATTAATAATGCATATAAAATAAATATCTATTTATGTTAGAACTGACAAGATACTCCACTGATGGTTTCAGTGGCTAAGAGAAGGGGGGTTGAATCTTAGCCCCCTTTTTGCTTGCTAACACTTGCTGGACTTAGAGGAGACTTTTCTGTTTTTAGCTCATCACTTCACACGAGACTTTTTCTTTTGTCTCGTCCCTAGCCACGAGACTTTTCTTTTTGTCTCGTCACTTGGCACGAGATATTTTTTATTTTTGCTCATGTGCAGTAGAAACAGAAATGTAGTAGAGAAGAGTAGAAGATTACACCCAGATATATCCTGGTTCAGTTGCTAAGTGCAGTGCAGCCTACATCCAGTCTCCATCACAAACATGATGGAATTTCACTATAATCAATCTAATTACAAACTGTAAAGTGCTAACCCAACTTACAAGGGGATTCCCACAGAATCATGAAACACAACATAGATGAACAAAGGAACTCTAAGACATCTATGGCTTTTTCTTTTAATTTTGAACTCTCTGCCTTTTTCCGCTCTATGGCTTTTTCATACAAACCTCACTGTTTGCCTTTTTCCATGAGACTCAAGACATGACAAAATTAAACAGAAAAATACTAAACAGAATACATTAAAGGAGAAGAAAATCTGTAAACTTAGGTAGCTCTGAGAATCCTATGCCTTGCACTCTTACTGCTTACTTCTAGCTCATTGCTTTAAACAGTGGTTGTTCACTCTTTTTATAGAAGAGAGAAGCCTCCACTTTTGAAGCCAAAAACCAAGCTTAACGTCTTTTCCTTCACACATAACCGGTTCGGCCACCCAGAGAGAGAAGAGATAACCATGCTAAACCCAACATGCAATTACCTCTAGTCCTTCCTTGGTCGATCATCACTCTTCATCAATCCGAGCTCTCCATCCTTGGCTTGCTCTCCAAGATGGATTTCTGGCCCTTGATGCTTCATGATGATGATGACTTCATCTGCTTCAATCTCTGCCTCTACCATCACTTCGCCACTCTAGCTACTTCCTGTGGTGGTTGAGCAGAATCAAAGACAAGCCATCCTCCAAAGATCTTCCTTGCTGGCCGAATCTTCATCAACCATTTTTGGTATGAAGAAGCCAAGATCTCATCACAGAATCTTACCAAGAGTGATGCAGATCTTAGCCACATCATACTTTTCTTTTGTTATGTTTTCTTGCCATCATTAGTTCGATGGTCTTGATGCATGCTCTATCTTCTTTTCGGTGAGTAGATGTAGCTTCCATGGCTTCCATTATTTCCTGGTTAATGTCCGAAGAGAAGAAAGAGATGAGAGAGAATAAACAACTTGGAAAAAAGCAATTCAATGTAATGAACACATTACATAAGTAAAGGTTGCTTTTACTTCCCTTTACTGAGAGGCGTGTATAGCCATCATAGCAATCAAATCAATCTTCTCTCACTTACTTATGTTCCCAATGCTTAAATTAAATTTGAAATTCATCCCTAATGAAGAAGTGGAATCCGTTGAAAGCATGGAGCCAATTTGCTTTCTTTTTAACTTGGTTTCGGACCAAGCTTTGAAACATTCATCAAAAAAAATAATATTTGGCTTGGTAGCAACAAAATTTAATCTGGCCCAATTGGTAACATTTGCTTTCCTGATGAATTTTGGATTCGGATCATGCATGGAAACATTCATCAAAATTGAATTTGAGCTTATGATAATCTTTTTGAGTTCTGGCCCAATTATTTTAGCAACCAATCCAGCCATGTGAATTAAGGGATTTTGTATAAATGCTGAATGTTGCTTTTAACATGGGCTTGCAACAATTTCTTTTTATTTTTCCGGCCCAAGAAAATCTGCATAGCAAAAATCAATCTTAGCATTTGTGAATTAATAATTTTTGCTATTTATAATAATGTTTGGTCATCACAAATATTAGTCTTAGAGTTTTCCAAACTCATCAATCTCTTCCTTGATGACAAACATTATTAAAATTGAAATGGAAAGAAATATAAACATTGAGTATGAGTACTCCCTTTGAAGATTTGAATTTCTCCCCTTTCAAAATGTCACATGGCTCCCCCTTGATATATGCTTATTCTTACCAAGGGAAGCCGATCCTTTCTTTGCAATTTTTCCAAGCTTTCTCGCTCTCAAGAGCTTGCTTGCGAGCCTCTTTGTGAGATTGAACCATCATTTCTGCCATGTTTGAGAATTCACCCAAAATCTCTTTGAGGGATTTGACCGTTTTGGAAGACTCTGGCCTGGTCTCATTGTCACTATCCGATGCAACAGATTTGCCCCATTTGGTTCCCTTAGTCGCTCCTCCTCCTCTGATTGAGGATACTTTGTTTTCTACTGCCTCATTCAACAGATCAACTTTAAAGTATTCAAAAATTCTAGTTAAAAACATACCATAAGGCAGGTTAGCCTTTTTGGTGCTTCTAACAGAATCCCACATATGCCTAATCATAATATAGCCAAAGGATATCGGAGTAGAGGTAACCAAAGCAAATAATATGAGACAGTCAGAAAATGTTACTCGGTTGTGTGAGCCGCTTTGGGGAGTCAGAATATGGGTGATGATTCGGTGAAACAGAGAGTTGACTAGTCCTAGAGCTTTGTGAGTTGGAATCGTTCCATGCAAGCCAGAAAGATTCTCGCAAATGTGCTGAAGAACCGTTTT
Source organism: Arachis ipaensis (assembly GCF_059453495.1). Lineage (NCBI taxonomy): Eukaryota > Viridiplantae > Streptophyta > Magnoliopsida > Fabales > Fabaceae > Arachis > Arachis ipaensis. The sequence goes on from NC_142438.1 coordinate 13,967,367, forward strand.
GTATGAAACGCCGACTTGTGTATCCCATTTGTCTACCATGTACGCTCGCGGTCCTTCATCCTTGAAGCCCAGGGCCGCTCCAATGGTCTCAAAATCAAGGGTTATTTGAACCCTTTTGACATAGGAATGAAGAGTGCCGTCAATGAGTCGCATATTGGTGTAGAACTCTCGGACTAGGCCAGGATAGACTGGTTTCTGGATGAGAAGAAGTGGCTTCCAGTTGAGGAGTTCGAACATAGAGGAGATGTTGATGCCTTTGTTGGTGAGAGTGTCGAGACTGACAAGGTAGGTTGCGCACAAATGACGTTTTTCCATAACCTCATTGTGAAACTCAAAAGAGGTACAAGAGTTGAATCTGCTCGGATCAAAGTGGGAGTGAGTCTTGCCATACTTGTTTCTGAAATCCAAGGATTCCAAATTTGGAGGTTCGGTGGTGTCATTTAGTGCAAACCCCTTGGTCTTCTGTGAACTTTTTCCGGGGGTAGTTCTCTTTGGTGGTGAAGATGGTGGTGAATGAATGGGAGAAGTATGAGATTCTTCCTCTTCCTCAATGCGGGGCTCCTTATTTTTCCCGCTTCTTCTTCTTCCAGAGCTCTTTTGTGCCACAACTTTTCTTCTCATGGCTTTGGTGTGCTTGGTTGGGGGTGAAGGAGAAGATGAAGAAGTAGAATGTATGTGAATATGAGTGTGGGTTTGAGGGGTTGATGATTTTTGGGAGAGAAGGATTCTTTCGCTCTTTCTTGGCGCGGTTTTCTTTTTCATGGTGATGGAAGAGTGGAATATGAAAGGTGAAGTAACCGAATTGAGTGGGGGAGAAGGAAGGTGAGAGACACATTAAATGAGGACTGGAGAGAGAATTTGGTGGAAGTAATGACCATTAGTGGACGGTTAATGACCATTATGGTGTAGTTATTACCCAAAAATGATTTCCCCTTTTTTATTTTGAAATCTAAAATCTGAAAAGTTGTTGCCTTAAATCAAGGGATTAGATGGAGAGAGGGATTTGATTTGACAATAACCACTTCCAAAAAGATATGATGACACAGGAAAAAGATTTTTATTTGCATAGAGAGATAACTACCACAACGGCAAAGTGGGGTCAAGAAAATTAGGTGGGGCCCATGAGAATTTTCTTTTAGACACTGTCTCCCCCTTGATCACAGCCCTTCCAACGCTTCTAATTTTATCTCGTCCAAACCTACGAGACAAAACTGAATAGAATCAACTTTTCACAATTTATCAATGAAACATAAATCAAACATTCCCAAACTTTTTCTCAGGGCACAGAATCTGTCTTCACAGAAGGGTTTTGTAAAAATATCAGCAATTTGGTCTTCAGATTTTATAAATTGAATATCAATAGTACCCTTTTGCACATATTTCCTGATAAAATGATATTTTATCTCAATGTGCTTGGTTCTTGAGTGCAGAACCGGATTTTTTGAAATGTTTATAGCACTCATATTATCACAAAATAAAGGTATACTATTGATTTTTAATTTGTAATCTTCCAATTGTGTTTTTAACCAAATTAATTGTGAACAGCATGCAGATGCAGAAATATATTCAGCTTCAGCTGTGGATAGAGCCACTGTGGCTTGCTTCTTGCTTGACCACATGTTGAGTGAGCTTCCAAGGAAGCAACACACGCCGGAGGTGCTCCTTCTATCCACTCTATCTCCCGCATAATCTGCATCACAAAACCCTACTGCACAAAAGTCATCAGATTTAGGATACCACAAGCCATAATCACAAGTTCCCTTGATGTATCTAATGATGTGCTTAACAGCCGTAAGATGGGATTCTTTTGGATGAGATTGAAACCTTGAACATACACCCACACTTTGGACTATATCCGGTCTAGAGGAAGTAAGGTACATAAGAGAACCTATCATTCCTCTATACCTTGTTTCATCCACATCTTGACCCTCATCATCCTTTTCAAGTTTTGTATTAGGATGCATTGGAGTTCCCATTGATTTGGAGTTTTCTAGGCCAAACTTTTTGATAAGCTCTTTTGCATACTTTCCTTGGTAAATGAAGGTGCCACTAGGAGTTTGTTTAATTTGGAGGCCAAGAAAGAAAGTAAGCTCTCCCATTAAACTCATCTCAAACTCACTAGTCATGAGTTTTCCAAACTCTTCACACAAGAAAATGTTGGCCGATCCAAATACAATGTCATCAACATAAACTTGAACAAGGAGTATATCATCATTAGCTGCTTTAATAAATAAAGTAGTGTCGGTGGTACCCATTTGAAATTGATTTTCCAACAAGAAGGCACTTAACCTTTCATACCAAGCTCTTGGAGCTTGTCTAAGACCATAAAGGGCCTTAGTTAGTTTGAAAACATGATTTGGAAATTCTTTATGCTCAAAACCGGGGGGTTGTGCCACATACACTTCTCTATCAATAAAGCCATTAAGGAAAGCACATTTAACATCCATTTGAAACATTTTGAAACCTTTATGGGCGGCATAGGCAAGAAGCAATCTAATTGCTTCCAATCTAGCTACGGGAGCAAAAGACTCATCAAAATCTATACCCTCTTCTTGATCGTAACCTTGGGCCACTAATCTAGCCTTATTACGAACAACTTGTCCATCCTCACCAAGCTTATTTTTAAATACCCACTTAGTACCCGTTACCTTCTTACCATCCGGATGAGGTACTAATGTCCAAACCTCATTCTTGTCAAATTGAGCAAGATCATCTTGCATGGTCTTGACCCATGATGGATCTTCAAGAGCTTGTTTGACATTGTTGGGCTCCATTTGTGACAAGAGAGCGAGGTTGCTAGGTTCCGTTTGCCTTTTGATGAAGGATCTTGTTGTTACACCATGAGAGGGATCACCAATGATGAAGTCATGAGGATAACCCCTCATAGACTTCCATTCTCTAGGTTTTCGGACAGGTGTAGAGCTTTGATGAACTTCTGGTGGTCTCACTGTTTCAGTTGCTCGTGCCTACTCAGGAGACAAAATGGAAATGTCTCCTCCAAACTGACGAGACAAAACCGGGCTGACAGATTCTTCATTTTGCACAGATTTGGGATTTTCTTGATTGGTTCCAGCCTCTTCACAATCTGAATCATTATCCTTCACAATACTGGGAATTAAGTTAGAATCACAAAAAGTAACATGTATGGATTCCTCTATGGTTCTATGTTCTTTGAGATAAACTCTATAGGCCTTGCTTGTGGTGGAATATCCAACAAACATTCCTTCATAGGATTTTGGATCAAATTTTCCAAGGTTTTTCTTATTGTTGAGCACAAAGCATTTGCATCCAAAAACATGAAAATACTTAAGATTTGGAGGGGTTCCTTTCCATAGCTCATAAGGCATTTTCTTTAACCCTTTTCTAATGATTGTTCTATTCAAAATATAACATGCTGTGTTCACAGCCTCAGCCCATAAGAATTTAAAAGTTTCACTCTCACATAACATAGCTCTAGTCATTTCTTGAAGGCTTCTATTCCTTCTTTCAACCACTCCATTTTGTTGGGGGGTTCTAGGGCATGAAAAATTATGAGAAATCCCTAAGTCATCACAGAATTTTTCAAAGTCTTGATTTTCAAATTCTCTTCTATGATCACTTCTCAAATGGGCAATTTTCAAATCCTTTTCATTTTGAATTTTCTTGCAAAGGGTGGAAAAAGCATGAAAGGCATCATTCTTATGAGCAAGGAAAAGTACTCAACCAAATCTAGAGTAATCATCTACCACCACAAGACCATAGTGTTTACCTCCTAAACTTTAAGTTCTAGTAGGACCAAAAAGATCAATATGTAACATCTCTAATGGCCTTTTGGTTGAGATTCCATCTTTTGATTTAAAAGAGGATTTTACTTGTTTGCCCAATTGGCAAGCATCACAAGTAAGATCCTTATCAAACTTGATGTTTGGAATTCCTCTAACCAAATTCTTTTTGACTAGCTTAGAAATTTGGTACATGCTAGCATGACCCAACTTTCTATGCCAAAGCCATTTTTCAGATTCAAGAGATGTAAAGCATGTTACATTTTGTTCCTTTAAATCCTCAAGAGTTAATCCATACACATTGTTACACCTTTTGGCCTCCAATAAAATATCTCCAGTTTTCTCACACACAACCAAACAGACAAACTTCTTAAAAACAACTTTAAAACCCAAATCACACAGTTGACTAACACTAAGCAAATTATGTTTCAAGCCATGTACAAGGAGAACATCATTTATACGAGAAGAAAAATTTTTACCAACTTTCCCAACAGCCACTATTTTTCCTTTTGCATCATCACCAAAAGTGACAAGTCCTCCATCATATTCATCAAGCTTTATGAAGAAGGTTGTCTTTCCGGTCATATGCCTAGAGCATCCGCTGTCCATATACCACATATTTTCTTTCCGTTTGGATGCTAGGCACACCTACAAAACAAGCTTAAGTGACCTTAGGTATCCAAATCTTTTTGGATCCTTTTACGTTAAACCATCTTCTATGTCCTAAGCCATTGTAATAAAAAACAATTTTATAAACCTTATCACCAACCATTCTTTCACCAAAAAAATATTGAATAGGAAAGTGCCCATGTCGATTGCATAGCCTACAAAATCTTGGAGTTGCTGTTTTGTTAAAGTGGGTGGGGTCTTGATTCCTTGTATCATTTGAAGATGAAGCAATGTTTTCAAAATGAGATTTTTCAGATTTATAAAACCCCAACCCAGCCTTATCATAAATAGGTTTTTGACTAGCCAAGATTTGATTCAGATTTTCAGAACTTTGGGTGAACTTGGCTAAGTCTTCCTTAAGTCTTTTAACCTCTTTAAGCAACTCTTCATTTTGCTTAAAACAATCCACATATGCAAGAACGGAATGATTACTTTCACAGCTCTTGATTTGGGCTCTTAACTGCTTATTCTCTTCAACAAGATCACAAGCAGTTTCGGCCTCTCTCACTTTTTCTTTTAAAAAACTGTTTTCAGCCTTAAGAATGGTGATTTGTTGTTCAAGTTCTTGATTTTCCAGCAGAAAACATCTTATTTTTTCAGAAAGGTGGTCTATCATAAGATGAAGATCTTCAGTGTTAGGATTATGAAAGACTACCTGATCTATGTGATCTGCCATGAGACAAGGTTGTGACTTGGTTTCGGATTCCTCATCATCATCATCCGAGTCATTTTCCAAATCTTCCCATGAGGCCATCAGTCCCTTCTTCTTTCCTCTTTTCGGCTTTTCCTCCTTCTTTAACTTGGGACAATCAGATTTGAAATGCCCCATTTCCTTGCAGTTGTAACAAGTAACTTTGCTAAGGTCTTTCTTCACTCTCCTTGAGCTGCTGCCTTTGCCTTTAAGCTTCATCATTTTCCTGAATTTTTTGGCAAACAACACAAATTCATGTTCAGAGAAGTTATCACTGGACTCTTCATCCAGAGGGTTAGTCATAGAAGAAAAAGCAATTCCTTTCTTTTTTGAATCTTTTTTCAAATAGGTGTTTTCAAAGGCAAGAAGATTTCCTCTCAAATCATCAACTGTCATGGAATCTAAGCTACTGCTCTCAGAAACAATTAAAGCTTTTGTTTCCCACTCTTTTGTGAGACATCTCAACACTCTTCTCACTAGCACAGATTCAGAATGTGTAATTCCCAGAGCATCTAAGCCAACAATGATGGCGTTGAACCGTTCGAACAGTTCATCAATGGACTTTCCTTCCTTCATTGCAAACATTTCATACTCTCTATTTAACATGTCTGTCTGAGTCTTCTTTACAATGGTGGTTCCTTCATGGGTGATTTGCAATTTGTCCCAGATTTCCTTTGCCGTTGTGCATCTTGATGCCCGTCGGTACTCCTCAAAACTGATAGCACAGTTGAGCAGATTGATGGCCTTGGCGTTGAACTCCACCTTTTTTCTATCTTCATCCGTCCAACTTGCTTCAGGTTTAAGAGAAACAACTCCTTCGGCACTTGTAACAGTTGGATATTGAGGTCCTTCCAAGATGATTTTCCATAGTCTGTAATCCACTGCTTGCACAAATATCTTCATCCTCTCCTTCAAATAGGTATAATTTTTCCCATTGAAAAGAGGAGGTCTGTTGCTTGATTGTCCTTCGGTCAAATTGTAGGACACCACATTTGAGCCACTGTTTTCTGCCATGAGGATCTTTACTCCAAGCTGCAAAGCTTAATCTCTTTGAGACCAAGCTCTGATACCAATTGATGGTTTCAGTGGCTAAGAGAAGGGGGGTTGAATCTTAGCCCCCTTTTTGCTTGCTAACACTTGCTGGACTTAGAGGAGACTTTTCTGTTTTTAGCTCATCACTTCACACGAGACTTTTTCTTTTGTCTCGTCCCTAGCCACGAGACTTTTCTTTTTGTCTCGTCACTTGGCACGAGATATTTTTTATTTTTGCTCATGTGCAGTAGAAACAGAAATGTAGTAGAGAAGAGTAGAAGATTACACCCAGATATATCCTGGTTCAGCTGCTAAGTGCAGTGCAGCCTACATCCAGTCTCCATCACAAACATGATGGAATTTCACTATAATCAATCTAATTACAAACTGTAAAGTGCTAACCCAACTTACAAGGGGATTCCCACAGAATCATGAAACACAACATAGATGAACAAAGGAACTCTAAGACATCTATGGCTTTTTCTTTTAATTTTGAACTCTCTGCCTTTTTCCGCTCTATGGCTTTTTCATACAAACCTCACTGTTTGCCTTTTTCCATGAGACTCAAGACATGACAAAATTAAACAGAAAAATACTAAACAGAATACATTGAAGGAGAAGAAAATCTGTAAACTTAGGTAGCTCTGAGAATCCTATGCCTTGCACTCTCACTGCTTACTTCTAGCTCCTTGCTTTAAACAGTGGTTGTTCACTCTTTTTATAGAAGAGAGAAGCCTCCACTTTTGAAGCCAAAAACCAAGCTTAACGTCTTTTCCTTCACACATAACCGGTTCGGCCACCCAGAGAGAGAAGAGATAACCATGCTAAACCCAACATGCAATTACCTCTAGTCCTTCCTTGGTCGATCATCACTCTTCATCAATCCGAGCTCTCCATCCTTGGCTTGCTCTCCAAGATGGATTTCTGGCCCTTGATGCTTCATGATGATGATGACTTCATCTGCTTCAATCTCTGCCTCTACCATCACTTCGCCACTCTAGCTACTTCCTGTGGTGGTTGAGCAGAATCAAAGACAAGCCATCCTCCAAAGATCTTCCTTGCTGGCCGAATCTTCATCAACCATTTTTGGTATGAAGAAGCCAAGATCTCATCACAGAATCTTACCAAGAGTGATGCAGATCTTAGCCACATCATACTTTTCTTTTGTTATGTTTTCTTGCCATCATTAGTTCGATGGTCTTGATGCATGCTCTATCTTCTTTTCGGTGAGTAGATGTAGCTTCCATGGCTTCCATTATTTCCTGGTTAATGTCCGAAGAGAAGAAAGAGATGAGAGAGAATAAACAACTTGGAAAAAGGCAATTCAATGTAATGAACACATTACACAAGTAAAGGTTGCTTTTACTTCCCTTTACTGAGAGGCGTGTATAGCCATCATAGCAATCAAATCAATCTTCTCTCACTTACTTATGTTCCCAATGCTTAAATTAAATTTGAAATTCATCCCTAATGAAGAAGTGGAATCCGTTGAAAGCATGGAGCCAATTTGCTTTCTTTTTAACTTGGTTTCGGACCAAGCTTTGAAACATTCATCAAAAAAAAAATAATATTTGGCTTGGTAGCAACAAAATTTAATCTGGCCCAATTGGTAACATTTGCTTTCCTGATGAATTTTGGATTCGGATCATGCATGGAAACATTCATCAAAATTGAATTTGAGCTTATGATAATCTTTTTGAGTTCTGGCCCAATTATTTTAGCAACCAATCCAGCCATGTGAATTAAGGGATTTTGTATAAATGCTGAATGTTGCTTTTAACATGGGCTTGCAACAATTTCTTTTTATTTTTCCGGCCCAAGAAAATCTGCATAGCAAAAATCAATCTTAGCATTTGTGAATTAATAATTTTTGCTATTTATAATAATGTTTGGTCATCACAAATATTAGTCTTAGAGTTTTCCAAACTCATCATCCACCATTCGGACACATTCTTAATCTTAATTTAATTAGAATAGAGCAAATATTCCTACTATCTGATAAAAATCCCTGTTGCATATTTTAAAAACATGCTGCTCCACTATAAAATCAAGTGGAAAGTAATATAATTATTTAAATTATGTTCAATTCTATGTAAGATTAAGAAAACATAAGCTACATATTTTTAATGCAGAAGTCGTAACAATTGTCCGGATAGCAATAAAAACTTTGTATTTAACTTGGCAAAGTTGTCCTTAATGTAACTGAAACCATATATTTTCACTACAAAAAGTACCAACTCATCAGTGTGAAACTGTAATACTAAAAATTTACAGATAAAAATATATGGACCAACCAATGACTTTTCAAATTGATCAACGAATAATGAACAAATAAACCACAACTTAACATGGAATTGCATGTTAGTCTCTTAGCTGGACTAACCCTCTCTTTTGGAAGTGAGGAGTGAAAAACGTACTTTTTTTCCATTCTGGTCTGCTAAGCAGAGCATCAAGCATCATTTCTTTGCCTTGGCGAATCTAAGGCATCGGTACTTTTCGCCGCTCACTGTAATTTCAAGAGCTCCATCTTGGTTATCTTGATTTGAGGCAGTTCCCATTAAGACACTTTTTTCTTTCTCAAGATAGGATTTGAGGCAGTTCCCATTAAGACTTTTTCTTTCAGAGGAAAAAGCTTCTCATTTGATCCAATTGTGGAGGAGCAGACAGCTTACATCACCCAAGTCAGTCCCACTAAGTTTGTTTTAATGGGAACTTCTTTCCTTGCCGCTGAAGTCACTTTGAGGTGACAACCAAACTCACGAATTCTTTTGAACGATGCAAGATTGAAGATGAAAGTCTTGGAAGAGAAGTAACTCAATATGCATGTATTATATTATGAATTGATTGTGTGTTACACTGTTATGACTCTGCACTATATATAGAGTCCAAGACTGACCTAAAGAAACTATTCTGTTATAACCAACTTTAACAGAATGTATATAAAAGGAAACTAAACTGATTTAGTTATTACTAAGTATAAACAACACTAGCTCTGCACTTTATGCTCTGTATGTTCAGTCTCTACGCTATTATCCTCCCTCAAATGCAAGTTCACTTCGGAAGTTACCTTGAGTTTGGTTTTAAAGCAATCAAATGATGTGAAATAGAGGGATTTTGTGAAGATGTCCGCAATTTGTTTTGTGGAAGGGATGTGCACCACATTTAATTTGTTTTGATTGATTCTTTTCCTAATAAAATGGAGATCCAATTCGAAATGTTTTGTCTTATTATGCAGAATTGATTTGCTGTTAACAGCACAACATTGATGTCGCTGAACAATGTTGGAACCATGTTTGATGAAAAGTTGAGTTCAGTTGGTAGATTTTGGATCCAAATCACTTTTGAATCAGCACCCTAAATTCTTTCATGTGAATTTTTGCCCATTTACTCTAATATTACTTTGGTTTAAAATATAATTTCAGGAGTGTGATAGGTATATTATAGAAATTTATAAGTTTCCATTATAAAAAATTATTTTGTATATTGATTTTGGTGCAAAATACATTTTTCTGCTGCAGCAGCTTATCACACAGTCGGGTTAGTCTGAACCTAAGTTTGCAGTATCTGTCTTAGAAAAACGAGAATGAGATAAAATGCAAAAACAACACGTTAACACCAATCTTCTTTGAGATTTCCAGCGTCTTGCATAAATACAAAAGGGAATTTGGTTAGGACGCAGTTTTAAATACAGGAATATTACACATTCAAGTATTTTTATAAATTAAGTTTAATTAAATTAAATAATAAAATTTAAAATAATATTAGTCATAATTAATTTTTATTATGTTAGACTAATTTAATTAGACTTAATTAACAAAAATACTTGAATGAAAAGCATTATTTGTTCTGATAAATAGAAATATCTTCATCAAAAACAAAAAACTACTATTGGCACAGTGGAAGGACAAAGTAATTGGGTATCTAGCCTAGTTGTAATAGTTGACCATAAATGTGAGTCCAGTAAAGAAATATAAGTCCGACTCGAATCCACTTAATTCGCGGATTATCCAAGTCATGCCAAAATGACCCTCTTATGAACTGGTTATATTTTTATGGGCTCGAATCACCTATTTTTACGAGTAAACGGGTCGAGTCATGACTCTATTAATGACACACATCTGACTTAAAATATAGAGAAGTGCTAAAAAGCTAGTAAATTTTGTGATTTTTAGTCATCAATTAGTTATTATTAGTATGTTTAATAGTATAAAATTACATCTAATACTGGCCAGATTTTAATAAAAATTTTGTGATTTTTAGTCATCAATTAGTTATTATTAGTATGTTTAATAGTATAAAATTACATCTAATACTGGCCAAATTTTAATAAAAGTACTTGTCCTAGACTTTCTCTAAAATATATATATATATATATAAAATTCTAATTATAAACCAAAAAAAAAGTTATTAGTGTAGTTGTGCTTTCGATAATGAAATTCAATTTTTCCATAATAAGAAAAAAGAAATTGTGGCAAGAACAGAATAAAAGAAATTTAAAACAAATCTTACTTTGTAAGCTCCGTTGACCAGAAAAGTAAGCTACCAACCATCACCGTGTACTGCCCATATTAATAGTATTAGTATGTAATAATGACTCTCCTACGACGAAACTTCCAAAGTCAACCATTGATGCAGTGTTCCATATTTGGCTCAAGCTAGAGGCAGAGACGCAGAGTGGAAAAAAAAAGGTGCTAGTTATCAATTACTCTGTTTGGATCTCTAATCAAGAATCGTGTGAAGTTAGTGGTTGCTTGTGTTAGAAGGCACAATGGTGGGTGTGCTGGTGAGCGCTCTTCTCCCTGCCGCTTTGCAAGTCTTGATTGACAGGCTAGCTTCTCGTCAGCTCTTGGACTTGTTTTCTCGGAGAACTATTGCAGCATCGGCAGCTGCCGCCGGGGCAGAGAAGCTAAAGCTGCAGCTGCTCTCCGTGAATGCAGTCCTTGGAGATGCAGAAGAGAAACAGATTGTCAATCCATATGTCAAGATATGGGTTGACGAGCTCAGAGAAACTGTGTACCATGGCCAAGACCTTTTGGACCAGATTGCTACCGAAGTATTGCGTTTAAATCTGGCATCCAAGTCAAACACTGCCATGGAATGGGTAAGAGAATTCTTGGACTCCATTACCAGTAAATTGAATTCTAGTCTTGATGAGATAAACATTAGAATTCAAGTTTTAAGGGATCAGAAAGATTGTCTAGGTCTCAGAGAACGTCATGAAAAGCAATCCCAGTTGGAACTAGGAAGTGCTGATCTAATGTGTGTTCCGACAACTCGTATGGTAGATCAGTCTAAGGTCTATGGCAGGGATCATGAAAAAGACGAAATCATTCGTCTCATGTTCGCTGCCATGAGTGAGCAAGTTGATCCAGTATGTGTTGTTGCAATTGTTGGCATGGCAGGGATTGGCAAGACCACTCTGTCTCAGCTTTTGTTTAACGACCCTCGGTTAGTGCCAATGTTCGACACTTTATCGTGGATTCAAGTTTCGGCGGGATCCGATGTGCTGCACTTAACCAAGAAGGTTTGTGAGTCTATGAGCGATAACTTGGACACACTTCAGGTTGAACTTAATATCCAGTTGAGAAGACAAAGGTTGTTGCTGGTTTTAGATGATTTTTGGTCTGTGAGCTTTTCTGATTGGGAGCTCTTCAAGATGGCCTTTTCTCATGCTATTCCCGGTAGTGTTATTCTAGTCACCACTCGCAATGAAGACGTTGCAACTACTATCCGTGCTGCCGTCACTTATTTCCTTTCGCCGCTTCCATATGAGGATTGTTTGGATGTCTTTGCCCACTGCTCTTTTGGGAGTACAAACCTGAGTACAGCTGATCCAACTTTGGTGGAGATTGGTGAGAAAATAGTGAGGAAGTGCAAAGGTCTTCCCCTTGCTGCAAAAGTTCTTGGGAGTCTCTTACACTTGGTAACGGATGCTAGAGAATGGAATGTCATACTGCAAAGCAAGATGTGGGATTTGGATGCTAAGAAGAGTAACATATTGCCGGCCTTAAGATTGAGCTATCAACTCCTTCCGTCGCATTTGAAGGCCTGCTTTGCTTACTGCTCTGTGTTCCCTAAGGGGTATGAAATTGATAGGGTGAACCTAATCCATTTGTGGATGGCTGAGGGCCTTCTGCAACCATCAAAGACTAAAACAATGCACGGTGTAGGCGAGCAATACTTGCAGGAGTTATTGTCAAGGTCATTACTACAACGACCAACTGGTAATGACTTGTGTGTCATCATGCACGATTTGATAAGCGACTTGGCACAATACGTGGGAGGCGAGTTCTTCCACTTCTTTGAGGAGGGTGGTGATCAGAAAATTCCTGATAAGGTTCGCCATTTATCATTTTCAAAAGACAAGCTTGATGTGCCTAAGAGGTATCTTTCACAAGTGAGGACCTTTCTACCATTCAAAGACTCAAACTCTAGTAGGCAATTTGATTCATTAACTGACAATGATTTCAATGGTGTGATACCAATGTTTGAACGCATTCGCGTGCTCTCTTTGTCTAGTTATCCGATTTCTACATTACCCTCTACAATAGGAAACTTGAAGCATTTGCGGTATCTGAATCTTTCTTATACAAGGATTCAAGAGTTACCAAGCTCTACAGGGTGTTTGTACAATTTACAGGTACTCCTGTTAGCACATTGTGATCGGCTCACTAGTTTGCCCAAAGATCTGGAGAATTTGACTGATTTGCACCATCTTGATGTTACTGGTGCTCCTTTAGTAGAGATGCCACCAAATTTTGGTAGATTGAAGCTTCTTCGACATCTTACTGCCTTTGTCGTGGGCAAAAGCACTGGATCAAGGATTAGTGAGTTAGGAGCTCTGTCTCAACTGCATGGTTTACTTTCAATTGTGAATCTGCAGAATGTCATTGATGCCACAGAAGCCTCAGGGGCCAACTTGATGATGAAGACATTTATTGATGATTTGGTATTCGAATGGACAAACGATGTCCATAATTTATCCAACGAAGCAATTGTTCTTTATAATCTACAGCCGCATAAAAACTTGAAGAGGCTCAAGATTGAAAACTATGGTGGCAGAACATTTCCAGAATGGTTAGGTAACCCTTTATTCTCTAACTTGGTGTCTGTACAACTAATTGGTTGCATAAGCTGCTTGACATTGCCACCACTTGGGCAATTAAACTCTCTTAAGACCCTCTTAATAGCAAAAATGACATGGCTAGAAACAGTGGGCCTTGAGTTCTATGGTAATACAGATTCACCCTTTAGAGTCCTTGAAGTTTTGACTTTTAAGGACATGCATAGGTGGAAGGAGTGGTTGCAAATTGACATTGAAGAGTGTTTTCCTTCTCTTGAAGAGCTTCACATTCAAAATTGTCCTAAATTAACAGGAAATTTACCCCAAAGATTGAGTTCTCTGAACAAACTAGTAATTGCTAAATGTAGCATTAATTCCCTTCCAAGGGTTCCAATGTTAAGAGAACTAGAGCTATTTGATTGTGATGAGTTGATGTCCCTACCTAGGGAAATGATGCAAGGGAATGAACATATAAGCAAAGTGTCCATATACAATTGTTCATCACTTAAATATGTTCCTGCACTTGGTCTTCCCATAAGGTTAGAGTCACTTTACATAGGCAAGTGTAGGAATCTAAAGCTTTATCCAGAAGAACACATGATTGAGCATTTGCACCTTGAAGACAGTTGTGACAGTCTCATAATTCTTTCATTGTCTTCCTTTAGCCGGCTTCGTCACCTTCACATCCAAGGTTGTCCAAATCTTGAATCTCTAAGTATATCAAATGAGTTTACAGAAGAATTGTACCATCTTGAAAAGATTCAACTGAAGGATTGCCGCAACCTAGTGTTCTTCCCTTATGGAGGGTTGCGTACTCCTAATCTTCAAGTGCTTTCTATTAGCAACTGCAAAAAGTTAGCACCCCAGAAAGAGTGGGGTCTGCACGAAATGCTATCGCTTTCGTACTTTGGGATTGAAGGGGAGCTAACTGGTTTAGAGTCCTTTCCAGACGAAGGACTACTTCCAGCTTGCTTGACTGATCTTCATATCATGGGACTTGAAGACCTCACATCTTTGAATCATGATGGTCTTCAACACCTTGTTGCTCTTAAAAATTTGGTGATTGAAGGTTGTAGCATGCTTGAGTTTCTACCTTCACAGGGGCTTCCAGGTTCCTTGTCAAATCTTATCATTGCAGATTGTCCCTTGCTTGTTCCTCTCTGCCAATTCGAGACGGGAGCTTACTGGCCCCTCATTGCTCACATTCCCAACAAAGACATTGTGTGAAGAAACAATATGTGGAAGGACAAAACACTGGAACTTTTTGGTTTTCTGCAATGTTCTATGGCTGCTTGTTTAATTGGAATGCTTTGTTTAGCATCTTTGATCTGTGGCTGTGTGATATGATATGATGAGGGATTCAAAACCATTGTTTTTTGTATGGATTCTTTTGTTTATTGTTGATACCTTTTGTATTGAGAATCTCTTGTTCACCATGCTCTTTGTAACATCCTTCTATACTTGTAAATAAAATTTCATATTTAATGAAAAAAAGAAAAAGCACAAGATCAATGATCTTCAACTGGATTGTTCTAATAATGAGCCACTGGTATTTGGGTTGTGTTATCAGTGTCCTGTACGCAGAGTTCTTCTTGGGTGGCTTGGCCATTGCTTGCAGGGCGTTTCTTTGCAGTGGGGAGAAGCTTTGAAGACAACCTAGGATTTATGAATCAACATAGAAAATGCAGCTGAGGTATATAATTTTTTTGAGGATTTTGTTCAAGATTAAATTGATTAAATAACGATTAGCTAGAGGAGACAGTCTCAAAAAATGTCTCATGCGCTTTAACTAAATTGTTGTGCCTAATTCCAACTTAGAAAAGCAGCTGGATCATTTTTACAAAAAATAAGATAAAAAAAGTACCAAGTTATGTGGTCAATATTAGGTGAGTTTTGTTTAATATTTGACGATTTCTCACCACTGTTTGAGTGTGAGATGATAGACAAGTAGCTTGAAGAGAAAGAGATTATAGTATGAATTATGAAAACCAATTAATTGTATCAAATCTTATCGATCTTCAATATTGGATTGAATTGGTGTGTGGTACACGCCATATAATCAACACATAGGAAAAACATGGGAAAATAATAAGCGAAATTAATTAGGTAATTGAAGACAACACCCCTTCCCTTTCCTCTACTTTCAAACCGTTGACTTTCTTATTAAGCTCTTGTTTCAGAATTCTGTTGGATCTTCTCTTTCAGATTGGCCATGGCCTGGCCACTAGTCTCTGCCTTCCCTAGGAAGATGCTCAAGAACCTTCAAAATCAAGAAACCATGGAGTTTCTTCATCAGTCTTTGCTGACCATTGCTGCTGTCGCCGACGACGCTCAAGAGAACCTCTTCGCCACAACTTCAGCCTTAAGCAATAACATGGTAGAATGGCTTTGTCACTTCCAAGATATCATGTACCTTTTGGACGAGCTTCTCTGCAAGTTCGATTCTGGAAAAGCAATAACAACAACAGTTGCAGATGCTAAACGTGAATTTGAGTTCGTCCTTCGAAGATTTGAAACCATAACAAACCAGAAGCATCTTCTCTTCCTGACCGAGAAACAAGAACAACTATCTTCTTCTCCTTCTCAGAATCTAAGAAGAGATAAAGAGATGAATGAGATGGTTGACCTTTTACTCTCCGATCGAGAAAATACGCCTGTAATTGCTGTGGTTGGAGCGGCATGGACCGGAAGGGACACTCTTGCTAACCTCGTTTACTACCATGGCAGAGTCAAGGCCTGTTTCGAACTTCGAGGTTGGGTTGACTTTCAATGGGATCTTGATTCCGAGAGTTTAGCTAAGATAACTCTTGATAGTTTCAATCAAGATTTTCACTATGATGAAAGTCTACCAGAACTGATTGATAGACTGCACAAGTGCTTACAGGGGAAGAAGGTTCTTCTTGTTTTGAACGGTTTTCGAAATCTTTCTGGCTGGGAAGCCCTTCGGTCATGTTTTTCTGATGCTGCAGGCAATGGAAGTGCGATAATACTCACTACATCAGAGCTGGACGTTGCGTTCGAGATGCTTTCGGATCATGTTTTGTCATTGGAAGATTCCTTGTTTGATCTTCTTGATGAAAAGAATGATCCACAAGGCTTTCCTATTATGTGGACCGGAAAGTCTCTTTATCATCTAGTTCGCCTCGAAATTGTAGGCTCTTGGATATCATATTTGCCAGATGAGATTGGAGAACTAAGATTTCTTGAATACATTGACCTCTCTTTCTCTGAAATTCGAGCATTGCCGGATTCAATAGGCATGCTATCTCGTTTGGAAACATTGAAGTTGGCTTTCTGCTGCTATCTTCGAGAGCTGCCAAGTACCATGGAAGATTTGGTTAACTTGCGTTATCTTGATCTAATGGGAACCAGGCTGCTAGATATGTCCTTAAAGCTTGCAAGTTTCAACAACCTCCAAACCTTGATTGGCTTCACGGTCAACATGAATTCTGGGGAAAATTTGACAGAGTTGGCAACTATATCGGATATCCAAATGCTAAGCATCACAGAGTTGCAGAACATTGTGGAAGCTAGGAATGCCGCAGAAGCCAAATTGAAAGAAAAGAGGCACTTGGAAGATCTTGTCTTGAGATGGAATCAGCTGCGCTTTGCTGAATGTGAGCAAGCACTAGAATATTTGGAGCCACCAAAACAGCTAAAAGTGTTAGAGATTTCAGGCTGTCCTGATAGAAGATTTCCATACTGGTTAGGAGACGCCTCGTTTGCGAATTTGAGGGTGATTTGTATTTATGACTGTAAGAATTGTGAGTTCTTGCCACCACTTGGACAGCTTTCGTCTCTTGAAGAGCTATATATTCGAGGGTGTGACAATGTAAGATCAGTAGGCAATGAATTCTATGGACAGTGTTCTTTGCATGTTCCATTTAAGTCCTTGAAGATCCTGTGGTTTGTGGACATGCCTAGTTGGAAAGAATGGATTCTCTTAGATGATGAAAGTCTTCAGTTTCCATGTCTCTGCGAGCTTTACTTGATACAATGCCCGCAGTTGCTGCAAGACTTGCCTAAGTGCCTTCCTTCTCTTAAAAAGCTTGAAATATTTCAATGTGATCGCCTCGTGTCTCCACCACCCAAGATACCTCATCAAGTCCATGAATTGATGGAACAAAAAGAGGAACAAGAACAAGGCTGCACTGAGATTCTTGCAACAAGTGTGACTCAAGTGACTTCAGAATCCTCCTCACACCATGCCACAATTATAATGCCTCCTGTCGCAAATGGTAAGAATGATGAATTAGTTTCAGATGATGATGGAGGCATGGTAGATTTTGAGTCTTCTTTTGAAATTGTGAAGATTGCAGATGCATCAGAGCTGTGCAACTTGACATCCAGAATAAAAAGCCTTAGAATTGAAGGTTGCCAGTTCCTTGAGTCCCTACCAGATGAATTTCTAAAAGATTGTTCAAATATCAGAGAGTTATTTTTTATTGATTGTTACTCTCTCAAGAACTTCTCTGATGTTCTGCACCCCAGTTCCCTGAGAACAATTTATATCCACAAATGCCCAAATTTAGATTTCCTCATTCCTCTCGGAACACACAAGAAATTTGCATTCTTGGAATATCTTTGCATAAGTAGTAGCTGCGAATCGCTCGCCTCCATATCCATAAACCTTTTCCCGAGACTCAGAACTCTTTATATCAAGGATTCTCCCAAACTAGAGTCATTTTCAATAGCCAAGGAACTTCGTGATCGAAATCTGAAACTTGAGTCGTTGGAAATCCGGGACTGTCCTAATCTGATATCCTTTCCAGAAACAGGATTGCCAACTCCTTACCTTAAATCAATATCAATATCTAATTGCAGAAGGTTGAAGTCACTGCCCAATCATTTAGCAAATCTTACATCACTTCAATCATTGCTTATAGACAAATGTCCAGAACTTGAATCTTTTCCTGAAGGGGGCTTGCCATCTAGTTTAAGTTTACTTTCTATCACCTTTTCTGACAAACTTGCACCTCAAAAGGAGTGGAAGTTGGATACACTTCCCTCATTAACTCATTTTGAGATTGAAAGTGGATGCATTGGCATGAAGTCATTTCCAAATAAGGACTTTTTGCCAAGAAATCTCAAGTCTTTACGCTTGAGTAAACTTTCGAGTCTCAGAATCTTGAATGGCACAGGGTTTCAGCATTTGACAGCTCTTGAGACATTGGAGATCAACTGTTGTCATGGGCTATATTCCTTGCCAGAAGGGATGCCATCATCCTTGACTCGTCTTTGCATCAAAGAGTCCCCAATATTGTCCCATAAACTCTTGCATAGAGCGGGCGCGGAGTGGAGCAAGATAGCTCATATTCCCAACCTACAGATTGATGAAGTTAAAAAAGGTATGAATTGGATTCATTATACCAAACATAAAAAAGAAAACCCCTAAAATAGTTATCCTAATGTTCTAGTTCATGTCTCTTTGTCAGTGGCATTTTTATGCATATGCATCTTATATTCTTAACTGCTAGCTTAGCATTTGTGAGGGTGATAAGCAGCCTGATCATGAAAGTTTGTATGCATTTGCTGTTTATAATTTTATATGCATTCAAAATTCAAACATTATTTTAAGCATATATATAAATAACACTGAGCAATTACAAGCCTTTTGAATTGGTTTGGCATGTGAAATCAGTTCAAGTACTTCATTAGTCTTGATTCAGAATTTTGTTTCTGTGATCACAAAAGCAACATATAAAACTAATGATTTGTCACTACTTATCAGTGTGTCATGTTGCAATTGCATCCTTTTGTATGTTTTGTTCTGTTTCTTACCTCTTTCTGGTTGCAAAACAGAAGGGGAAATCCCTGAACAAAAACAAAAATTCGGGGAAAAGAGATTTGTGACAAGATCAACATATTTGGAGGGAGGAAAAGGCATCTTAGATGGAGAAAGCCTCAAAAGCCAAAAATTGGATCAAAGAAGGAAAAGGATGCCAATGGTGTCAGATGTATCCTATGAATCAGACTGGAGCAAGATAGCTCATACTTCCAATCTTCAAATTGGTGATGGAATCAAAGAAGGTATATATTATGTCCATCCTAATGCTCTATTGCTCTAGTTCTTCTTGTCTATTTGTCAGTCACAATATATGAACATCTCTGCATCTATGATCCTTATCCTATAATTCTTACTGTTTATTTAGTGTAGGAATGGTAGATGATTGGCCTGAGCTTTATGTAAATATTTAGTTACTTAAGTGCTTAGTTTTCCCTGATCCAGAATTTTGTTTTTATGACTTATAAAACTATGAAAAACTTTGGTTACTTGCCTCTTTATGTTTCTTGCCTCTTTTTCACTCATTAACAGAAATGGAAACCATGTTTGTAACAGGATCAATTGAATTGGAAGCCAGCTTAAAGGGTGAAAGTGTGAACAAAGATGAAAAAAGCTTTACCAGCCAGCAATGGGACCTAAGTTTAGTTACAAAGAAAAGGATGCCACCAACATTAAAAGGTTTCTACGACCTTCAACCTGATGATGAAGTAGTTAAAAAAGGTATGTATTAGTTTTATAAAGGGTATGAATTAAACTTTTGAACTTGTTGGTAACATTGTAATGTGTGGGTATGATACTTGATGATAATAGAATAGTTCATATATTAGACTCTTTGAGCATCTGAATAATTATCTCTATTGAGTGCTTATTTTACTGACACGGCACAGGTGGAGGAGGCCGAGGCCGCGACCATGACCCTGGCAGATTAGATGACACTTGGACCTCATCAATGGAAGCAGAAGTTCAAACTGTCCATGGAATCTCAAAGAACCCTTTCAGCCACATAACTAGCAAGGGAAAAGATAGAGATTTGGAGGATTTCACCCTGCAAAAGTTGCTTGAATTGACCGAAAACTTCTCAGAGGACAAAATGATTGGGAGAGGAGGCTTTGGATCAGTATACCATGCTACACTGCAAGATGGTAAGGAAGTTGCAATAAAAAGAGCTGAAATCTCTCCCAACTATGAAGATGAGAAGGAGTATGGCTTTGTGAATGAGCTTCAGATTCACTCAAGACTCCACCACAACAACCTGGTTGGGCTATTAGGATTCTGCCGTGACGCGAATGAGCGCATCTTAGTGTATGAGTACATGAACAATGGCAGCCTCCATGATCATCTCCACAGCCACCAAACTTCTTCTGTTCTAATGTCATGGCCGGCACGGATCAAGGTAGCACTGGATGCAGCAAGGGGGATAGAGTACCTCCACCACTATGCTGTCCCACCAATCATTCATCGCGACATAAAGTCATCCAATATATTATTGGATTCCAAGTGGACAGGCAAATTGTGTGATTTTGGAATCTCATTGAAGGGTCCTGAAGATGAGGACACACATCTTTCAGTTGAAATAGCTGGCACACCAGGCTACTTGGACCCTGAATACTATATAACTCAAAGGCTAACCACAAAGAGTGATGTTTATAGTTTCGGGATTGTTTTGCTAGAGATACTAACTGGATGCAAAGTCATACATAAAGATGATAATGGGGAGCACAGACATTTGGCAAGTTTTGCAGTACCATATATTGATCAAGATGAGATTTTCAAGGTTTTGGATCCAAGAATGCCACCCCCAAAAGCTGCTGAGGAGTATGTGGGGTATTTAGCAGCAGAATGTGCACGCGCAGCACCTCGAGACAGACCAACTATGGCTGAAGTTGTAATTCACTTGGAAAGAGCATTGGCTGCTTGTTTGGCCGTACCAGCAATATGAAGGAAGGTCCACCATTAATTCTTTTATAAGTTTAGTACAAAATTCATGTCAATTTCATAGTTACAAACTTGCAAAAGTAATTTTAGTATCATCAAATCAAATCAACAGTTATTCCCTCATAATAAAGTTTCTCATTAATAAAGCGGTTTGTAAATTTACCACCATTATATTTTTTATTATCATTTATTCGTTTTTTTTTTATTTGTAAATCAAAGAACATCGCAATATCAACTAAACAAATGTGCCAATAAGTAATAGCTCAAATGATATAGTCTCCTCATACTCAATTAAAAAGTTGCGAATTCGAGTCTCATATCTTTGGTAAAAAAAAAAAAATTTAGGCGGAGACCGGCTGCTGCTGGCTGGAGTTCCGATCCTCTATGAACTTTTCCCTTTTTTTTTCATGGACAGTGTATCACTTTTTCAAGTAATGCAAATTTTTTTTGGGTAAAAAAATATAAAAAATTTATGTTTTTTAAATAAATAAATTTAAATTTTTAAAATAATAAATTAAATAAGTTATATTATATTTTAATTGAATAATTATATAAAATAATATATAAATTGTTAAATAAATATTTTGCAGAATATTTTTAATATAAATAATTTATTTCTCAGCGCATCAAAAAGGTTTAGAAAATCAACTATATCATGAGCCAATTGAAACTAATTTCTTGTATTTTTGGTTTTAAAATTCAAAAAATTAAAAATTGTGAGCGATTATTTTTTCTTTTTTATAATAGATCTCTTATTTTAAAATTAATTTGCTATATCCCTAATTGGTTCCAGATGTATTTTAAAAATGTCAAACACTAAATGAAAGACTAAATCACAAGAACTAATCAAACCAAAGTAAACCATTTATCCTATTGATTAATTCACTTTACAAATAAAATAAACCCAACTTTGTTCAAGACACATACAGAATAACAGAAACAAATAAAAATATTTATCTTTTAAAAATAAAATTTTTGAATACTCTACAAAATAGTGAAATCAGAAATAAAAAGAACAAATTAGAAGGGGAAAAAACATAACCGAAAAAATTTGTGTATGGTTTTATAAAATGTAAATTTTCTCAAAATGAGTCATACAAATTAATTTCAAATGTATCTAAGTTTTTAGCAGATTATGAAAAAACAATTTTTTTAATCATTCTCTGTATTTCTCATTTTTCAGGATGTGAAAAACAAAACTTTTTTGCCTTTTATTCTGTATTTTGCAAATTTGCGAATAATAATATATGCTTTTTTTTATAACATGTGACTATTTCTTAATTTTTCGCAAATTGTAAAAAACAGACCAGTCTATATTTCTATACAAACCCAACTCATATTCCTCTATGTTGTTCCAATTATCTATTTTGCTCCAATATCTAAAAATTAGAAATTCATAGTTCAGAAAATTTTGTTAAGAAGCGAGCAACACAAATGTTATTATTATTATTAAGCATAAAATTAAAAATATTTTATATTTTAATATTTAAGAGTCAAACTTAATTTTTATCTTAGCGTCGAATCAATTATATAAACAATAATAAGGGAAAAATATGTACATAATAAATATATACATATTAAAAAATAATAATACTAACGGAAGATTTTTACATGTGCCCAGCAACTTTATTGGCATTTTGTGAAACACGTTGGAGAGGATAAAAGTGCGTTTCAGTGCTTTGAACGCTGTTCTTTGATGTTTGGCAACTTTTCTTCGCTAAACGCTAACGTGATTCTGCACTCCAAAAGCTCGTTCACTAGAAGCAAAAAATTATAGCTTCTGCGTTTACTCAACGCACGTTTAAGTTGTTGCTAGTTATTATTGATTTTTTCATAATTTTTTCTAAATAAATATTGAGAATATTAAAACAATTATTCTAATTTTTGTGCACTATTTACTATTTTAATTTTTTATAATATGTATTATTGTTCTTATTAAAAATAATAAATTAAATAAAAAATTAATTATAAATAATAATAAAAATATAACTCGTAAAAAATTAAAACCTAAAATAATAATAAAAATAATATTATTAAGAATATTTAAAAAGAGTACTAAAATATGTTATTTTATATATTATTTTTAATTTAATAAATAAATATTAATTTTACTATAAAAAAATACTTAAAAAATTATCAATTTTTATATATTATTTTTAATTTCATAAATAAATATTAATTTTTATTATAATAATATTTTAACTAATATTATTTAAACAATATTTATTTTATTAAAATCAATTTTAGTAAAAATTGCCAAACATAAATTATGTTGACACAAACTCACTTCTACCCAAAATCAATTCTACAAAATCACTTCTATTCAAACTCCAATTTGCCCAACGTGAATTCAAACACACACTAAGTAGCAGGTTCATAATTTATCTTGTAGTAAGTATGAGAATTACCATAAACGTCTTGAATACTGTAGATGAAAAGACGAAAATATTTGAAAGTAGTAGCCACTTAGATAGATAGCTAAAGTGAGAAAGAGCCCAAGCTATTCTGCTACTGGACTCATTTTAATCATCATATAAATACCACATAATTTCTTTAACCACTAAAAAATAATTTCTTTTTATCTACTATTGCATTATAATCCATGTTAATTAAAATAGATTTATTTAAATAAAAAATTATTTGTCAATTTAATTTAATTCGAAATACAAAAATTTACTAATTTATATATTTAGTATCATTTTTTCAGTTAATAAATGCAAAAATAATTTTTAAAAATTAACATAAACATAATCAACAGAAACGTAATAAAATTATTTTTCTATTTTTCATTTTCTTTCAGCAAAAATAAAACAAATCATTTTTTTAAGTTTTTGTTATCTTTGACAACGAACATGTGTGTGAGAGAGAATGAATTTTTATATGATTGTGTTAATATTAGAATATATAATATTTTGAGTAATTATATATGTGACTTTTAGTTTGTTTTTATGATATATATATATATATAATGGAATCTGATAAGTGAGATTTCGAGTAAGTGTTTACATAATCTTCTTCTGTCTGAAAAAATTTTTCATCAAAATAATGAGTTATCATTGATATCGACACATTTGAGATCGCTAAATGTTCGGGAGTTCCTCTATTTCTTCTTGTTGCTGGATATCTCGTTCGTACACATCTTTTTTTTGAATCATAGAACTATAATGAAATACACAATCAACCACCAGTTATCAAATTTTAAAGAGTCAGAAAAAATGGTTCGATCCTCTTATTTTGATTTCTCGAACCGAGAGATCCATGAATCTATCCAGTTCTCCTCTCGCATATATATATATATATGAAATTGATATTTAAAATGCAATCTGAACCAAACTAATGACTCTCTCTAGTAATTGGTCTGGATAACGGCTCTAGGAGTACAGAATCCAAACTAACCCGTAGATCCGACCATATATTAATTAAATAAAAAAATAAAAATTTAATATATATGCCTTTTAATGATTTTGAGTTTCTCTCTATTGCACTTTTATATTTAGCTTTTAATGTGTTTAACATGTTTGGATTTTAATGTCTTTAGTGTTTAATATATTTAGATTTTAATGTGTTTAATTTTTAATATATTTGATGTTTAACATGATTGGATTATTTCTATTGATTTTACATGTTTATTGTACTTACAGAATTTTAAGATAAAAAATTTATTTTTTTATGAATTTTTGTTTCATCATGTACCTAATTATCCGAACCGAACCAATCCGTTCTTAATCGATTTGGTTTGGTTCGGGTACATACACAAAAATACGTAAATTCGAACCAAACCGAACCAATTATAATTCATTTGGTTCGATTCTAATTTCACCTTAAATCCGAACAAACTCGATCCGTGCTCACCCTTACATGGATTATCACGCTAGAGACACTCTAGTAAATAGTTGAGACACACAAAATGACATTTGGAGGAAAGAGACTCAAGTAGAAAAAAAAGTGAAAAACTCCAGTCAAACTACAAAGCTTAGGTAGAAGCAGAAATGATGGTGTACCATTAGCTAAGGAGGACCTTTGCAAGCCAAAACCTCCTATCATGGAGGAGGAGTAGCAACAAAGGAAGAAGAACCAAGGCAACTCAGTGAACCAGATCTGGAAATAGTTAAGGAAACTAAAACGGCGAAACCAACAGTCAAAGGGAAGCAGAATATAGGAAATAAGAGGCGGTTCAGCGTGGAGAAAAATGAGGCGGCAAGCGACAAAAAAGCAAAAACGACTTGGAGGAGCTGCGAAAAACCAGGAATGACCAGCGCCGAGCCGTTCGGCCTCCAGCGTGCCAGTAACACATGGGTGATGGTGGTCAGCAGTGGTGAAACTAGAATTTTAACATGAAAATCTATATGTTCATCAGATGGAGAACTATCCTAACATTATTTCCGATCAAATTATAAACTTCTACAAATTCAAATAAATTGATTTCACAACAATATTATACAATTAACACCACATTTATTTGGACTTGAATACTGATTTATGAACATAAAATATATTAATTTTGTTTGATAGACATGTTTTTGCAAGTCTTCATTGACATAAACAAGAGTTCTAAATTCGATTTATTTTAGCATCGACTTAGCGTTTGATTTTATAAACAATTCTTTAGAATAAGTTAAACTTAGAGGGTATGATTTTCACCAAATTCAAAGACTTAAAAGAAAAATAGGTTAATGATCAATTGATTCGATTAAGACAAATTACAAGCAATAGGTGTTTAAAATGTGCCAAAATAACTTGTACACATTAAATATATCACTTTTTATAAATTTTGAATTTTTATAAATAAAAATAAAAAATTTTTTAAAAAATATTAATGACCTTAATAATAGAACATATTAAAATATAAATAAATAACATATGAAGTAATAGTAAAAAATAATTGCTTTATTTATATATATTAAAAATGCTCGTATTTATTTCGATTAAATCAAATTCACTTTTTTTTTACCTGCTCTTATAAACAAATAAAAAATAACATGATTATAAATTCATTATGAAATATATATGTATATACCGTTATATACGACATATCTAATTTCTTCAGATATTTAAAAAAACAATAATATTGTTTA
Organism: Arachis ipaensis; assembly: GCF_059453495.1. Classification (NCBI taxonomy): domain Eukaryota; kingdom Viridiplantae; phylum Streptophyta; class Magnoliopsida; order Fabales; family Fabaceae; genus Arachis; species Arachis ipaensis. The sequence continues at coordinate 13,993,378 of NC_142438.1, forward strand.
TTTTTTGTTTTTATTACTGTTTCTAGGTATATATTAAACAACTAAATTTTTACAATCTTTTTTTCACAAAAGGATCCATCTTTGCATGTAATTATACATGTAATATTTTAAATAAAAATATATTTTAATAATATTTTTAACAAACATAGTTATTTAACATATTTTTAATAGCTATATAAAATAATCTATCATATATCGTAAATTAAAATATAATTTATTTATTTTATATTTTATTTGTTGCAATAAAAAATAACATCTTAATATAAATTTTATTTGTTGAAATAGTCACGTATATTATTGTTGTCACATCTAAATCTAATGGTTCCATCTCATATTCTTGTTGTTATAGTGTTACTCATTCTCCCAATCTTTGCATTGGCTCCTACAACACTCCCAAGGCTTGGTTCCAAACAATGGCTTCACAAAAAGACAAAAAACACATTCAACTGCCCGTTATGTAATTTTCACTAGCTCTAATTCGGTTCACGTTTTAACCTGTTAGAACACCCAATACCTTCTGTCTCTTTACTCTACTACATAACTCTACCAATCTATCTCCACCTTTATAATTTTTTAATATATATCTCAATGGCTCTGCATTATGACATAGCAATATATCAGTAAAGTGTCTTGGCACATATGAAAACTTTCCAATACTATATATGGTCAAGATTGAACTTTTGGTGAAAAAAATAAGTGACTTTTGTTGTACAATGGCAGAGCTTTATTATGGCAATGAGGGGCTATGGGCACATGGCCTCCCAAATATTTTATTAAAAAAATTGTGACTACATGTTTTCTCTTCTTGGTTAGAATTGCATTCACAGATCATCAGAATATTGGATTGCTCTCTAAAGGGTCAAATGAAAAACTTCAGAGCCTCTGGAGATTCCTTTCACTCCTTTCTATCCTTTAGCTACAAGGATATGCTGAAGAGTTGGGTTTGCAGATTGCGAAAACTTCATTGTTTGTGCACTAGATCAGGAAATTGCAGGTGTGTGTTGATTTTCTCTTTCCCTTTCGTGCTTTCGGCTACCTTAGGGAATTCCAGTTTTCAAAGATCCATTAGCTCCAAGTAATATCAGTTTGATGAACAAAGTGCTTCCAGAGGGTGACAAAAGTGAAGTCAAGAATGGTCTTAAACTCAAGCTAGGTTACAATGTTCTTCGTAGTGATGAATTCAATAAAAAATGTGCTTATTCTTCAATCTCACTCGATAATAAAACAGTCAAGTAACAAGAATGCATAAAGATTTTTTCAATTTTTCAATATGTTTTAAAAATGATCTTCTGTTTTTGCTTGTGCAGGACCAGTAAACCTTCCGAGACGCTTGAACTCTGGCTTCTATTATGCTCACTCTGATGGTCAAACCATTGCTGCAATGGAGAAAGTGGTGAGGCATGCACAAACTTCAAGCTTCTATGACATGCTGTGTGTGGAACAGGAGGATCCAACCGTGTCGATGATAATCGATGTGTTGAATCCAAATCAAACATGACAGTATATTTCTTAGATCTACCTTTTTCCAAATGATGCATACCAAGATCTGTGGCAGAAGAAGAATGTGGGTCTCTTCAATTTCATTTTCTGACAAGCTTGTACCTCAAAAGGAGTGGAATCTGCATAGGCTTCCCTCTCTAACTCATTTGGAGATTGAAGGTGGATGCATTGGCATGAAGTCATTTCCAGATAAGGATCTTCTTCCAAGAAGTCTCAAGTCTCTACGCATCAGTAGACTCTCAGATCTCAGAGTCATGAATGGCATGGGTATTCAGAACTTGATCGCCCTTGGGAAATTGGAGATTAATGGTTGCCATGGGCTTTATTCCTTGCCAGAAGGGTTGCCGTCATCCTTGAATTGTCTTTGCATCAAAGAATGTTCAATATTGACCCAGAAACTCTTTTACAAAAACAGCGTCTGAAATATACTGTTTGGGATTAGATAAAGCTATATATATACATGGCCAGAGATCAACTTCAAATGCTAAATGCACTTGATGCAGCGAAGACACAATTTTATCACTTTACGGCCATTATCGTGACTGGTATGAGTTTTTTTCACCGATGCCTACTACCTATTTTCTATCTCCCTGATAACAAAGTTATTTGGCCGCATATACTACCATGTGGACGGTGCATTAAAGCCGGGAACGTTGCCCCCCAACATCTCAGCCGCAGTCAATGGCGTAGCTTTCATTGGAACACTTTCCGGCCAGCTCTTCTTTGGCTGGCTAGGTGACAAGCTCCGGCAGAAAGAAAGCCGGAGGCCACAGAGCAAATCACCATAAGGAGCATAGTCATGCCGTAGACTTTCTTTCTGCCGAGCTTGTCACCTAGCCAGCCAAAGAAGAGCTAGTCGGAAAGTGTTCCAATGAAGGCTACGCCATTGACTGTGGCTGAGATGTCGGGGGGCAACATTCCCGGCTTTGATGCACCGTCCACATGGTAGTGTATATGCGGCCAAATAACTTTGTTACCAGGGAGATAGAAAATAGGTCGTAGGCATCGGTGAAAAAAACTCATACCAGTCACGATAATGACCTTAAAGTGATAAAATTGTGTCTTCGCTGCAAGTGCATTTAGCACTTGATGTTGATCTCTGGCTATGTATATGTATAGCTTTATCTAATCCCAAATAAAATATGACAAGTAATGACTTAAATAGAAGATAACCTTGAAGGGAACTCAGTGCAAATATGTAGTGAAGGGAACTCGGTGCAAAGAAGAAGAAAGAAAAGAGAGTGAAGGGAACTCAGTGCAAATGTAGTGAAGACTGGACAACTATTTATAAATAACCTTTCTTCTTCTCCAACCATTCTTTGCATCGAGCATTAGAACCGGGTTTCCATTGATTCAAGTCCGGTTTTTATATATTTTATTTATTTTTTATTCTTTATCATTAATCATGAAATATATAAAAATTTTAGATTAAATGTTTTTGTAAAATGTTAAAATATTTTATATTATGTAATAATAATAATAATATATTTATTATTAAAGTAATATAAGTTTCATTTATTTTTAAGATTTTATCATTAATCATAAAATATATAAAAAAATCAAATTGAATATTTTGTAACAATTTAAAATATTTTAAAATAAATTAATATAATAAAATATTTAGTATCCAAATTTTAAAAAACAAAGATAATTATAACTTATCTTTTTAATTTTTTATTTATACTCATTAAATATCACTAAAATAAATTTATAATATTATATAAATAACTAAATATTAAATTAAATAATATAACTTTAAATTATTATTTTTACATATTATTTATTAAAAAACTCTTCTACTCAATAAATTAAACTAACTAAAAACAGAATAAATAAGAGGAATATTGTGGTCTACTTTAAAAGACATATCTCCAAAGCTAGTTATCTAGGCCATCATTACAACCTATAAACTAAACTTGACATTTGCTCACTATGTTTCACCCTTTTTACTCCCCACGTTCTCTTAGAACGTGACATTGTAACCTATTGTTTGTCTCAAACAATATAATGACTTCTCCAAAAGGTTTTTTTTGCTGGATGTGGGACTCAAGTCTCTTTGTTTTTATTGAAGAATTGGTTTTTCTGCGCATACAAAAAAAATTATCACATTTGTTATTTTATTTATTTTTCTTTTTCTTTTTGTTCTTGTTCTAATCATTGACAAGTTTAGAATTAAGGTGGAAGAAATAGAATAGAGAAGGTTAAAATTAATAAAAAATGAGTCTCATTCATCACCCATCAGCTTGTTTTGTATAGTGTTTTCTCTTTCTTTAACTCTTCTCTTTATTTTACTTGTTCTTTATGATTATATTTTTAATTATGCATAAATATGAATAGAAATATAATTTTTTATTAAAAATTTACAAATTAAAAAATAATTTTTTTTATTCATTACAATATATCTTTTTATTAAATACTTGTAGTATATAATAACATAATAAATATAAACTTATTAATAAATTATTATAATAAAAGTAATATAGTTATTATAATAATATAAAAATAAAATTAAAAAAATACTTATTGTGAAGATAATAGTAAAATTTTATATAATTATTTAATTATGATCGGATCAATTGGTTCAATTTATAACTTTTCAGTTAAACCAATAATACAGTGATCCAATAATTTAATCAAACGGTTTAGTTCTGATCACTATGCTCCTAATTAAAACTGCAATACAAAAGAACTCATGTAAACAAATGACAATAAATTCTTTTAAAAAAATTAATAAAAAATATTAAAATTGATCTATGTATTTGTCTTTTTGGAATTAAAATATACGCTTTTAAAATGTTTAGAAATTGATTTGGATAATTACTCCGCTGAAAAATAGACTGAGGATTGATTTATTTGTCAAACTTGAAAATATAATATTTTTGTGTATTAATTTTTTTTAGAAACTAAAATATCAATTTTTAAAATTCTTGCCAACTGATTTGAGTAATTATTTTTTTATTCCAATATGCTTTATTACTATTAATATGTTAAAAATTAAAAAATTAATTTTAGTATTTCTAACAAGTATTCTTAAAAGTAACATCACTCTTAATAAGTTGATTCCTACTTATAAACTCTATCATTTACTCCAAAGACTTGATAAATTATGAATATAATGAAAAAATTTAACAGATTAACATTTTGTAGTTAATAATTTTATTTCACTCTTTTTTCTTTATAAAAAAAATATTAATTATTAGTTGATTTTCTCTCTTTTCTTGTTGTTAAACCTTAATCACATGTAGACTACAAAATTATTGATCATCTAACATAACTTATATATAATTATTCAAATTAAAGTTTAAATATGAGAGAACATTTAAACAAGTTAATATATTGAGCTGGGTTTCTTTAAAAATTTATATACACCAACGCATTTTCTATAGTTGATTATTTTGTCTAGTTGAATAGATGTTTTTATTAAAATTTAATTTCAAGAATGTGGAGAAACAATAAAAATAAATAAAAGTGGTTGATTTCTATTGTTTTAAAATAAATAATTTAAGACAAATAAATGATTTTAATTTCATTTCATGTTTTAATTTTCTCTCGTATCAATAACTTATATTACTATTGTTATTTTTTATCAACTAATAAAAAATGTTTTTAGTGTATTCTTTTAACATTTTTATGTTAAAATTTTTTAATTTCTTTAAATTTGCACATCTTTATAATTATATTATTTATAAAATTTGATTATAATATAAATTTAATTGATGAATAATTAATATTAAGTTTATTAATTATTAGAAGCTTATAATATAAATTTATATTAATTATTAATAAATTTAATATTAATTCAAAAAGAGAAATTAATTAAGTGCATTATGTGATTAATTCATGGACTCACTTAATAAAAGATGAGTGTCAATACTGTTTATTCTTTATTCCATACATCACCAAATATCAACACGCCTAACTAACTCCTATTTCCAATTTTCCATATATACATAACATAAAATAAACATATACAAGCTCAAATTTATTAATAATATATTAAAACAGAATACAAAGTAGTCTTTAAATACATTCTTAACTTCTTTGTTTTCTATCATGATTTGGTGGCTCTATATAGATTCATTTTTAGGTTTTGGCTATTCTTTCTTCAACTACAAAAAAAAAAAAAAAACTATGAAAATCATCATGAAACCTCCCATTAAAATTATGAAACGTTACAAGCAGTGGCGGAGCTAGCGATAAAATATTAAAGAGGGCTAAAAATATTTACACAATAAAATAAAATTTTAAAAATAACTAATAAACTAAAATTTATATATAGTTTACATGTAAAAAATTAAAATTAAAGAGGGCCATTGTCCCTCCTTTTTCTCCATGTAGCTCCGCCCCTGATTACAAGAAATAAAATTTAATGTAAAACAATGTAAAAACTTTACCTTAAACTCACATTAAATTTTTAAAAGGTTACACCTTAAAAAATTCAATGTATAATTACTATATTCTACATTGATCTTAAGGTCACATTACAAGGAAACAAATAATTCTTAAGATGCCACAAATTATCAAATATTACAAGAAACCAAAATTAAATGTACAAATTCTGTTAAGATTTCACAAAAGTTAGAATAATCAATCTACTTTAAATATAATTAAAAATAACATAATTATATATTATGTAATAAGATATTACAACGACAATTATGACGGTCATTTTAACTGGTATAAATAACAAAGAATAATATAAATATATGTACATTTAAATACATATTTTTAATTTTTGTAACTATAGTTTCTTAGATTTTAACATGATGCCATTTCAACTTAAGTGGCTCTCAATTCATTCTTAACCTCTTAGGTTTTTGTCTTCTATCTTCTATTTTTGTATTATATCATAGAATTTTTATTATAATATTCTTTTTAACTTTAATTTTTCATATTCTCTTATACTTTATTTTTATGTAGGTTACATATTGCTTTTAATGTTATTCTTAATTCTTTTTAATAGGTATAAATTTGATTAAAATCTAATTCCTTCTCTTATCCTTTCATATTCATTTCTCATTCTTATATTTACTATATAAATCAATATTCACTTCAGACATTTTCATTATCTTCTCACATAAATTCATGCCTCTTTCTCTTTTTCCTCCTCGCTCTCCATTCTTACAAATTTTTTACACAACTGAAATTTGGTTGATGAACATAGTTTTTATTTTTATTTTTTAAATTTCTTAAACATATGTATTAGGTCATTATGTGATTGTATTCATTAATTTTCTTACTTCTTTGTATAATTGTATTATTCATAATAAGTTATATAGTGTATTTGTTGCCTATATATCACTTTTTTATCAACAATTTATATTATTTTTAAATATCTTTTATTTGTTATAATATTGTTAAAAATACATGTTATTATGAATCATGAAAAATAAAATTAAAAAATTGAATGTTCTTTCTAATTATCAAAATATTAATAATATTCATACTACTATAAAGAATATAACATCTATATAATCAATCTAGCATTGATTTTATAATTTTACATACTAAATGATCTAATTCTACAAAAGTATAGTATAAAAAATATTTATATTAATGATCTAAATTCTAATATTGCATATTTTATTTGAAGAAAAAAATTTATTTTATAATTTTTTTATTTATCTAATCTATCTACCTATCTATCAATTTATTTATAATATATAAAAAATTAAATAATAACACAATAAATACGTGAAATATTAGATAACTTCTAATATTATCACATAAATATTTTAGTCCAAATATTCAAGCGGAAAAAACACAAAACAAGTATCACTAACAAATAGCAATGCAACAAAAAGAAAAGACACCAAAAGCAAAAAAAAAAAGAGTAGAAAACTATAGTGAGCAACTTTTTTAAATTTACTACTTAATACATTTCAACCTTTGACAATTTTAAATGTATTCATGTATGATTAAATAAAAAATACACTACTATACTATTTATTACAATTATTCGATTAAAATTTTCATATAAATATATACTATTTTATTTACACAAATTTATAAAATCCAACAAAAAATATTATGTAAAAATTATAATTTAAATTCTCCGCCATCACGCAGGACAAAATCTAGTATAGAATAAAAGAATTAAGGTATAAGATTTAACATTTTGACAATAAATAAGGGATAAAATAGTAGTTAATTTACTGGTGGAATAGACTGGTGCATATTAATTACTCAGTTCTCTTTTTTTTCAAACTATCAAAAAACGGTGAAATTATCAAGTTACTGATGAAAAAGTAATTTAATAGTTCAAAAATATTTTTAATAATCTACTATTTTTCTTTTCAAAGAAAAAAGTGTTAATGATTCATATGTCAACAGATTATATATATGATTAAATACTATATTATATATTGTTGTTGTATGTTATTTATAGTGTTACTGATTAATTAAATTATTCTTGGTTACCAATAATATATAAAAATACTTAAGCACTTGTTGTTTTTAAAAGATGTAGAAAACACTTTTTTCTATTCAAAATGTACACTTTTTTTTCTTGTAACAATTAAATAAATATATTTTAGTGTATTTGACTAAAATATTTTTTAATAATTATTATTACAATTATATATATTAGTAATAATAATATAAAATAGATATTTATTATTATTTTTATTATGTGATATTTTTTTCATGGAGAATTATATACAAATAAATGATTGTTATTTAGGTAATATAAATGTAAATAAATAATCAATTAACGATGCAGTATACTCAATTATCTAATTACATAAATTGTATATATTGATAAATGTTATTGATAAACAGAAAATATTGCAAAGGAGAAGAAAGAAAGAAAAGAGAGTGAAGGGAACTCAGCACAAATGCAGTGAAGACTGGACAACTATTTATAAATAACATTTCTTCTCCTTTTCCAATCATACTTTGCATGGAGCATCATAACCGGGTTTCTATATATTGATTCAAGCCATGTTTTTATATATTTTATTTATTTTTAATTTTTATCGTTAATCATGAAATATATAAAAACTTTAGATTAAATATTTTTGTAAAAGATTAAAATATTTTATATTATGTAATAATAATAATAATAATAATAATAATAATAATAATAATAATAATAATAATAATAATAATATATTTATTGTTAAAGTAATAAGTTTCATTTATTTTTAAGATTTTATCATTAATCATGAGATATATAAATAAATCATATTAAATATTTTGTAAAAAGTTGAAATATTTTAAAATAAATTAAATTTATTATATTAATAATAAATATCTATTTTATATTATTGTTACTAATATATATATATATAGTTGTAATAATAATTATTAAAAAATATTTTAGTCAAATAGACTAAAAGTATATTTATTTAATTGTTACAAGGAAAAAAAATGTATATTTTAAAATAGAAAAAAGTATTCTCTACACCTTTTAATAACAACAAATAATGCTTAAGTATTTTTATATATTATTGGTAATCCAGAATAGTTTAATTAATCAATCACACTATAATAAGTTAATAACATACAACAACAATATATGCTATAGTATTTAATTATATATATAATCTGTTGACATATGAATCATTAACACTTTTTTCTTTTAAAAAATAGTAGATTATTAAAAATATTTTTGAATTATTAAGTTATTTTTTCATCAACCACTTGATAATTTCACCATTTTTCAATGGTTTTAAAAAAAAAAAAAGAATTGAATATTAATATGCACCCGTCTATTTTATCAACAAATTAACTACTAGTTTATCCCTTTTTTATTACTAAAATGTTAAATCCTATACTTTAGTTTTTTTATTCTATATTTGTGTTTATATATGTTTATTTTATGTTATGTATATATAGAAATAGGAGCTAGTTAGGCGTATTAATATTTGGTCATGTATAGAATTAAAAAAAAAAGAAAGTATTGGAACTAATATTAATTGTGTACAATATGTACAATGGATTAAAAAAAAGATAATATTATAATTAAAAATTAGATTATTAATTAATTATTTAATTTCAAATTTTAAAATTTGAAAGATGAGGATTAGTATTTAAATTCATTCACACTATGTATAGTTATTTCTAATCTTACCGTAACTTTCAATATACTTTTAAAACTCACCTTCATCTTCTCCGATCCTCACCTTGCGTCACTGAATTTCTCGCCGGCCATACCGATGTCGCCGCATCTCCCCACCGACACAGTCCTCACCTCCACCGGTCAACCCGACGCGCCTCGCCCTCCGACGCTCAACTTAACGTTGCTACTGCCTTTTCGCGCGCCTCTCTTCCGAACCGGCTTCGCTTTCTCCCATTCCTTCAAGCCTCTTCTCATCGATGATACCACCATGCTCTTCTTCTTCTTCTTCGGATCCAAGCATAGTTAGCTTCTTTCAGATTTGAGCCTTATGCTTCACAACAGTGCCGCTTTTGTCATGTCTAGTCCTTCAAATTTATGTTTCACCATAATAGCTGTTTCTTATGTTTATTCATCTTCTTCTTTTTCTATTTTAATGGTCAATTTAGGATGGTCATTTTAGTAGGTATGCAAATGGTTATTTTAATTTTTATATAGATGATTATTTTTATTAGATTGTGTTTAGTTATATATAATTAAAATATGCTAGATGTTCAATTTATTAGGTATGCGGATGATTATTTTTATCCTTAAGTGAATGATTATTTTTACTAAGGGTGAGTGGCGTGTGGCATGTGGCAAGCCAAGTAGCGACGGTGAAATCGGATGATTATTGATGAAAGTGGGGTGAGTTTTGCCGGTTGAAAAAAATAGAGTATTGGAGTGAAATATTTTAGTAAATTAGGATTTCAGATGGTTATTTTTTTGAAACAACTAACTGGATTTTTTAAAATTTTGAAATTTGAAATTGGAGAATTTGAAATTTGATGTGAAATAACTGAATGAGAGTTTTTGAATTTATTAGAGTAAACTACGATTTCTATCTACGAAAGTTGAAAACACTGACATATCTACCCATAGAAAAAGGAAATTACCATTTGTACCCATGAAATATGGATTTCGCATAACAAAATTATCCAAACACTAAAAAATTACCTAAAATTCCTAAATTACCCTTATCTTCACCACCACACCACCTCCTTCACCCAATCACATTTCTAACCCTAACCCTCTTCACCCAGTTACCACCCCCCTTTTTCTTTCTAATCTCAAATTCCACCACCATCTCATCTCCTTTATCACTACCATCACCACCACCACCACTATACCTCCATCATCATCTTCTTCACATAAAGTAGTAGCAGCAGCAGCAACAACAACAACAACAATAGAAAAGGTAAAGAGAAAAAACAGTTCTTCCTCCCTCACTAAACAGCATCGACGATGATGGTGGCAGTGACACCCACCGGCGCCGTTGCCCTCTCCTCCTTCTCCGATCTCTTGCGCGCTCTCTTCTTTCCAGACCAGCGACAACGACAGTGACGGACTCAATCAATGACGGTGACAGACGTGACGGAGCCGGCAGCAGCAGGGCGCGACGGTGGCGACAGCTCCCCCTTTCTTGGGCTCGCATCTCCTCTTCAGGCTCCCTCAACAACGGCGATGATGATGCGATAGCGGCAGCGAGTCCTCACGTTGTCAGTGCGGTCTCCCTCCCCCTCCTCTTCTCTTCTTCTTCTTCTGGTGGGGGTGTGTGTGTAATTTCTCCGTGTGTGAGTTTTGGAAGAAAAGGGGGTGGTGACTGGGTGAATAGGGTGGTGGTGGAATTTGAGATTAGAAAGGGAAAGAGGGGTGGTGGCTGGGTGAAGAGGGTTAGCGGGTTAGAAAGGTGATTGGGTGAAGGAGGTGGTGTGGTGGTAAAGATAAGGGTAATTTAGGGATTTTAGGTAATTTTTTAGTGTTTGGATAATTTTGTTATGCGAAATCCATATTTCATGGGTACAAATGATAATTTTCTTTTTCTATGGGTAGATATGTCAGCGTCTTCAACTTTTATGGGTAAAAATGGTAGTTTACTCAATTTATTATTTATTTCTATTGGACTAAATAACCAACCCATTGTACACATTATCAAGATTTCTCATTGGCTCTCTAGCGAGATTCTAAAAAAATATAGAAGCATTTTTTATTGGTTTTAACTTTTTCTACTCTATCCCTTCCACCTTAATTCTGAACTTGTCAGTAACGAGAACAAGAACAAGAAAAAAAAAATAAATTATATGCCCAGAAAAATCAAATTTTCAATAAAAAAATAAAGGGCACTTGAGTCCCACATCACGCAAAAAAACCTTTTGAAAAAAAAGTCATTATATTGCTTGAGACAAACAATAGGTCACAATGTCACATTCTAAGAGAACGTGGGGGAGAAAAAAATGGTGAGACATATGATACTATCTCAGAGAAATAAGTGAAATGGGAGTACGTATGTATGAGTACGTGGCTATAATTTAGAATTTTTGTGATTTTTTACAAATAAATTGCACAATGAATTAAAAGAAGATGAGAATAAACAGTATAAGAAGCTTCACTAGTCACCTGCATAATAGTAGCAGTCCAGAATAAACAAGAAAATGATAGAGAAAGAGAAAAGAAAGATTAGTCAGAGAGGAAAGACTCACAATGCACCACACTCCTCTTTGTTTCCTCCCGCTATTGATATTCCCCTCCTCTGCATTATTTTTCGCTTCCAGTTAGTTAGAACCATGTCTCAATTCTTGTAGCAGTGTGCTTCTTTTGACTCTATTACTCCTCTTTACTGTATCATTACCCTCCACGTGAAAAACGACCTTGTCCTCAAGGTCAAAAGATGGGTAGGTTGATCTCATTTTCTCATATAGCTCCCAAGTAGCTTCTTCGTCGGACAGGCCCTGCCATTTAATTAAGATCTTCTCTTGCCATTTCTCATTATTTTTTATCATGCGATGTCCCAATACCATATGTAGCTGTAATTTACAACCTTGCTCATCAATCAACAAGGGTGTGGGAATAGTGGTCGGTTTAGGGGTGCCTTCACATTTTTTGAATAAGAAAATATGAAAAACCGGGTGGATCTTAGCTGTAGGGGGCAGAGCAAGCCTATATGCCACTTTCCCAATTCGAGCACTAATCAAAAAAGGGCCGAAATACCTCATGGACAATTTCTGGTTCTTTCGAAGTGCCACCAAATTTTGTCAATACGGCTACAATTTGACATAAACAAAATCACCAATTTAAAAGTCAACCTCACGCCGCTTGCGATCTGCTTGCGGCTTCATTCGTTGTTGCGCCTGTTCTAAGTTTCTCCTCAATGTCACAAGGACCATGTCCCGCTGTAGTAGCTGTTCTTGCAATGATGGAGTGTCTGATGGTCTTGGTTCATATTTGAGGAGAGAAGGAGGATCTCTCCCAAAGACCGCCTTGAATGGCGTCATGCCAATGGCCGAGTGAAAAGAGGAATTGTAACTATAGGCAGCCCATGGTAGAAGCTTGAACCAATCCTTGTGGTTCTCTTGAGTGTAGCATCGTAGATACATTTCTAAGCACCGATTAAGGACCTCAGTTTGGCCATCTGACTCGGGGTGATACGCTGAACTTCTAGCCAATGTGATACCATGAGTTCCACAGTATTGCTCCCAGAACTTACTAGTAAAAACTTTATCACGGTCTGAAATAATTGAATGGAGAATTCCATGCACACTCACCACGGTTTGAACAAAGGCTTCTACCACTTTAGGAGCTGTGTAATCAGTGGGCAGCGGAATAAAATGGGCAAATTTTGATAATCTATCGATCACCACTAAAATAACCGAGCAACCATGGGATATCGGAAGGCCGATGATAAAATCCATCGAGATGTCCTGCCAAATGTGTGAGGGAATCGGCAGTGGTTCAAGGAGCCCTGCGGGTGGTTGTGTACTATACTTTGCCTGTTGGCAAATGTTGTAAGCTTTGACATAGTTGCGAATAGATGAAGACATTCCCTTCCAAAAGAATTGTGCAGCTAATCTGCCCAGAGTTTTCTTATACCCACCATGTCCTCCTATCAAAGAGTCATGGCTTAGATGCAGCAGCTGTTGAATTAAAGGAGAGCCAACCGAGATTACAATGCGATCATCCCAGTACCATAACTCGTGGAGTTGCTGCAGCCGGCCAGAGCATTGTTCCGTCTCTGAGAAAGCCACATCTGGCCTAAAAGCCACAATGGCAACAGACTGTCGGTAATCGTGGTAAGCTCCAAAAAGGCACGAGACAGCCCATCCACGCCTTTAATTTCGCATCCTTTCTTGTATTCAATTGTAAAATTGTACCCAAGTAATTTAGCCAACCATGCTGTTGTTCCAGGGTATGGATCGTCTGTGCTTGTAACTCTTTAAGGCTCTTATGGTCTGTTCGTATTACAAATTGATGACCCAACAAGTAGTGCCAAAATTTAGACACCGCAGCTAGAATTGCCTGCATCTCACGTGCATATACTGATTGTCTCTGCATAGTAACTGATAGTTTCTTAGAGAAATAAGCAATTGGGTGACTCCTTTGGCTTAAAACCGCGCCAATCCCGGTCCCTGAGGCATCCGTCTCCAAAACAAAAGGCTTATAAAAATCAGGCGGTGCCAAAACTGGAGCATTGGACAAGGTGGAATTGCCGGATGAATTTTTTATAATAACTGGCCAAACCAAGAAAAGCCCGCAGTTGCTTAAGATAGGTAGGAACCGGCCACTCCCTTATTGCCTGAACCTTAGACTCATCAACTTGGACCCCTTGATGGGAAACATGTCCCAAATAATCCACTTCCATTTTACCAAAGGAACACTTTGATAGTTTAGCATATAATGCATTGCACTTCAGAATATGCAACACGTGCATCAAATGGTTTAAGTGTGATTGCCAATCCGGACTATAAACTAATATGTCATAAGAAAAACGAGAACAAACTTGCGCAATGCCATAGCAAAGATGGAGTTTATCAAGCTTTGGAACGTAGCCGGTGCATTCGTCAAACCGAATGGCATTACCAACCACTCGTAGAGACCTTGGTGTGTGCAAAAAGCAGTCTTAAAGTAGTTCTCGAGGCGGACTCTGATTTGGTGATACCCGAATCGCAAGTCCAATTTGGAGAAGTAGCGGGCACCAAACAATTAATCTAAAACCTCAGTCACCGTTGGCATCAGGAATGAATCTTTAACTGTGACCGCATTCAAAGCGCGATAATATGTGCAAAAACGCCAAGAGCCATCTTTCTTTTTAACCAAAAGAACTGATGAGGAAAACGGGCTAGTGCTTGGCAGTATAATACCCTCTGCCAGCATGTCAGCCACTATGCGCTCTATTTCAGACTTTTGGCTGTGAGGATATCTGTATGGCTTAACTTTGACCGGCAGTGCATTAGGCACAAGTGGGATTGCATGATCATGAGAACGAGGTGGAGGAAGGCCCTGTGGATTCTGAAATACTACCCTACAAGTATGCAGCAACTGTGTAAGTTTGAGCTGTAAATCAGCAGGTAATACAAATGGAGTGAGGTCCTTGCCAGGAGCGGGTTGGAGCTGCAGAGTATATAATGCCACAATTTCCTTCGTGTGGTTCAGCCGTTTGAGCTGATGGAACTGTGCTTGTGCTGGTATATGGTTCATTTCCCCTTGCAAAGTCACCAACTGATCCCCATCTAAAAAGGTGATAGAATTTCTTTTTGTATTTCACCAAGTGTGTATCCAAAGTTTCCAACCAAATATCACCTAAAATGATTTTCTCAGTTGCAATTGGAAGCACAAAAGCATTGATAAAGAGAGTATGGTCAGTTCAGCTTCCTCCAAAGTTCTTTTGTTCTAATGTCATGGCCAGCACGGATCAAGGTAGCAATGGATGCAGCAAGGGGAATAGAGTACCTCCACCACTATGCTGTCCCACCGATCATACATGGCGACACAAAGTCATCCAATATATTATTGGATTTCAAGTAGACAGGAAAATTGTGTGATTTTGGAATCTCATTGAAGGGTCCTGAAGATGAGGACACAAATCTTTCAGTTAAAGCAGCTGGCACACCAAGGCTGCTTGGACCCTGAATACTACATAACTCAAAGGGATAACCACAAAAAGTGATGTTTATAGTTTCGGAATTATTTTTGATGGAACTGTTTGAACTTGAGAAGGGGGGGTTGAATCGAGTTAGCTCAAAATTAACTTTTCAAGCTCTATTTTCGCGGAAGCTAAATATGCAGGAGATTTTTTCGTTTTGTCTCATACTCAGAAATAAAACAGAGAAGGAAAGAAGAGATAGAGGCCAGCATGTATCCTGGTTTGGTTTCTAAGTGCCATGAAACCTACATACAGTCTCCACCACAACCATGGTGAAATTTTTACTATAATCAAACAGATTATAAACACCAATACTAATGAATTACAACCCAATTCATCTAGTATCTTCCACTAAACTTTTTACTCCAAAGCCTAGCAACCCAAGTGCTGTCCCAACTTGGAAGGAGAACCTAGCCAGATTCAAAAACACCAAGTGCTATCCCAATTTGGCAAGGAGAATCCGCAGATTCAATTTACCACCAAGTGCTATTCCAACTTGGCAAGGGGAATAAACCTTAGTTCACAGAAACAAAATTACACAAACAGAATTCATTTGGCTTTTTCATGCATCTCTTTTGCCTCTTCTCTCATGGCTTTTACTACTCACATAATTAGCCTTTTTCTCAATTACAGAAAGATGACATTAGATAGCCATAACATAAAAATTCAGAAATGAAGCTCTAGTAGAAAAAAAAGAATTCAGCTCAAATGTTGAGATGATGCTCTTGAATGTGCTCTCTTTTTCTTGTTTTCAAATGTTGGAATGAGGTTGGTTATATATCTTCAGATTGCTCTCTAATTTGCCTCTTCCAATTCCTTGTACTATCAACCCGTTGGAGCTGTGTCCATTGGCATGCAGTCCTTTTTCCATTCTGCTCCACTAACGCTGCTTGTTGGAGGAGCTGCTCCACCAACCTCTGTTGTCCTTGGAGTTACTGTCTTTCTTGGCATGCATTTCTTTCTCCCTTTGCTCCATTGCATCTGCTATCCGAGGAGCTGCACCACTACCTCTGCTCTCTTGCAACTTTGTGTTTACTCTCCCAAATTCTGAAATTTGCTTTACTGATGTCCTTGGAGTAGTGGAGTTGTCCTTGTGTCTTGTTGCTTTGCTAGAGCCCCAGCTGTCCTTGATGTTGACAGATGTCCTTCTCTTTTTTCTCTTTTTGTTCGGTGCTCTCTCTCTTGGCTCATATACTGATTTGTTTCTCAATTAGCAAGTAATGGGCTGAAGTGTTGGAACTATAATGCCTTAAGTTGCTGAAGCTACACTAATTTAGACTGAAGCAATCATACAAGTGGGCCTACATCACTTAGCATACACATTACACTAACTTGGGCTTTCACCCCAAATAATGTTTGTCATCACATATTAGCCCAAAATCAAACTTAACTCAACAGTTTTGCTAGAAATACTAATGATGCAAAGTCATACATAAAGATGATGATGGGGAACAAAGACATTTGACAAGTTTTGCAGTACCATATATTGATCAAGATGAGATTTTCAAGGTTTTGGATCTAAGAATGCCATCCCCAAAAGCTGCTGAGGAGTATGTGTGGTATTTATCAACAGAATGTGCGCGCGCAGCGCCTCAAGACAGGCCAACTATGGCTGAAGCTGTAATTCACTTGGAAAGAGCATTGGCTGCTTGTTTGGCCGTACCTGCAATATGAAGGAAGGTCCACCATTAATTCTTTTATAAGTTTAGTACAAAATTCATGTCCATTTCATAGTTACAAACTTGCAAAAGTAATTTTAGTATTATCAAATCAAATCAACAGTTATTCTGTCATAATAAAGTTTCTAAACACAAACTATTAATCCTAGCTCCATTTTAAACAACCATGGTAGAACAAACCCCTCTGTAAATTCTATTCCAAAGAAAAAGTGTTTGTGTTGCATTGATGATTAGGTGGCACATGGTGAGATCCTCACTTTATAGGAAAAGTATAGGTAACCAACAACATTTTTAAACAATGTGTAAATAATGTGAATTAATAGGGTTAAAAGAATAAATTTAATTAGTAACATTAAATTAGGGTGTAGTATATTTTTATTTGATTGGTGGTTATTCATGTTGTTCAAAATAGTTATTGTTTACCTAGCACTCCCCCACTTTATAACATCCTTCATCCTTGTCCCTTCTTTGGCTTCACTTGCAGGATACAAGTGACATTTTGGATTTTGGACATGCATTAGAAATTTTAACGTGATCAACTCCTTTAGATTTTACCATTTTTATTATGTTATTTGGATATAATATAAGCACGTATGTTTATCATTCACTATCAAATCTAGTTATATAATTTTTACTTACCTTTCATTTTTTTTAAAAAAAAAAAAGAGCCAGGATAGGGAGCAGATATTGGGCTAAAAGTGTGTGTCATACCTTTTCAACTTTCCCTTGCTATTTAATCCATTCTAGAAGTTTATCTATTTAGAAAAATCATTTCTACTTTTTCTTTTGTATCTACACTAGTTGTGAATTTCAATTTCTTTTCTTGTTTTTTTTTTCTTTTTACTTTTCTTATTCTATTTCTTATTTATTTGGTGTCCAAGTCTAAAAGTAGGTTTATACATATAGGAAAACTATATATATATTAAATCTGTTACAATTCAAAAATTGAATTAAAAATATAACTTCAGCTAGTATTGAAAAACAAAATTGAGAATTAGAGGATAACAAAGTTCATACTCCTATTTCAATCTTTTTGCCTTCCTTTTAACTGAACGTTCTTCCCTAAATTGGCCTATATATTAGGCTAGAATCTTAATAGAATCAAAATGAGCCAGATAAAACTACCATTCTTGCATCTATGGTTACTGAGAAGCTTTCTTAGTAGTGGAATCATCAAGAGGGTGCCAAAATCTATTGTAAAACCACATAGAATCAGCTTCCACTGCATATCCATCTTGATTCCTATGCCAGCTATAGCGAGCATGTGTCTTGTTCTTTATGTCGAAAATGGCGTGTCCAAAGCTAGCCTCCCTGTGTGCTGAGTAATCTGGCTGTGGTTCTGTCATGCTGCACTCTCAAAACAATGTTCATATCAGAAACAAATTAAACACACTCATAAAATATTCATATGACTCACTATGTTATTGTAAATCTAGAATCTAGCTTACTTGATTGCTAAGCCTTCAACATTCCCTCCATCACCAATGTTTATGTATACTGGAGCTGATTGATCTCTTACTGGTGTGCAGTTTTTGTTTAGAATATTGTAAGCAATATTCGAGATTCGTTCCTGATTCGTGTAAAATTGTCATTATTTGTTTATCTTTCTGAATTTGATTAGATGACTGTGTAAAACTATGTCGTATTAGTACTTACAGATCGTTCATAGGCATGAACATGGCCGGCAAATACGACATCAACTTTGTTCTCTACTAACCATGGTTCAAACATTACTCTCATTGTTTCGGCTTCCATGTAGTGATACTGGTTGCTGTTGTACCAAGGTGAATGTACAAGAACAATCAACCATGGAGTCTCTGACCTGTTAACTTTTGGTAGCTCCTCTAATAGCCATTGGTATTGAGGTGTATATGTTCCTAAAATGATTTTGAAGATTAATTAGATTATCATAACAAAATTGAATGCAATAATAGTGACTATTCGCGTGAAAATGTCTTTAAGTGAATATGATAGCTAAAAATTATTAGATAGTTTGACATGTTTGATTAAACTGTTTTAATTATTATTTTCACATAAAAACATTTTTATCACCTGAGATAGTAAAAGTATTAGAAAAAGTATGAAGAATCAATTTTTAATTAGCCAACTTTAGTATTTAGATTTATCATTTAGAATTTAAAGTTAAAGATTTTTTATTACCATATGCCGAATATGAAGACAAGACAATAACGTATGCTGAAGCTCTCTTGATTGAATACCAAAAGGGTTGAGTGCTATTTGATGCTTTATAAGGAACATGGTAACGATGGGTGAATGGCTTGAAAGGAATGTTTTCACCCTTCAACAAATTCATCAAAAGAACATTCAAAACTCGGTTGGATATTATTGTTAAGAGGGAGAAATATTGAAGCTTACAATTTCAGGAGCAAAATCAAGTTCATGGTTGCCAGTAGTCCAAATCCAAGGTTGATAAGCAACAACTCTTTCAGCAAACCTTCCCCAAGTATCCCATCTAACGTTATCATGATTAGGGTGGTTATCAGCATAAGACAGATCTCCAACATATAAAACAGCTTGTCCTTTACTTGGGCTATTTTCATAGTGAGTAAGTGTTGCATTTGAATCATAAGTCTGTCCAAGATCCCCTGTAATAAATACGTACATCAATTTCCACAACAATTAATAAAAATTAAGATTCAGCTAAGTAAGGTGTTCATGGACCGAATTTAAGTAGATCCAGACCCAACCCTAAAAGACCAACGGATCTATTTTGACCCGATTCAAAATTATAAAAAAAAAAAAAGAACCGGGTCAATCCGATAAAACATTAATATATAGAAATTTATAAATTTTATATATTAAAATAATAAAATTTTACTTTTAAAAAATAAATTTAACAAATATTATATCATATTTATATCAAAATAAATTATTTTAAATAAAAAATAATACCAGATAATATAAAAAATATTAATTAAATTATAAAAATATAATATAACATTACTAATTAACTCAAATATATAATCTCGTATTGAAAAAAATAAACTTCGGGCTGGGTCGGGTGGCCCGGAGCAAACACAAACCCGACCCGAAAATAACACGGGCTAAAAAAATGGAAATTCAAATCCAACAAAATATGTCTCAGATCCAGGCCGGAACGAGTTTTGAACACCTGCAGCTAACATATACTCTCAAATTATTATTAATAAAAAATTTTAAATTTATGTTATTCCACTCTTTTTTTGATAGTCACTTTTTTTTTTTATATAAATTCATGAAAATATACAAATATAAAAAATCATATTTGAAGTAATACATGTCCAAAAATAGGAATGGAATTATTATTTTTCTATATTTAGATATAAGGTTCAAATGTATAACAAAAGGTGAAAAAGTGATAACATGGTTATTTGTAATCTTTTTTATTCATCAAATAAGATATAAAAAAAAAATATATTTTTTGGTCTATATTTTACTGTATATTCACGTTGAATAATGTTAAGCAGACAATAACCTAAATTTACTTTATTTAACTTAACAAATGTTAAGTTATTCTAGTTATAAATATTATATATATATAACATCTATAATTATACATTTATTACATCTAATATTATCTAATTATTTTAGTTATAATTAAAAAATGTAAAATAAAATAATTTTGGAGTGTTTTGAATTATTTTTTCATTGTTTCTCAAACATTTTTTTCCGCATTTATATCAATCTGTCTATAAGAACTGATCAAACGGAACCTTAAAGATGAGTATCAAAATTGGTTTGGGAATTTGCGTAAAATTAAATTAAAAAAAAAAAAGACACTTACCCATGACCCCAAATGTGTATGGCACATCAGGACCAACTTCTGGAGGAGTCATAAACCAAAATTGACGTGCTGATTTTCCAGTTCCAACCTCATAGTAATATTTGGTGTTGTGCTATAAAAAAGAAATAAATATATAAAAAAAATTATTACTAATAATGATAAAAAATTAATCCATAAGGCAAAATCTTAACTAGAACTAGAAACACAATAACAAAGAAGTAAATGGAATATACCTCCAATTTTTTGATGGTACAATGATGAATATAACCAGACTTGTAAGTGTGATATTTATAAGTAACAACTTTTCCATTAGAAACCTTTGGTTTGCTTTTGTCTTTTTCACTCCAATAACGAACTTGGTTTGACCCTTTTTCATCCATTGTCACCCATGACACAATCACTGCCTTCCCCTCAAGATCACCTTGTGTTATATGAACCTTTTTAATTTATACATTAGTATTTTAAAAATGTCAGAAGACTAAATCACAAGAACTAATCAAACCAAAGTATACCATTTATCCTATTGATTAATTCACTTTACAAATAAAATAAACCCAACTTTGTTCAAGACACATACAGAAACAAATAAAAATATTTATCTTTTAAAATAAAATTTTTGAATACTCTATAAAATAGTGAAAACAGAAATAAAAAAATATCAAGAACAGATTAAAAGGGGAAAAAACATAACCGAAAAAATTTGTGTGTGGTTTTAAAAAATGTAAATTTTCTCAAAATAAGTCATACAAATTAATTTCAAGATGTATCTAATTTTTTTGCAGATTATGAAAAAACAACCTTTTTTTTTTATCATTTTCTATATTTTTAATTATGAAAAAACAACCTGTTTTTGCAAAATTTTTTTTTTTTTGGTATATACCTGTTGAGGAGCATTATGACCAGGAGGAACAGCAAAGACATCACTATCAAGTGGCATATCTTCAGTCTTCTCCTCTTTTCTAACAAAGGAGCTTGTTGAACCTCCATTGCACAAAACTGCCACATTTAGAACCAAAAAACCTACAACTAAACCTAATGCTACAAAACATGATGATGGGGAAGAACCCAAAGGATGCATTGTTTTTTTCTCAAACTACTATAATAATAATTTACTCAAATGAATTAATTTACACCACAGTTCTTGTATGCATGTTATGGTGTTTATGTATTTATAGCTTTGGGATTTTTAGTAATAGTTATACCGTTAATGGCTCTTGCTATTGGGTATTTATAGGGCTTGTATTTTTGTTAATCATTTTTTCTCGATAATTGATTTAATGCTAGACATTGAAAATAAATGGATTAAATATGTTAGGAGAAAGGATTTATCCTATAAAGTACAAGAGACACTACCTCAGAAAATTTTACAAAACATGCTCGCAACCAAACACATGTGTGTTATATAAACAATACCTCTTGTCTCAAGTACTTATCTATGTCTTTAGTAGAGTTGAAGAAAGGCTCATTTAAAATCACCATTCAAACGATGATAGATTTGAATGTTGTTATAATATCAAAAAGAAAAAATGAATGTTGTTAGATATTAAACTATTTGTATGCTTTTATTTAATATCTTATATTCTTAATGTTAAAATATCTAAAAATTAGAAATTCATAGTTCATAAAAATTTGTTAAGAAGCGAGCAACACAATTGATGGTTTCAGTGGCTAAGAGAAGGGGGTTGAATCTTAGCCCATTTTTTATTTTGCTAACACTTGCTAAACTCAGAGGAGACTTTTTCTGTTCTGGCTCGTCTCTGAACACGAGACTTTTTCTTTTATCTCGTCCCTAGGCACGAGACTTTTTGTTTTGTCTCGTCACTTGGCACGAGACATTTTAGTTTTTGCTTCTGTGCAGTAGTAAACAGAAATGGAGTAGGAGAGAAGAAAGATTACACCCAGATATATCCTGGTTCAGCTGCTAAGTGCAGTGCAGCCTACATCCAGTCTCTATCACAACAATGATGGAATTTCACTATAATCAACTTGATTACAAACTGTAAAGTGCTAATCCAACTTACAAGGGGATTCCCACAGAATCATGAAACACAACATAGATGAACAAAGGAACTCTAAGACATCTATGACTTTTTCTTTTAATTTTGCACTCTCTGCCTTTTTTCGCTCTATGGCTTTTTCATACAAACCTCACTGTTTGCCTTTTTCCATGAGACTCAAGACATGACAAAATTAAACAGAAAAATACAAAACTGAATACATTGAAGGAGAAGAAAAAACTGTTAGCTTAGGTAGCTCTGAGACTTCTGTGCCTTGCACTCTCAAATCTTACTCCTTGCTCCAAACAGTGGCTGTTCTCTCTTAATATAGAAGAGGGAAGCCTCCACTTATTGAAGCCAACACCCAAACCAACTTCTTCCTCCTTCAACAAACAAAAACGGTTCGGCCACATAGAGAGAGAAGAGATAACCATGCAAAATCCAACATGCAATTACCTCTAGACCTTTCTTGATCATCACCCTTCATCAATCCGAGCTCTCCATCCTTGGCTTGCTCTCCAAGATGGATTTCTGGCCCTTGATGCTTCATGATGATAATGACTTCATCTGCTTCAATCTCTGCCTCAACCATCACTTCGCCACTCTAGCTACTCCCTGTGGTGGTTAAACAGAATCAAAGACAAGCCATGCTTCAAGAATCTCCTCCATGCTGGCCGAATCTTCAACGTCCATTTTTGAGCATGAAAGGCTCAAGATACCTCACCAAATCTAACCAAATATGGTGAATATCTCAGCCACAGCTCATTTTTATTTTAGAATGTTTTCTTGCCATCATTAGCTTGATGGTCTTGATGCATGCAACTTCTTCCTTTTCTTGGTTGATGAGCATAGCGTCCATAACTTCCTGGACAAGGACCGAAGGAAGAAGAAGAAAGAGATGAGAGAGAATGTGAAGTTAAAGTAAAAGCAATTAAATGAAATTGAAACATATTGATAGATTGCTTTTACTTTCCTTGCTTTGAGTAGCGTATAGCATTAATCATAATGATTCCCTATCAAATCAAAGTCAAGTTCTCTCTCATGTTTCCAATGCTAGCTTATTAAGTTTTGAAATCCATTCTTAGCAAGCAATGGAATCCGTTGGAAACCATGAAGCCAATTTGCTTTCTTAGTTTCGGACCAGGCTTGGAACCATTCATCACTAATAAGACTTGGGCTTGTAGTATTGAAATTAAAGCTGGCCCAATTAGTTAACATTTGCTTTCCTGATGAATTTTTTGGATCAAGCATAGAACACATAAGAAAGCATCTGTTTGGGCTTGCAACAATAATATTTATTTTGGCCCATTTAATATTTCAGCCTCATGGTATGAGAAACATGTAGCAAGGCTGATCATTGGGCTTAAACCAGAAACTCATTTTTCGGCCCAACATAAAATCTGCACAACAAAATTATTAATTTAGTAAGTATGAGTTAAGATCAAATTAATAATTTTGTAATTAAATATTTTAATAATGTTTGTTCATCATCAAAATTAAATAAGAGTTTTCCAAACTCATCAATCTCCCCCTTGATGACAAACATTATTAAAATTGAAATGGAAAGAAATTTAGATATTAAGTAAAGAATACTCCCTTTGAATTTGAATTTCTCCCCCTTTCTAAATGTCACATAGCTCCCCCTTGATGCATGCTTATTTTACCAAGGGAAGCACTAACCTGTAACATTTAAATCAAGGTTCAAGTAACAATGTTATTTAGCATATTTTATGATGCTAAATGCTTGATCTATGAGCAGTTTTAATTGATAATCAAAACTCATTTGATATCATAAACTGATTTACTGCTCAAACTTTTTCATACAAACAAAAATTTATCCAAATATTTTCCAAACATTTCCTGTTAGTATATCAGAGCAAAACAAAATGATGGTAAAAATATTTGAAGTACACATGATCAAAACAAGGCAGTTTTGATACATTACACAATTTAAAGGAACTGCCAAAAATAAGTTTTCAATTTAATAAGTTTATCAATGATGAATCAACAGCCAGGCATCAAAGATAAATCAAACATCATTATAAACCAAATGCCAAATGAGTATTAACTAATCATGATAAACCAAATGCTTCATGCAGTTCAAACAGCAGTGACCACAGTAAAACAAATGCTATATCAACATTCATTCTTTGAACACATGCATTCTTTGAATCAAGGGTGATCATAAATTTTCAATTTTGAAAATTTCATCCCCTGTTCTCATTCAATTTTGAAAATTTCATCCCCTATTTTTTCAGCCCCTGTTTTGTTCCAATTTCAATTTTGGAACATAAATTTCCTCCCCCTTTTGTCATCATGGGGGCACCTGCACAAAACATGATCAACATAGCAAAATATTCAAAGTAAAGTAGCAAAAGCATATCACAGTATCCTAGAGCAGTGAGTATCAAGTCATGCCCTACAAAAAACAGATTGAGCCTAATGGAGCCAATATCAAACAGAGTAAAAACAGTCACTAATCATCAGAAAAATTAATTTCTTCTTCAGCATCTCCTTCACTGTCATCTCTTAAATCTTCTTTAAAACGTTCCATCATCAGATTGACCATGTCTTTGCAATTTTTCCAAGCTTTCTCACTCTCATAAGCTTGCTTGCGGGCTTCTTTGTGGGACCAAAACATCAAGTCTGCCATGTTCGAAAATTCTCCCAAAATCTGTTTGATGGACTTGATTCTTTTGGAAGATTATGGTCTGCCTTCATAGTCACTATCCGATGCAGCAGATTTTCGCCCTTTGGTTTCCTTAGTTGCTCCTCCTCCTCTGATTGAAGACACCTTGTTTTCTACAGCCTCATTTAACAAATCAACTTTAAAGTACTCAAATATTCTAGTTAAAAACATACCATAAGGCAGGTTAGCCTTTCTGGTACTTCTAACAGAATCCCACATGTGCCTAATCATAATATAACCAAAGGATATAGGAGTAGAGGTAACCAAAGCAAATAAGATGAGACAGTCAGAAAATGTTACTCGGTTGTGTGAGCCGCTTTGGGGAGTCAGAATATGAGTGATGAAGCGGTGAAGCAGGAAATTAACCGGTCCTAGAGCTTTGTGTGTTGGAATGGTGCCATGCAATCCAGAAAGGTTCTCGCAAATGTGCTTGAGAACAGTCTTGTATGGAACGCCAACTTGTGTGTCCCATTTTTCCACCATGTATGCTCGAGGTCCTTCATCCTTGAACCCAAGGGCCGCTCCAATTGTCTCAGCATCAAGGGCTATTTGAACCCTTTTGACATAGGAATGAAGGGTGCCATCAATGAGCCGCATATTGGCATAAAACTCTCGAACAAGACCAGGGTAGACTGGTTTCTGGATGAGAAGCAGAGGCTTCCAGTTGAGGAGTTCAAACAGAGAGGAGATATTGATACCCTTGTTGGTGAGATTTTCAAGGCTAACAAGATAGGTTGTGCACAAATGACGCTTCTCCATAACCTCTTTATGAAACTCAAAAGAGGTGCAAGAGTTAAATCTGCTTGGATCAAAGTGGGAGTGAGTCTTGCCATACTTGTCTCTGAATTCCATGGATTCCAAGTTTGGAGGTTCAGTAGTGTCATTGAGTGCAAACCCCTGATTCTTCTGGGAGCTTTTTCCAGGAGTAGTCCGCTTCGGTGATGAGGGTGGAGGTGAAAGAATGGGAGAAGTATGAGATTCTTGCTCTTCTTCCTCTTGGGGCTCCTTGTTCTCCTGTTTCTTCCTCTTCCAGAACTCTTTTGTGCTACTACCTTTCTTCTCATGGCTTCGGTTTGTTTGGTTGGAGGTGAGGGAGAGGATGAGGAAGTAGAATGTATGTGGATGTGAGTGTGAGTTTGGGGTGTTGATGGTTTTTGAGAAAGAAGAATTCTTTCACTCTTTCTTGGCGCGGTTTTCTTTTTCATGGTAATGGGGGAATGAAATATGAAAGGTTGGGGGTGATAACTGAATTGAGTGGGAGAGAGAGAGAGACAAGGTGGGTGAACACATTTAATGAGGTGTGGAAAGAGAATATGGAGAGAGTAATGACCATTAGTGGACGGTTAATGACCATAATGGGTGGTTATTATCCAAAAAAATGATTTCCCTTTTAACTTTTGAAATCTAAAACTGAAAAGTTGTTGCCTTAAATCAAGGAATTAGATGGAGAGAAGGATTTTGATTTGACAATAACCACTTCCAAAAAGATTTGATGACACAAGAAGAAGATTCTTATTTGTAGAGAGATAACTGCCATAACTGTTAAGGTGGGGTCAAGAAGTTTTGGTGGGGCCCATAAAATTTTGAATCCTGCGTTGCCTCCCTCTTGACCACAGCTCTTCCATCATGCCATTATTTTTATCTCGTCCAAACCTACGAGCAAAACTGAACAGAGTCACAAATTCACAGATTTTCAATAAAACTTAAATCACACATAACCAAACTTTTTCTCAAGGTACAAAATCTGTCTTCACAGAGGAGTTTTGTAAAAATATCAGCAATTTGGTCTTCAGATTTTACAAATTGAATATCAATAGTTCCCTTTTGTACATGTCCCCTAATAAAGTGATATTTTATCTCAATGTGCTTGGTTCTTGAGTGCAAAACAGGATTTTTTGAAATGTTTATAGCACTCATATTATCACAAAATAAGGGTATACTATTGATTTTTAATTTGTAATCTTCCAATTGTGTTTTTAACTAAATTAATTGAGTGCAACATGCAGATGCGGAAATGTATTCTGCTTCAGCGGTGGATAAAGCCATTGTGGCTTGTTTCTTGCTTGACCACATGTTGAGTGAGCTTCCAAGGAAGCAACACATTCCGGACGTGCTTCTTCTATCCACTCTGTCTCCCGCATAATCTGCATCACAAAACCCTACTGCACAAAATTCATCAGATTTAGGATACCACAAGCCATAATCACAAGTTCCCTTAATGTATCTAATGATGCGTTTAACAGCCGTAAGATGGGATTCTTTTGGGTGAGATTGAAATCTTGAGCATACACCCACACTTTGAACAATATCCGGTCTAGAGGAGGTAAGGTACATGAGTGAACCTATCATTCCCCTATACATTGTTTCATCCACATCTTGGCCATCGTCATCCTTTTCAAGTTTTGTGTTGGGATGCATTGGTGTACCCATTGCTTTGGAATTTTCTAGGCCAAACTTTTTAATAAGTTCTTTTGCATATTTTCCTTGGTAAATAGAAGTACCACTAGGAGTTTGTTTAATTTGGAGGCCAAGAAAGAAAGTAAGCTCTTCCATTAAACTCATTTCAAACTCACTAGTCATGAGTTTTCCAAATGCTTCATGCAGTTCAAACAGCAGTGACCACAGTAAAACAA
Source organism: Arachis ipaensis (assembly GCF_059453495.1). Lineage (NCBI taxonomy): Eukaryota > Viridiplantae > Streptophyta > Magnoliopsida > Fabales > Fabaceae > Arachis > Arachis ipaensis. The sequence goes on from NC_142438.1 coordinate 14,021,675, forward strand.
ATGCTATATCAACATTCATTCTTTGAACACATGCATTCTTTGAATCAAGGGTGATCATAAATTTTCAATTTTGAAAATTTCATCCCCTGTTCTCATTCAATTTTGAAAATTTCATCCCCTATTTTTTCAGCCCCTGTTTTGTTCCAATTTCAATTTTGGAACATAAATTTCCTCCCCCTTTTGTCATCATAGGGGCACCTGCACAAAACATGATCAACATAGCAAAATATTCAAAGTAAAGTAGCAAAAGCATATCACAGTATCCTAGAGCAGTGAGTATCAAGTCATGCCCTACAAAAAACAGATTGAGCCTAATGGAGCCAATATCAAACAGAGTAAAAACAGTCACTAATCATCAGAAAAATTAATTTCTTCTTCAGCATCTCCTTCACTGTCATCTCCTAAATCTTCTTTAAAACGTTCCATCATCAGATTGACCATGTCTTTGCAATTTTTCCAAGCTTTCTCACTCTCATAAGCTTGCTTGCGGGCTTCTTTGTGGGACCAAAACATCAAGTCTGCCATGTTCGAAAATTCTCCCAAAATCTGTTTGATGGACTTGATTCTTTTGGAAGATTATGGTCTGCCTTCATAGTCACTATCCGATGCAGCAGATTTTCGCCCTTTGGTTTCCTTAGTTGCTCCTCCTCCTCTGATTGAAGACACCTTGTTTTCTACAGCCTCATTTAACAAATCAACTTTAAAGTACTCAAATATTCTAGTTAAAAACATACCATAAGGCAGGTTAGCCTTTCTGGTACTTCTAACAGAATCCCACATGTGCCTAATCATAATATAACCAAAGGATATAGGAGTAGAGGTAACCAAAGCAAATAAGATGAGACAGTCAGAAAATGTTACTCGGTTGTGTGAGCCGCTTTGGGGAGTCAGAATATGAGTGATGAAGCGGTGAAGCAGGAAATTAACCGGTCCTAGAGCTTTGTGTGTTGGAATGGTGCCATGCAATCCAGAAAGGTTCTCGCAAATGTGCTTGAGAACAGTCTTGTATGGAACGCCAACTTGTGTGTCCCATTTTTCCACCATGTATGCTCGAGGTCCTTCATCCTTGAACCCAAGGGCCGCTCCAATTGTCTCAGCATCAAGGGCTATTTGAACCCTTTTGACATAGGAATGAAGGGTGCCATCAATGAGCCGCATATTGGCATAAAACTCTCGAACAAGACCAGGGTAGACTGGTTTCTGGATGAGAAGCAGAGGCTTCCAGTTGAGGAGTTCAAACAGAGAGGAGATATTGATACCCTTGTTGGTGAGATTTTCAAGGCTAACAAGATAGGTTGTGCACAAATGACGCTTCTCCATAACCTCTTTATGAAACTCAAAAGAGGTGCAAGAGTTAAATCTGCTTGGATCAAAGTGGGAGTGAGTCTTGCCATACTTGTCTCTGAATTCCATGGATTCCAAGTTTGGAGGTTCAGTAGTGTCATTGAGTGCAAACCCCTGATTCTTCTGGGAGCTTTTTCCAGGAGTAGTCCGCTTCGGTGATGAGGGTGGAGGTGAAAGAATGGGAGAAGTATGAGATTCTTGCTCTTCTTCCTCTTGGGGCTCCTTGTTCTCCTGTTTCTTCCTCTTCCAGAACTCTTTTGTGCTACTACCTTTCTTCTCATGGCTTCGGTTTGTTTGGTTGGAGGTGAGGGAGAGGATGAGGAAGTAGAATGTATGTGGATGTGAGTGTGAGTTTGGGGTGTTGATGGTTTTTGAGAAAGAAGAATTCTTTCACTCTTTCTTGGCGCGGTTTTCTTTTTCATGGTAATGGGGGAATGAAATATGAAAGGTTGGGGGTGATAACCGAATTGAGTGGGAGAGAGAGAGAGACAAGGTGGGTGAACACATTTAATGAGGTGTGGAAAGAGAATATGGAGAGAGTAATGACCATTAGTGGACGGTTAATGACCATAATGGGTGGTTATTATCCAAAAAAATGATTTCCCTTTTAACTTTTGAAATCTAAAACTGAAAAGTTGTTGCCTTAAATCAAGGAATTAGATGGAGAGAAGGATTTTGATTTGACAATAACCACTTCCAAAAAGATTTGATGACACAAGAAGAAGATTCTTATTTGTAGAGAGATAACTGCCATAACTGTTAAGGTGGGGTCAAGAAGTTTTGGTGGGGCCCATAAAATTTTGAATTCTGCGTTGCCTCCCTCTTGACCACAGCTCTTCCATCATGCCATTATTTTTATCTCGTCCAAACCTACGAGCAAAACTGAACAGAGTCACAAATTCACAGATTTTCAATAAAACTTAAATCACACATAACCAAACTTTTTCTCAAGGTACAAAATCTGTCTTCACAGAGGAGTTTTGTAAAAATATCAGCAATTTGGTCTTCAGATTTTACAAATTGAATATCAATAGTTCCCTTTTGTACATGTCCCCTAATAAAGTGATATTTTATCTCAATGTGCTTGGTTCTTGAGTGCAAAACAGGATTTTTTGAAATGTTTATAGCACTCATATTATCACAAAATAAGGATATACTATTGATTTTTAATTTGTAATCTTCCAATTGTGTTTTTAACTAAATTAATTGAGTGCAACATGCAGATGCGGAAATGTATTCTGCTTCAGCGGTGGATAAAGCCATTGTGGCTTGTTTCTTGCTTGACCACATGTTGAGTGAGCTTCCAAGGAAGCAACACATTCCGGACGTGCTTCTTCTATCCACTCTGTCTCCCGCATAATCTGCATCACAAAACCCTACTGCACAAAATTCATCAGATTTAGGATACCACAAGCCATAATCACAAGTTCCCTTAATGTATCTAATGATGCGTTTAACAGCCGTAAGATGGGATTCTTTTGGGTGAGATTGAAATCTTGAGCATACACCCACACTTTGAACAATATCCGGTCTAGAGGAGGTAAGGTACATGAGTGAACCTATCATTCCCCTATACATTGTTTCATCCACATCTTGGCCATCGTCATCCTTTTCAAGTTTTGTGTTGGGATGCATTGGTGTACCCATTGCTTTGGAATTTTCTAGGCCAAACTTTTTAATAAGTTCTTTTGCATATTTTCCTTGGTAAATAAAAGTACCACTAGGAGTTTGTTTAATTTGGAGGCCAAGAAAGAAAGTAAGCTCTTCCATTAAATTCATTTCAAACTCACTAGTCATGAGTTTTCCAAATGCTTCATGCAGTTCAAACAGCAGTGACCACAGTAAAACAAATGCTATATCAACATTCATTCTTTGAACACATGCATTCTTTGAATCAAGGGTGATCATAAATTTTCAATTTTGAAAATTTCATCCCCTGTTCTCATTCAATTTTGAAAATTTCATCCCCTATTTTTTCAGCCCCTGTTTTGTTCCAATTTCAATTTTGGAACATAAATTTCCTCCCCCTTTTGTCATCATGGGGGCACCTGCACAAAACATGATCAACATAGTAAAATATTCAAAGTAAAGTAGCAAAAGCATATCACAGTATCCTAGAGCAGTGAGTATCAAGTCATGCCCTACAAAAAACAGATTGAGCCTAATGGAGCCAATATCAAACAGAGTAAAAACAGTCACTAATCATCAGAAAAATTAATTTCTTCTTCAGCATCTCCTTCACTGTCATCTCCTAAATCTTCTTTAAAACGTTCCATCATCAGATTGACCATGTCTTTGCAATTTTTCCAAGCTTTCTCACTCTCATAAGCTTGCTTGCGGGCTTCTTTGTGGGACCAAAACATCAAGTCTGCCATGTTCGAAAATTCTCCCAAAATCTGTTTGATGGACTTGATTCTTTTGGAAGATTATGGTCTGCCTTCATAGTCACTATCCGATGCAGCAGATTTTCGCCCTTTGGTTTCCTTAGTTGCTCCTCCTCCTCTGATTGAAGACACCTTGTTTTCTACAGCCTCATTTAACAAATCAACTTTAAAGTACTCAAATATTCTAGTTAAAAACATACCATAAGGCAGGTTAGCCTTTCTGGTACTTCTAACAGAATCCCACATGTGCCTAATCATAATATAACCAAAGGATATAGGAGTAGAGGTAACCAAAGCAAATAAGATGAGACAGTCAGAAAATGTTACTCGGTTGTGTGAGCCGCTTTGGGGAGTCAGAATATGAGTGATGAAGCGGTGAAGCAGGAAATTAACCGGTCCTAGAGCTTTGTGTGTTGGAATGGTGCCATGCAATCCAGAAAGGTTCTCGCAAATGTGCTTGAGAACAGTCTTGTATGGAACGCCAACTTGTGTGTCCCATTTTTCCACCATGTATGCTCGAGGTCCTTCATCCTTGAACCCAAGGGCCGCTCCAATTGTCTCAGCATCAAGGGCTATTTGAACCCTTTTGACATAGGAATGAAGGGTGCCATCAATGAGCCGCATATTGGCATAAAACTCTCGAACAAGACCAGGGTAGACTGGTTTCTGGATGAGAAGCAGAGGCTTCCAGTTGAGGAGTTCAAACAGAGAGGAGATATTGATACCCTTGTTGGTGAGATTTTCAAGGCTAACAAGATAGGTTGTGCACAAATGACGCTTCTCCATAACCTCTTTATGAAACTCAAAAGAGGTGCAAGAGTTAAATCTGCTTGGATCAAAGTGGGAGTGAGTCTTGCCATACTTGTCTCTGAATTCCATGGATTCCAAGTTTGGAGGTTCAGTAGTGTCATTGAGTGCAAACCCCTGATTCTTCTGGGAGCTTTTTCCAGGAGTAGTCCGCTTCGGTGATGAGGGTGGAGGTGAAAGAATGGGAGAAGTATGAGATTCTTGCTCTTCTTCCTCTTGGGGCTCCTTGTTCTCCTGTTTCTTCCTCTTCCAGAACTCTTTTGTGCCACTACCTTTCTTCTCATGGCTTCGGTTTGTTTGGTTGGAGGTGAGGGAGAGGATGAGGAAGTAGAATGTATGTGGATGTGAGTGTGAGTTTGGGGTGTTGATGGTTTTTGAGAAAGAAGAATTCTTTCACTCTTTCTTGGCGCGGTTTTCTTTTTCATGGTAATGGGGGAATGAAATATGAAAGGTTGGGGGTGATAACCGAATTGAGTGGGAGAGAGAGAGAGACAAGGTGGGTGAACACATTTAATGAGGTGTGGAAAGAGAATATGGAGAGAGTAATGACCATTAGTGGACGGTTAATGACCATAATGGGTGGTTATTATCCAAAAAAATGATTTCCCTTTTAACTTTTGAAATCTAAAACTGAAAAGTTGTTGCCTTAAATCAAGGAATTAGATGGAGAGAAGGATTTTGATTTGACAATAACCACTTCCAAAAAGATTTGATGACACAAGAAGAAGATTCTTATTTGTAGAGAGATAACTGCCATAACTGTTAAGGTGGGGTCAAGAAGTTTTGGTGGGGCCCATAAAATTTTGAATTCTGCGTTGCCTCCCTCTTGACCACAGCTCTTCCATCATGCCATTATTTTTATCTCGTCCAAACCTACGAGCAAAACTGAACAGAGTCACAAATTCACAGATTTTCAATAAAACTTAAATCACACATAACCAAACTTTTTCTCAAGGTACAAAATCTGTCTTCACAGAGGAGTTTTGTAAAAATATCAGCAATTTGGTCTTCAGATTTTACAAATTGAATATCAATAGTTCCCTTTTGTACATGTCCCCTAATAAAGTGATATTTTATCTCAATGTGCTTGGTTCTTGAGTGCAAAACAGGATTTTTTGAAATGTTTATAGCACTCATATTATCACAAAATAAGGGTATACTATTGATTTTTAATTTGTAATCTTCCAATTGTGTTTTTAACTAAATTAATTGAGTGCAACATGCAGATGCGGAAATGTATTCTGCTTCAGCGGTGGATAAAGCCATTGTGGCTTGTTTCTTGCTTGACCACATGTTGAGTGAGCTTCCAAGGAAGCAACACATTCCGGACGTGCTTCTTCTATCCACTCTGTCTCCTGCATAATCTGCATCACAAAACCCTACTGCACAAAATTCATCAGATTTAGGATACCACAAGCCATAATCACAAGTTCCCTTAATGTATCTAATGATGCGTTTAACAGCCGTAAGATGGGATTCTTTTGGGTGAGATTGAAATCTTGAGCATACACCCACACTTTGAACAATATCCGGTCTAGAGGAGGTAAGGTACATGAGTGAACCTATCATTCCCCTATACATTGTTTCATCCACATCTTGGCCATCGTCATCCTTTTCAAGTTTTGTGTTGGGATGCATTGGTGTACCCATTGCTTTGGAATTTTCTAGGCCAAACTTTTTAATAAGTTCTTTTGCATATTTTCCTTGGTAAATAAAAGTACCACTAGGAGTTTGTTTAATTTGGAGGCCAAGAAAGAAAGTAAGCTCTTCCATTAAACTCATTTCAAACTCAATAGTCATGAGTTTTCCAAACTCTTCACACAAGGAAATGTTGGCCGAACCAAATACAATGTCATCAACATAAACTTGAACAAGGAGTATATCATCATTAGATGCTTTAATGAATAAAGTAGTGTCGGTGGTACCCCTTTGAAATTTATTTTCCAACAAGAAGGCACTAAGCCTTTCATACCAAGCTCTTGGAGCTTGTTTAAGACCATAAAGAGCCTTAGTTAATTTAAAAACATGATTTGGAAATTCTTTATGTTCGAAACCGGGGGGTTGTGCCACATACACTTCTCTATCAATAAAGCCATTAAGGAAAGCACATTTAACATCCATTTGAAACATTTTGAAACCTTTATGGGCGGCATAGGCAAGAAGCAACCGAATTGCTTCCATTCTAGCTACCGGAGCAAAAGACTCATCAAAATCTATACCCTCTTCTTGATCGTAACCTTGGGCCACTAATCTAGCCTTATTACGAACAACTTGTCCATCCTCACCAAGTTTATTTTTAAATACCCACTTAGTACCCGTTACCTTCTTACCATCCGGATAAGGTACTAATGTCCAAACCTCATTCTTGTCAAATTGAGCTAGCTCCTCTTGCATGGCCTTGATCCATGATGGATCTTCAAGAGCTTGTTTGACATTGTTGGGCTCCATTTGTGACAAGAGAGCAAAGTTTCTAGGTTCGGTTTGCCTTTTGGTGGAGGATCTTGTTGTTACACCATGAGAGGGATCACCAATGATGAAGTCATGAGGATAACCCCTCATAGACTTCCATTCTCTAGGCTTTCGGACAGGTGTAGAACTTTGATGAACTTCTGGTGGTCTCACTGTTTCAGTTGCTCGTGCCTGCTCAGGAGACAAAATGGAAGTATCTCCTCCAATCTGACGAGACAAAACTGGGCTGACAGATTCTTCATTTTGCACAGATTTGAGATTTTCTTTATTTGTTCCAGCCTCTTCACAATCTAAATCAATATCCTTCACAATACTGGGAATTAAGTTAGAATCACAAAAAGTAACATGTATGGATTCCTCTATTGTCCTATGCTCCTTGAGATAAACTCTATAGGCCTTGCTTGTGGTGGAATATCCAACAAACATTCCTTCATATGATTTTGGATCAAATTTTCCAAGATTTTCCTTATTGTTGAGCACAAAACATTTGCATCCAAAAATATGAAAATACTTAAGATTTGGAGGGGTTCCTTTCCATAGCTCATATGGTGTTTTCTTTAACCATTTTCTAATGATTGTTCTATTCAAAATATAACATGCTGTGTTCACAGCCTCAGCCCATAAGAATTTAGGAATTTCACTCTCACATAACATAGCCCTAGTCATTTCTTGAAGGCTTCTATTCCTTCTTTCAACCACCCCATTTTGTTGGGGGATTCTAGGACATGAAAAATTATGAGAAATTCCTAATCATCACAGAATTTTTCAAAATCTTGATTTTCAAATTCTCTTCCATGATCACTTCTCAAATGGGCAATTTTCAAATCCTTTTCATTTTGAATTTTCTTACAAAGGGTGGAAAAAGCATGAAAGGCATCATTCTTATGAGCAAGGAAAAGTACCCAACCAAATCTAGAGTAATCATCTACCACTACAAGACCATAATGTTTACCTCCTAAGCTTTGAGTTCTAGTAGGACCAAAAAGATCAATATGTAACATTTCCAATGGCCTTTTGGTTGAGATTCCATCTTTTGATTTAAAAGAGGATTTTACTTGTTTGCCCAATTGACAAGCGTCACAAGTAAGATCCTTATCAAACTTGATGTTTGGAATTCCTCTAACCAAATTTCTTTTGACTAGCTTAGAAATTTGATACATGCTAGCATGTCCCAACTTTCTATGCCAAAGCCATTTTTCAGATTCAAAAGATGTAAAGCATGTTACATTTTGTTCCTTTAAATCCTCAAGAGTTAATCCATACACATTGTTGCATCTTTTAGCTTCAAGAAGAACATTCCCAGTTTTCTCACAAACAACTAAACAAACAATCTTCTTAAAAATCACTTCAAAACCCAAATCACATAGTTGACTAACACTAAGTAAATTATGTTTCAAGCCATGTACAAGGAGAACATCATTTATACAAGATGAGAAATTTTTACCCACTTTCCCAACAGCCACAATTTTTCCTTTTGCATCATCACCGAAAGTGACAAGCCCTCCATCATATTCATCAAGCTTTATGAAGAAGGTTGTCTTTCCGGTCATATGCCTAGAGCATCCGCTGTCCATATACCACATATTTTCCTTTCTTTTGGATGCTAGGCACACCTACAAAACAAGCTTAAGTAACCTTAGGTATCCAAATCTTTTTGGATCCTTTTACGTTAAACCATCTTCTATGTCCTAAGCCATTGTAATAAAAAATAATTTTATAAACCTTGTCACCGATCATTCTTTCACCGAAAAAGCACTGAATGGAAAAGTGTCCATTCCGATTGCATAGTCTACAAAATCTTGGAATTGTTGTTTTGTTAAAGTAGGTGGGATCTTGAAATCTTGTATCATTAGAAGATGAAGCAATATTTTCAAAATATGATTTTTCAGATTTATGGAACCCCAACCCAGCTTTATCATAAAGAGGTTTTTGACTAGCCAAAATGTGATTCAGACTTTCGGAACTTTGGATGAATTTGGCTAAGTCTTCCTTAAGTCTTTTAACCTCTTTAAGCAACTCTTCATTTTGCTTAAAGAAATCCACATATGCAAGAACAAAATGGTTACTTTCACAGCTTCTAACTTAGGCTCTTAACTGCTTATTCTCTTCAACAAGATCACAAGCAGTTTCGGCCTCTCTCACTTTTTCTTTTAGAAAACTGTTTTCAGCCTTAAGAATGATGTTTTGTTGTTCAAGTTCTTGATTTTCCAGCAAAAAACATCTTATTTTTTCAGAGAGGTGGTCTATCATAAGATGAAGATCTTCAGTGTTAGGGTTATGAAAGACTACCTGATCTATGTGGTCTGCCATGAGACATGTTTGTGACTTGGTCTCGGTTTCTTCATCATCATCATCAGAGTCATTCTCCAGGTCTTTCCATATGGCCATCAGTCCTTTCTTCTTTCCTCTTTTCAGCTTTTCCTCCTTCTTCAGCTTGGGACAATCAGATTTGAAATTCTCCAATTCCTTACAATTATAGCAAGTTACTTTGCTAAGATCTTTCTTCATTCTCCTTGTGCTGCTGCCTTTGCCTTTGAGCTTAGCCATTTTCCTGAATTTTTTTGCAAATAACACAAATTCATTTTCAGAAGAGTTATCACTGGATTCATCATCCAGAGGGTTAGTCACAGAAGAAAATGAAATTCCTTTCTTTTTTGTATCTTTTTTCAAATAGGTATTTTCAAAAGAAAGAAGATTTCCTCTCAAATCATCAAGTGTCATGGAGTCTAAGCTACTACTTTCAGAAATAATTAAAGCCTTTGTTTCCCACTCTTTTGTGAGACATCTCAACACTCTTCTCACTAGCACAGATTCAGAATGTGTAATTCCCAGAGCATCTAAGCCAACAATGATGGAATTGAACCGTTTGAACAGTTCATCAATGGACTCTCCTTCCTTCATTGCAAACATTTCATACTCTCTATTTAGCATATCTGTCCGAGTCTTCTTGACAATGGTGGTTCCTTCATGGGTGATTTGCAATTTGTCCCAGATTTCCTTTGTCGTTGTGCATCTTGATACACGTCGGTACTCCTCGAAGCTTATAGCACAGTTGAGCAGATTTATTGCTTTGGCATTTAACTCTATCTTCTTCCTATCTTCTTCTGTCCATCTTGCTTCAGGTTTGAGAGAAACAACTCCTTCGGCACTTGTAACAGTTGGATATTGTGGTCCTTCCAAGATGATTTTCCATAGTCTGTAATCCACTGCTTGTACAAATATCTTCATCCTCTCCTTCCAATAGGTGTAATTCTTCCCATTGAAAAGAGGGGGTCTATTGCTTGATTGACATTCAGTTAGATTATATGACACCACATTTGCGCCACTATTTTCGGCCATGAGGATCTTTACTCCAAGCTGCAAAGCTTGATCTCTTTTAGACCAAGCTCTGATACCAATTGATGGTTTCAGTGGCTAAGAGAAGGGGGGTTGAATCTTAGCCCCTTTTTTATGTTGCTAACACTTGCTGAACTCAGAGGAGACTTTTTCTGTTCTGGCTCGTCTCTGGACACGAGACTTTTTCTTTTATCTCGTCCCTAGCCACGAGACTTTTTGTTTTGTCTCGTCACTTGGCACGAGACATTTTAGTTTTTGCTTCTATGCAGTAGTAAACAGAAATGGAGTAGGAGAGAAGAAAGATTACACCTAGATATATCCTGGTTCAGCTGCTAAGTGCAGTGCAGCCTACATCCAGTCTCCATCACAACAATGATGAAATTTCACTATAATCAACTTGATTACAAACTGTAAAGTGCTAACCCAACTTACAAGGGGATTCCCACAGAATCATGAAACACAACATAGATGAACAAAGGAACTCTAAGACATCTATGGATTTTTCTTTTAATTTTGCACTCTCTGCCTTTTTTCGCTCTTTGGCTTTTTCATACAAATCTCACTGTTTGCCTTTTTCCATGAGACTCAAGACATGACAAAATTAAACAGAAAAATACAAAACTGAATATATTGAAGGAGAAGAAAAAACTATTAGCTTAGGTAGCTCTGAGACTTCTGTGCCTTGCACTCTCAAATCTTACTCCTTGCTCCAAACAGTGGCTGTTCTCTCTTAATATAGAAGAGGGAAGCCTCCACTTATTGAAGCCAACACCCAAACCAACTTCTTCCTCCTTCAACAAACAAAACCGGTTCGGCCACATAGAGAGAGAAGAGATAACCATGCAAAACCCAACATGCAATTACCTCTGGACCTTTCTTGATCATCACCCTTCATCAATCCGAGCTCTCCATCCTTGGCTTGCTCTCCAAGATGGATTTCTGGCCCTTGATGCTTCATGATGATAATGACTTCATCTGCTTCAATCTCTGCCTCAACCATCACTTCGCCACTCTAGCTACTCCCTGTAGTGGTTAAACAGAATCAAAGACAAGCCATGCTTCAAGAATCTCCTCCATGCTGGCCGAATCTTCAACGTCCATTTTTGAGCATGAAAGGCTCAAGATACCTCACCAAATCTAACCAAATATGGTGAATATCTCAGCCACGGCTCATTTTTATTTTAGTATGTTTTATTGCCATCATTAGCTTGATGGTCTTGATGCATTAAACTTCTTCCTTTTCTTGGTTGATGAGCATAGCGTCCATAGCTTCCTGGACAAGGACCGAAGGAAGAAGAAGAAAGAGATGAGAGAGAATGTGAAGTTAAAGTAAAAGCAATTAAATGAAATTGAAACATATTGATAGATTGCTTTTACTTCCCTTGCTTTGAGTAGCGTATAGCATTAATCATAATGATTCCCTATCAAATCAAAGTCAAGTTCTCTCTCATGTTTCCAATGCTAGCTTATTAAGTTTTGAAATCCATTCTTAGCAAGCAATGGAATCTGTTGGAAAACATGAAGCCAATTTGCTTTCTTAGTTTCGGACCAGGCTTGGAACCATTCATCACTAATAAGACTTGGGCTTGTAGTATTGAAATTAAAGCTGGCCCAATTAGTTAACATTTGCTTTCCTGATGAATTTTTTGGATCAAGCATAGAACATATAAGAAAGCATCTGTTTGGGCTTGCAACAATAATATTTATTTTGGCCCATTTAATATTTCAGCCTCATGGTATGAGAAACATGTAGCAAGGCTGATCATTGGGTTTAAACCAGAAACTCATTTTTCGGCCCAACATAAAATCTGCACAACAAAATTATTAATTTAGTAAGTATGAGTTAAGATCAAATTAATAATTTTGTAATTAAATATTTTAATAATGTTTGTTCATCATCAAAATTAAATAAGAGTTTTCCAAACTCATCAACAATTATTATTATTATTATTATTATTATTATTATTATTATTATTATTATTATTATTATTATTATTATTATTAAGCATAAAATTAAAAATATTTTATATTTTAATATTTAAGAGTCAAACTTAATTTTTATCTTGGCGTCGGATCAATTTTATAAACAATAATAAGGGCGAAATATATACATAATAAATATATACATATTAAAAAATAATAATACTATATATGGTTAAGACTTAAGATTGAACTTTTGGTGAAAAATAAAAATTGCTTCTTTCAGTTAGAGCTATCAAACGAGTCAGCCAATCTATTTAGACTTGTTCCATATAAGCCTGTGAATTATATAAGTAGGCCAGTTTATTTGTTTATTTATTTACGGATTTCAGCTTTTTGGCCCGAACCATTTTATGACAAGTTTGACAAATTTATACGAATTGGTCTGTTTATTTTTTATTTTTGAAAAAAAAGTTAGCTAAAAAATCTAATTTTATGCTCAAAAACAAATTTAAAAAAAAAAAAGTCATTTTTCTATAGTGGCAGAGTTTTATTATGCCAATAAGGGGTCATGTTTCTCGAATATTTTATAAAAAAAATTGTAACTATATGTTTTAGAGCAAAGGATAGAAAAGTTTTTATCTAAGATTGAAAAATATATTTAAATCCTTCACTTTTAGAAGGCGTAATATATTTATCCCTCCATAGAATTAGGGGTGAAAGATGTAATAGAATTTGTTGACTTGGAGAAATTGCTGAGCCATTTGTTACTTGCTGATGTGGATAGGTGAGTGTTAGAATAAGACAAATAAGTCCCCAAATATAAAAGACACTCGTTTTGATATTGAGTCTTATCTTTTTAAATTGGAACTCTATGAAAGATGTAATTCATTATTGCTGCTACTGATACTTACTGAGGGTGAGAAACGATTTTCGATGGCTATTGATGGAGGCTCTTCAAGCACAAGGGGAGGTGGGAGAAGTCAAGAGAGATCCGTTTTAAATGCCAGACTGTACAAGGAGGTGATAATAGAGATGGCACTGTTTCGAAGTACTTCTACGGAGTTTATGTGATTCTTCACAAGTTGAGAACAACCATCAACTCCAATAGACTTTTTTTTTTGGGTCCTCATACTTTAAGGTAAGCTTAGACTGTTGTATCTGGATAGAATTTGTGTAGTTTATCATTCTTTGGCTCGCTTGATGAGCACGCTGAAAAAATCTACAAAGACTTTGAGTGCTAACTATGAAGGTGAAGGCGCAAATGTTAAAGAATATTTTTTTGGAAGACATGAATTGGAGAAAAGATTGTCTAATTTAGAGAAGATGTTGTCTTTAGAGATAAAAAAAAGTATGAATATGTAGGATGTAAAACCCGGTTAAATTATAATTAATAAACTAATTATGAGTAAAGAAGATTAAAAATTTAAAATTATAATTTAGAAAAGTAAAAATAATTAGAATACAAATTAAAACACTAATCTTAAATATTTTAACCCAAAATTAGACCAATGGGATAAAACAATTAAACCAAGTCCATGTTGGACCCAAACCCAACTATTAAAACACTCCCCCACACTTAACAAGATCATCAAATTCAAAAATGCATTGGGAGAGAGGGAGGGAAACGGTGAAGAGAGAAGAGAGTGAAGAAAACCTAGAGCACTATTCATTTTTTATTTCAATTACTCATAACTTTTGATCCCAAGTTTCGATTGACGTATTGTTTGTGGCCACGCGTCACCCATTTCTTCCTCTACGTTTCTATCTGAATAGATTGGTAAGAATCTCGAACTTTTTTGCTCCAATTTTGCTGTTCATATTAAATTCGAGTTTGAGCTTTAGGTATTGAGAAATTTTGTAATTTTGATGGTTTAGAGTTTTTCTAGTATGAGCTATTGTTGAATTTTATCAAAATAATTAGTGAAGGTAAGGAACTCTTACTTCCTTTGAATCTTTCAATTTCATAAAGGCTAGATATTGAGAGTTATGAATTTGTATGAAATTGGTAGAAAGATTAGATTAAATAGCTTGGTTGAAACTTGGATGGTGTAAATTTGAGCTTAAAGTGGACAAAAGCTTGGATCGCTTTGAGGAAGAAGGAGTCTAAGGTGCTTGAGCTTGGGAATATCTTTACTAGTAGTACGGATTTTAGTTTCGAGCAGGTAATATATAAGATTATGTGAAAACCTAGGTTAATTGTCTTCAGGATGGGATTGAATGAAAATGGTTGTTATTGTGATTGATTGGTTATGTAAATTGAATTATTATTGAATAATGTAAAATGTGTATATGAATGAATTGAATGTGAATTGTGGTTGAAATGATTAATTTAAATTAAAAATTTATAAGTAGTGATTGTAATATAAATTGATGTTTTGATGGTTTAAGTTATATGGATTGGACTTGGGTTGGTTAGGCTTGAATGAGTCAGAAGATATTTGAGTATTGAGGAATGTGTGTTGATGGTGTCTAGTGAAGGTTTAGGATAGTTTGGAATGGAGTAAATTGGTGAATTTGGTTGAAATGACTTTATACAGATATTGGTAAAAATGAGTTTTTGACCAATTTTAATGGGCCATAACTTGGCGCTTGGAGTTCAAATTTTAATGAAATTTATCTTAAATTAAATGTGGTGATGAGAGCTTTAAGATAGTTTAATAATGATGGAAAACTAAATTTGTAGAGGAAGTTATGAGTGATTAAAATTGTGGTTTTAAACTGAAAATCTAAGATGTTGCAGAAAAACCAAGATTTTAGTCAAGCGTACGCACAAGGTGGTGCGCACGCACGAGGTAGAGCGAGTGTAAGTGCTCGTGCATACACACGAGTGTGTGCGTACGCATGACAAGAGAAATTTGCAAGTTATGCGTACACACAAAGAGATGCATACGCACAAGCTAGGAAACCTTTCAGGTGCATGCGTACACACAAGCCCTATTTTCACACTTAAACTCTGTTTTTGACTATTTAGCTTTTTTGACAAGCTTGTAAACTTTTGTAACCCCCAATTAAGGTCTGATAACTTATTTTTTTGGCCTGAGAATAAGTATGAACCTATGGATTGGATTAAATGGAGATTTTAGATGAGATTGTGGAGTAGAGTTGATGAATATTGATGAGAACTTGAAAGTAATGAACTTACTGAATATTAAATTGATACGAGACATGAATGAATGAGATTGACGATGTTTGAGTATGGCTGATTGGCTGGTTTGGCTAGGTCTGGGTGATATCACACTTGCGTATTGATTGAAATAACTGTTTACGACGAGGTCTAGGTATTATCCCGCTTGTGTAATGAATTGAAATTGAATCTCATGATTGAGACTCTCTGGGTAGATGCAGTGGTTTACCCCACTTGCTCCAAGTTGAGACTTGAGACTTTGTTGACCCTCCGCCGCAAGATGTGGGCAGACACTTATACATTTTCGGATAATTCCTCTAAGAGATGTGAATTTCTCTTGGGAATGCACGCACCGAGGGACTATCCAGGGTTAGCTACTGGACATGTCGGTTTGGTTGTATAACCGACAGATGAGCTCATTGGGCATAGGGCAGACATGCATCATTTACATTTGTATGTATTGTTTTGGTGTGCATCTTGTAATTGGTTTGCCTTCTTGATTAATTATGCCTATTTGCTATTTGATCTACTTGTTATATATGCTCTCCTTATTTGTGTATGCCTTGTATTGTCTTGTCTGTGTTTGTAAAACTGAGAAATCATCTCTTATGCTGGCGGTGGTGATATTGAGGATTGTTCTGGAGGAGAATGTGACTTGTATTAGGAGTAATTGGGAGTCTGAGATCCTTAATTAACTGAATTTAGTTCTGATTACCCTGTTTGGTTTAGAAAGGACCCTAGGCTTAAATTTTGAGTTGAGTGGAGTATATGATCACCTAGTGGGTCTGTGTGATTTTATATCGTCTCTATTTGGAATTTTTACCCTACTGAAAACCTTTTGGTACTCACCCATTTTGGGAATGTGCTATTTTTTAGATACAGGATGTGATGCACCTCATTGAGCGTGCTGGATGCTCTTCTGGAAGCGAAGATTTATTTTAGGAATTTTTTGGTATATATATATATATACATATCTCCACTTTTGTATAGTAACTTAAATATCCCTCTTAGAGGTTGATTTCGAAGAAACAGGATTTATGTTTTGGTTATCTTTTGGGATGTATATATATTTTTAGCAGATCTTTGCTTCGCAGGCCTTGACCTTTCGAGTGCGACGTCATTTCTGTTTTACTTTGCTTATCCTTTCTTTCAA